>NC_046677.1:14317441-14622000 GCF_003369915.1 Drosophila miranda | reverse complement strand
CGGACTGCGTTTTGGAACTATGTATAAGAATATTACTGAAGTCAACGTTCAAATATCTTAAAACCAACGAAATATTCGATTGCTTTTGATAGCCTTTTTATCGATATAACTTCGATAGAATTGCTTTGATACAATTTACCCTTGATTCAAATACGAATACGAACTTATTGACTTCTTTCAGAACCAACAGCGATAAATAATCGTTTAATTGAAGTAAATCGATAAAAATCAATTGAATTAAAACATTTTATCGAACATGTTAATCGAGACATGTTAAAAAAAGAATCGGAAAATAAGTAAATAATAAATAAATTAAAGCCAAATAGTATACAGAAATGTCATTTGTAAGCCCTGACCCAAACATAAAAAGTTTTTAAATATATTGCTGGCTTGGTTCGAGCCGAAGATTCGTTGAAAGATTGGAGGACAGAGGTGACAAAATGAACGTGAATCATGTGAATATAAATGAACGAAATGAGGAAATAATAGAAGTGGATTGGTGATAGAGATGATAGGGTTTTGGTTGTGATCGAAGGAGTAACATTTTGGAGAGACTAACCTTGGCCTTCTGCTGCTGCTTGAGCTCTTCCTTCTTGTAGTTGCGCTGGTAAGCGGTGATGACGCGTCGGAGGCGCGTGTTCAGATCCTGCATCGATGGCCACATGGTTGTGGCATCCTCGACAGCGGCCACTGTCGGTGGATAACTACCGGCGACACTCTCCTCCTCGTCCAGGCCTAAATTTGAGTTGGAGTTAGCATTTTCGGTGTTTGAATTGATGGCCGTCGCCGCTGCAGACGCCGAGTTGGTTGTGGTTGTGGTGGTGGTGTTGGATGATGGATTGGTTATGGAAGTAGTAGTAGTAGTAGTGGTGGTGGTGGTGATATTTGTGGTAGCGTTAGTGCATGATTCGGGTGAGCCGGCAGCATCGGCCAGAGCAATGGCAGCGGCATCCTCGGCGGCGTCTCCAGCAGCAGCTGTCGTAGAAGCCTCCTCGCCATTGTTTTTCTTTTGGTTTTTCTTTGTCTTAGTTTCCATTTCAGTGTCCAATGCGCTGGTTACCTCTCCAGAGTCGACAGTCATCGCTTCGACCCCACTCGCGGCAGCATCTCCTCCTGCCTCAACCGAACTGGAGTCAGCCTCAGGCGTTGAGGAGGATGAGGATGTGGTGCCGCCCGAGGTGGAGCTGGAAGCTCCGACTGCCTCACCAGATGGCACCTCGCTTTTAGCTTTATCTTTTGCGCTTTTCGTTTCTTGATCTTGGTCTGCCGATTCTGGGAGTGCTTCAGCTGGCTGCTGATCGGCGGTCGCCTCGACGGCGCTGCCATTGCCCTCAGTCGGGGCAGACGACGACGATTCCAGGTCGCTGCTGGCATTAGCATTTGCATTCGCTTTAGCTTTAGCTTTGGTGGCCGCTTCGGTGCCGTTTCCATCGCCGCTGCTGCTTGTGCTGCTGATGGTCTTACCCGACGAACTGGGACGCTCCGGATCGAGCGAGTCCTTGTTGTCGCCACCGGTCAGCTTTGTGGAGTCCGAATCTTTGGTCGTTGTTGTCCCATCATCGTCCACCTCGTCGCCGTCATCGTGCTTAGAATTTGCATCGTCTTCGATTCTGTTCAAGAAACCAACCATAGACAAGATTAATAAAATATCTAAAAGATTGAACACAGGAATATACGAGTATATGCTTCATATAAGAGACTTGGCTTTTGGGTCAGGGTAACGGTAAAGGAGCACATGCCACATAAAGATTTGCTTAAAAACTGAGAGAAATTTAAAGAGACACACACTCGCACACCACACATTCAGTGAACGGCAATGGATGGCTTCAATGAGACAATGCGTCAATGAGTGTGTGCCCGTGAGTGAGACCAGAGGAATGGAAAGCTCATGTTTAGTGTGACCATGCTGTGCTATACTTTAATTCTAAAGGAATTGATACAGCTTTCGAAATCCTTCCTGGACCACTATAACAATACAGTTCTTAAAAAGTTAAACCATTTTTGGCAACTTTTATGAATCCTAATCTCAAATCCTATCTCAAAAATATTCAATATCTTTTCATAATTCTCCATTGCAAATGGGTATTACCAGACCCCCACCCATCTCTCTTGTTTACTTGATTTACTCTTAAATTTAGATGTTTAGAATCACTGATCTTCATAAAACCAACCCCCAAAACTGAAGCATTCAGCAATTTAAGGAATCAAGATATGTATTTTAAATGAATTATGCCTTTGTGTGTGAGTAGTATTTGTGGGAATGGTTTCGAATGACTTAAGCATTTTCTTTGGATCCTTTATCCTTCTCTCGTTGACATCTGGCCAGAGTCTGAGCATGTTATATGGGGGATTATCTCTGGTTTTAGTACAGTATGTGGCTTATGCGGGGGATTACTTAATGGTATTTATGGATGGTGCTATGCTAACTACTTTTGTTTTTTTGTTTGGTTTTTTTTTTTTTGAGCACTTACATCGGCAAATTCGTGACGGCCAAATCGTCACCGGCACCGGCGCCCACATGGGTGACAAAGCACAGATTGGGATCGGCGCGCATTTGACGATACATTTCACAGCCATGCTTGTAGGTTCCGACCAATAGACTCTTATCACAACAAATGGGATTCCACCATGAGGATGGCACTTGATCTGGCGTTGGCGGCGGGCGAATGGGGAGCTCGCTACATGATTCGTTCGTTCGATAGACATTCGATTACGTTCGATAAACATTTCGATTCAAATGTGTGTTTGATACGATACGACAGTGGAGGGAAGGAGAGCGTAAGATTTGAGAAATGCGCAAAAAGAAATGCGGTTTTTTAGTACAATTTTTCAATTATTTTTGGTTAAATAATTTTTTTTTTGTTTTTTTGTTGTTTGGATGATAAATTAAACAAAAAATAAAATCAAAAAGATAAATACAAATGATAAAAATAAAAAAATAAACAGAATGTAATAAAAAATAATAATTTTGTTAATAGCCAATTTGCACTACAGATTTTTACCACTACAAAATGCGAATAAAATTCAATACGAAATCAAAACTCAAAACGGTTTTCCAAGAATTCATTCTCCTTAATTTTTCAAAATTTTTTTTCGTTGCCATTTTTGTGGAATTTGGAATTTTGTTGCAAGTACAAAAATATACAAATTTAATTATTTTTATAAAATGTAAAAAATCTCATTTAGTAAAATTTTTCAATTTTGTTTTTGTTTTTTTTTTTTGTAAATGAGGACGACTGCACGACTGTACGAGGAGTATATGAGAAAGAGAGACAGAGAGGGAGTAGTAGCGTGGATATCCCTATTCGCCTGCTTGGATGGAGGAGCGAGCGTGTTGCGATGCGTGCGTGCGTGCGAGAGAGCGAACGATAGGCGATCGGTTTATGGCGGTTTCGGGGGATATTACCTTTCCATATGGAGTGCCAGCTGCTGCTTGGCTTTCGTACTGCTGCAGTTTTGACGGTAGTATCGTATCGTACGGTTATGTACGGATATTCATAATGAGATCAATTAAATATTTTTCGGTTGGTTAAACAAATTCGAGTTGACGAGCAATAAAAAACACACACACACACAAAAACACAGCGATAGGAAGTAGTTAACGACGAATATGCCGAAGATTAGTTGGCAAAATGTGTGTGAAAATTGTGAATATATTGAACATACAGTGTATAAATCGGTTATGTACATTGTTAAATGGAGAAACAGATTTTTGCATAAGCGTATATCGTTTATTAGTAATTATCGGAAAGCTATATCGATAAAAAATCGAGTCAAAATTCTGCTTTTAGAATGGTTTTATTTCCAATTAGTTGTAGTATTTTATTGCTTTGTGACAAGTACAATTATCGATAAAAAGTGGTTCAATCGATAGAACAAAAGCGTTTGCAGATAACCGATTTGAATAAAGCGTGTGTAAAGTGTTGAATATTTTCATATAAGTAGTATATCTGTCACATAACCGATCAGTACTGTATTTAAAATAAATGTGTGTTAGTCATGAGAGAGAGTTGTGTGAGAATGTATGTTTACATTTTATTTGTTAGCATTAATGGACAAGCGAGAGCGAGCGACCAAACATACATTGACAAAGAGAGTGAGAGAGAGAGAGCAATTACAGTTAAAGAGACGACTAGAGTGAGAGTCTAAGATAGATCAATAGTCAGGGCTGTAATTCGCTGGAACTTGAATGCAGTTGAGGGAACCATAACTGGTTCCACAATTTCATATAACTAGCTCATCAGCTGATTGAAAAGTTCAAGCGAATTAATTTACAAGAAATTTGATAATAAAACAGTTGACAAATTGGCATTTTTAGTATATAAATAGAAAAACAAATTCGCTATACAAGTACAAATAATAAGATTCAATAAAAATTTAATTAATTATGTAACACGCTCCAGCAATCAGTCAGTCAATCAATCAATCAACAACAAACAAGATGTATGATGAAAGCTGAGAGGAGAGCGAGCTTCGATTAAAGCGGAAGTCCTACCTGATCGGAGTGTTATCCTTGATCTGCTGAACGAATTCACCAATCACCTCGTGCTGTATATAGTAGAGCATTCGTACGCGCAGCAGAACCCTGTGAAGGACAACATTGAATAAACAAAAGACAAAACGCAAATTGACGAGAAAGAAAGGCAAAAGAGAAAGCAGAGAGGAGAATACGGGTAGAGAGTGTTAGTAAAAGTGTGCTCCTGTTGTTCCGAACGAGGGGGTGATGTTAAATGCACAAATTCGATTCCACACGTGACTCACTTATTGGCGTGTCTGCCCAAATGCTTCTTATAGGCGCCCTCGAGGTAGGCATCCGCATCGTACTTCTCCTTCTTGCTCCAGTGATTCGGATCATGGATGCTCATGGGAGTGGCAACCGCTGCGGCCACGGCGCTGGCACTGACTCCTCCACCGCCGAGTCCATCCTTGTCTCCACTTCCATCCAGAGCACTCGACTTGTGGGCGGGGGTCGTGTTGCCACTGTTGCTCCCCGAGGCAGTGCCCGGTGCCGGGGTTGAGCTGCCAGTCGACTCCTTATTTGACTTTCCACCATTGCGTCCTGTAAGGCAACAATTTGTATGGATAATGTTAGGGTATGTTTCTTGGGATCCTTGGAGCTGTCCTCAGTCGTTTGTCATTCGCCTGAGGGCAACTCGATTGTTGTGCAATTAATGAATGCAATGCGATCTTCGCTGCACATCTCAATGAATATATGTATCTGCTTGAGATATGCATATATACATGGATTTGGTTTTCTATGCTTAATGTTGGTTACAAAAAACAATAAAGTGATCTTCGCTCAAACGAAGTTAGGTTTGTCTTTGCAAAGGGCTGTTAATGATCAACTTTTTCTTTAAAATACTAACCAAAACGATCGATGATTTTGTTATATTAATATGAGCTTATTTTTTCAGAACAGAACTAACAATTTTCTAGAGAGTACATTTAACCATAGGTTACACGGTGATTGATCATTCCCGAGATTCATTTGCGGTTCTATTATATTTCATATCATCCTAATGATGAACACCTTTGAATATGAAAAGACTGCACCATCAAGTGTCACCAAGCCGAAGCCAGTTACGGCACCGAGCGGCACTGGCGCATGACGCGGTTTCCTATAAATGCTTTTGAATTCTAAGCGACCATAATGGTTTCGAATTGCTCTCAAAATGAGGCTGAATTTCCCATAACATTTTCTCTTATCCTTTGCAAAGATAAATCAATAATTAATACAAAGTACATTAAAAATATGAATTAAAGGTATGAATGATTAATAATTACATGTATCTTACGATATATATATAAATATTAGTTAATGAATATATTTAGAAATGTACAAAATAATACAAGATTCAAATATAGTAAAAGGCATACAATTGCATGGCAACAAAACATACACACACTTTTTTTGGTCAGTCAGTCGTCGAGTAAAGGTCGTTAGGAGTACAAATACTCAAAGTGAGTCCTGGTCTAAGTCGAGAGATTTTGTTTTGAAGCGTGAGTTATACGATACAATAGGAGGGCACCACAGGAGAGCCAGGAAGTAGAAGAAGGGCTGTAGTGCACAGACCCAAAACATCAAAGCGCACACACTACACAAAAATGGAGGATCCCTTGTGGACTTATATTAGATCTTTCAAAGAAGATTGAAGAAGTGTTTCAGAAGTTTATACAAAATAGTTAGGTAGGTAGTCCAAAGAGCCCCATGGAATATATAGAAGACATAGTGTGTAGGAAGTTTTTGTACAATTATTTGATGCTTTCTGTTGTGTTTTTTTTTGTGGGCTTTCGTTTGAATAACTCTCTACGTCCGTGCAGCAGTTGGGAGTGTGCGTGAATGTATCTTTTACCATACCTTTGGCGTTCCTACCTCGTGGCACCAAATTGTGTAGGCCACTATGATCCCTGCTGATTTTCTGCACCTCTCCATCCTCCGTGGGCGTAATGAGATCCCAGATGAATGTCTTGATCTTCTCGTCCCCCTTGTACACCTGCAGGCAGTATAGGAGCTGTAAGGGGAATGGGAAAACATGGGTTACTTATGAAATGCTGAGAAATGTATTCTGATGTTTGATGTTCGGTTTGGTTTCTTTCAGCGGGTTGAGAAGTTGTGTTTTTACTCAGCGAAAACCTAAAGTTCTCTCAATATTAGCATAGCTTGGTCATCATTAAGTTTTGTCGTCCGTAAATGATATAAATGATTTGGTCTTGTGGTCTGTAATACTTACGATTATGCGGGCACAATCCTCAACATCAATATCGCGCCAGCCGCGCTTGAATTGTCCCAATTCCAAAAGTTCCGACCAACGGCCCCAACTGCAAAAAGATCGCACACAAATTAGTCTTTGAATTTTGAAAGAATATATATTAATATAGTTTTGTATGTAACGATAGGATTCTTAAGTGATAGGATTCCTTAGACTGATAAACAGACTGTATATTTCTTAGATTTTCCCAATCGATACACGATTTTCCTGTGCATTGGACTGGCCACCCGGACAGGTGAGAATGCAATAATGTGTAACGATCGAACACTTTACCCGTCTATTAGTTGTCACTTATCTTTCCCCTTAACAATCTAGTTGTCTTACATATTCATGTATAGTTTTCTGAAATGCTACAAAACCGTATCATAGTCATATTACAGAAAAATTAAATCTTTTATCCATCTTTCTCCACTAATATTAAGTAAACCAAACCAATACCAACACCAAGATGGGTACGTCGGAGCACAGTTTGAAGACGACGCCGTCGATGATGTTGAGCCGCAAGTCCGATATCAAGTCGCGTCTCAGCCACAAGTCTGGGCTCCAGCACGAATATGTGGCGCCGCAGGACTTGGACATTACGGCCATTACGTATAAATTCTATTTGGAGGAATACCGCAGCTATACGGCCGAGGAGCGTGTCGCACGACTGGCCACCTTCGATGCCATGGAAATGCTGCAGACCATCGAGCAAATACACAACGATGTGGCAACCATGAAGCTGGAGAATTACATTATGGTCGAGTTTCTGGAGAAGAATGATCCAAAGTTATTGATTGGCCTGCGACAACGTCGCACTTCGATAATGAAACGCTTGCAGAACAAGCAGCGAACATCGATGCATGGCAGTCAGATGATGAGCAGCCGGAAGTCGAGCTCCAAGCGTTCCATACCCTTCTCCACATCCCATCTGGCGTCCATGGCACCCACAGGTGCCGATAGACGCCGTGGCGTGGAATACAAACTGAATTACAAGGCCAAGGCAGAGATGGCCGAGAAAAGGGCAGCCGAATTGGAGAAGCGTGTGGTGGACATCGAAAGGAATGGTAAGAATTGATGTTCCTTTCCTTTAAATGCCCTTCAATGTGTCTCCTTTAGCCATGCTGGAGGTTAAGCAGCTGCGTGCCAAGATCGAAGAGCTGCGGGCTCGCAGCGAGGAGACCATGGAGACGGAGAACAACTTCATGTTGCACTTTCTGCGCGACGAGAACGATCTGGCCTTCCTGGAGTCGGCAACAGAGCGACAAATCGAACGAAAGCTGCGCAAATTCACCAGCAATTGGTTCAAGAATGCCCGGGCTCTGCTTGGGACCATGAAGCTAACGATTGTCTCGCTGCAGGAGACCTGCCAGCAGCATCGTGCTGATCTCATCACCAAATCGGATCTAAGTGGAATCCTCACGGCCGTCGACTTTGAGAAACTGATCATCAAGCGCACGGAGCTGATCAATCAGCTGGAGGAGAAGAACATCCACATGGCGGGTCTCAAGGGCGTCACCGGAAAGACCTCCCTGGCGATGACCGAGGAGAAGCAGGCCATGATGAACCTAGAGTCCGAGATGCGTACGGTTCTCAATCGCACCGAGGAGGTATCTCGAGCCATTTCCAAGCTGGAAAAGGAAGTGGCCATTGTCCAGGTGCACAACGAGAAGGACTCGGTGACCCTCGACGAGTTGCGCGCCCAACTGCAGGAGTACGAGGCGCCCAGTGTTAGCGAGTATATCGAACGCAAGGAGGAGGCTCTCGTTCTAGAGAAGGAGGAGAAAATGCTCCATCGCAAGATCTACATCCTGAACATGAAGCTCAACAATCTTATTCGGCGCCGAATGCGTATCTCTGAATTTTAAAGCTCTTTGATCTCTGATCTGGGGCTATATTTCAGTTTAAAACATAAATTAATATCATTTGATTGAGTTAATGCATAAGAAGCGGTTTTCATTCTTAAAGGTTAAAGGATATCCTGTGATATTAGGCTGATTTCTATCCTAGAATCCTCTCATTGCAGATCTTTTTTTTTATGGTTAAAAAAAAAACCGACTTACCCAAAGGAAAGCAGACCCTTTTCCACCTTGAAGCATTCGGATTTGGCCCAATTTCCATACTGAATCTCCTCCAAACCCAAGGCGGCCAAGGCATCACGCTCACGTGGTAGGTACTCCTCATGGCCCTTCTCTCTTTTGTCCCTGCCGCGATCGCGTTTCTCCTTGCGGCGTCGCGAACGTAGACCTGGATAGGGAAAACATCATAGGTCTCATGAATGCTATTTGGTGGGTAATGCGATGATTTTCTTACCTATTCCTCCCTCTTCGTCGCTGTTTTCATTCGACGAATCCTCGGAATTGAGTTCCATTACATCCTCATGACCATAGCGTTTGATCTGAGTACGACGTCGCGGCTCAGAGAGTACCAGATCTTCGGTTTCATCGCGTTCGCAGGCATCGGGGTCTATGTCCACTTTCTTGGCCCATTTGGTCCAAAAGTCGGGATCATCGATGGTGATGTCCGATCGATTGCCGGAGGCGGCAAAGGAGGCTTTCGAGAAGGTGGAACCCTTCTCTGATTCCATGGTAATGACCTGAGTGCGTCGCTTTAGGATCGAATCGATATCCTCCTCGCAAAACTTATCCCCTGCATTGTCATCGTCCATGACGGCCCCATAGGCACCTTTTTTGAGGAGATCTTCGATCTCCTTCTTGGACAACTGCTTGTTGTTGCCATCCTTGGAGCCCTGGGTGTTCATCGACTGAAGGACGGCCTTGTCGAGTCCGAGCTTCATCGAGGCCTTGTCGAACATCTCCCGCTCGTAGGTGTTCCTGCAGAGCAGTCGATAGATCTTCACCATTTTGCGCTGCCCGATACGATGGCATCGGGCCTGGGCCTGCAGATCATTCTGGGGATTCCAGTCCGAATCGTAGATGATCACCGTATCGGCCGCCGTCAGATTGATGCCCAATCCGCCCGCCTTCGTGCAGAGCAGAAAGACAAAGCGATCGGAGCCGGGCTTCGAGTAGCGATCGATGGCCTCCTGTCGGAGATTGCCGCGAATGCGTCCATCGATCCGCTCAAAGGGATACTTCCGGTAGACAAGATAATCCTCTAGAATGTCCAAGCAGCGAACCATCTGACTGAAGATCAGCACGCGATGGCCATTGGCCTTCAGTTTGGGCAGGAGTTTGTCAATCAACACCATTTTGCCCGCCGAGAGAATCAAATTCTTGTAATAGGATTCGGGATCTTCGCCATGTTGCGACTTAAAATCGTACTGAATCTGCTCCTCGGCTCCATTGAGCAGATACGGATGGATGCAGCACTTGCGCAGCTCCATCATGGTGTTCATCAGATTGGGTATATTGGCCGATGTGGTGCCCTTCTTCAGGAAACTAAAGTTCTGTTCGAGTATGCCGCGATAGTACTTCTTCTGTATATTCGTGAGCTCCACCTCGATGATGGTCTCTTCTTTGGGGGCCAGTGATTTCTCCACATCATCTTTAAGACGCCGCAACATCATGGGTTTCAGCAGTGCCTGCAGTTTGTTCACCTCCTCCTCATTTCGGAGGTTCCCGAATTCCGTCATGAACTCCTCCTGAGAGGAGAACTGCGCGGGTTCTAGGAAATTCAACAGCGAAAACAGTTCGCTTATGTTGTTCTGGAGTGGTGTGCCGGACAGTAGGACCCTATGCTCGAGATTCAGCTGTCGCAATCCCTCGAGGAGTTTACAATTGCGATTCTTCAACCGATGCGCCTCATCAATCACACACAGACGCCAATTGAACTGCTTGAGGTCCATATAGTCTGTGACAATCATCTCAAAGGTGGTTATAAGTACATTAAACTTAATGGGTTCCTTCAGCACCTTTCCGCTGTCTGTTTTGTAGTAGAACTCGTAGTCCTGTATCATCTGTTTGCTGGTCACCGAACCGTGGTACACCACAATGTTCATGTCCGTCCAGCCCTCAAACTCTCGCTGCCAATTGGGTATCGTCGAAAGGGGGGCTATGACCAGAAAAGGCCCTCGTATTCCAAACTCATAAACCGAATGGACAAAGGTTAAGCTCTGTATGGTCTTGCCGAGACCCATTTCATCGGCCAGTATGCAGTTGTGGGTGTTGAACCAGGAGAACTTTAACCAATTGAGACCCTCCAGCTGGTAGGGACGCAGACTGTTGCCCCCCTTGTAGATGGGCGTCTTCTCCAGCTTCTTCCATTGCTCTGGAGGCGGACGCTTGCGGCTCTTCCACTCGCAACGCAATGGGGTCTTATTGAAACGCAGATACTGCTCGATTTTGTCATTGTCTACGTCTTCCTCGAGCTCCCAGGTGCAGTCCTCGTAGGGCAGAGACTTCCACTTGACGAGATAATGCTTTGTGGTTTCGCCACTGTTCTCGTCCGTATGCACGGACATGTCGAGTACGCGATCGACTTCGGTGAAGTCCTGATTGAAGGGCTCCTCTTCGATGTTCTCGAAGATGTTTACCTGCTGTGACTGCTTCTGCTGGAAGCGACGTATCTTGGCGGCCACACGGCGATCGCCTTTGAGGAGCTCCTCCTCGGTGCGCCACTCGCAGTGGAGGTAACTGAAATTGCGATATTTCACAAAATATTCCTCAACATCGATGTAAACGGGTTCGGGTTTGTTCTCCTTGTCCTTCGTATCCCCATCTTCATTGGTCGATTCTTTCTTTTCGGTATCTTCACCCTCTTTGGGGGCGGCGGCGGATTCCTTTTCGGTGGATTCCTTCTCCGTGGCGGTCTTTGTTTCTTCTGTTCCCTCTGGCTTTGGGGAGGAAGGACTCTTGACGCTTGTCTTGGCGTCCACAGTTTCCTCTTCTGCTGCTGCTGGCTTTGGGGACTTTGGCGAGTCTCCTGCATTTTCTTCCACTTCCATTTTGTCCGAGGTCTCCGATTCCTTGGCCTCATCCTCATTCTCCGTCTCCGATTCCTTCTCCTCTTCCTCGGGAGCCACAGTGGCGGCCTCTTCTTCATCAGTCTTGGCGGCTTCTTCATCTTCTGCCTCGGATTTTGTTTCCTCTGGTGATTTGACAGCTGTCGTTTCAGTCGTTTCATCAACTTCCATTTTCTCTTCATCGGATTTCTCCGAGGATTCTTCTTCAGATTTCTCCGTTTCCTCTTTTTCGAGAGGTTCCTCTTTGGTGTCGTCGACTTCCATTTCAGAGGACTCCGTTTCGGGTTTTGGTTTCTTTTCCTCAAGTTTGCTTTCCGCATCCTTAGATTCTGCTTCGCTTTCTACCTCTGTTTTGGATTTATCCTCCGTTTCTGTATCCTTTTCTTTAGAATCTTCACTGTCTGCCGCTTTCTCCTCCACTTTTGGCTCTGGTGTCTTCTCTTTGGGCACCTCTGGGATTAGCTCACGTTTGCCCATGCGCGTGGCCAGCACCAATTGCACCACCATGCTGTCCTCATCTCCCGTGTTGATGTACACGTAATTGGGCTTCGAGGACATGGCAGCAGATGCCGATTCGCTCGAGCTCTGACGCTCCTTCTCCGCTGCAGCGGCGGCTGCTGCCGAGGTGCTGGAACTGGCCTCCAGTTGGCTGCTCTCGTCCATCCCCAGGGAAGGCTTCTCGCCCTCGCCCGCAGAGTTGCCGGCCTCACCCTCGGCTCCAGATTGCGGCTCTGCCTTCTCCACATCGCTGCCAGCATTCGAGTTGGCGGCATTGGCCGCGGCCGATGATTTCTTGTCCTTTTTGACGGGCGATGCCACCAGCAGAGAGTTCTCGTCATCGGAGAAGCGTAGCATCACATCATCGACGTACTTCTTTCGTTGTGTGTTCCTCGAAGAGCGGCGTTTGTTCGAGTCCAGCTCCGAGTCGGGCGGTGGCGATGGCGGGGGCGTGCGATCCATGGTATCGTCTTCGCCATCGGATTCGGGAACAATCCTTCCGCGATTCCTACGCTTCTTGAGGGCTTTGGCCGAGAGAGAGCCGCGATTGCGTCGTGCACTGCCTCCATCCTCCGAGTTCGCATTGCGACGACTCCTCGCGGTGGATCGCTTGCGATCCCTGCGACTGGGCGTGGAGGCAGCATCTCCTGCGGAATCTGGCACCGAATCCACAGTCTCGTCTCCCGCCTCAGGATCCTTTTCGTCTTCGTTTGCGCTGCGTGGAATCTTCGACACGGGAATGTCATCATAGTCGGGCGATTCGCCATCGACTCCTGTCCCAACTCCGCCTCCGGACGTGGGTTCCGCTTCGCCATCGGCGTCGCAGATCCAGACTTGGGGACCAGCGGTTTGTTATCCTCCACTTCGCTGCCGTCTCCTGGCGGTTCGATACCCTCCTCGCCGTACTGCTTGCGACGCTTCCCGACACTCCCACGTTTGCGTCCGGGGCCTGGGGAGTCTGTAGAATTAGGATCCATGGGATCACGGTTTTTCTTCACCTTGGCCGTCCTGTCGCGTGGCGGCTTGTTGGGGTCCTTGGGGGTGCGAGGCTTGCGCGGCTTCTTCTTTTTGCCGCTGCCATCGGTGGAGGTGTCCAGCTCGTTGGCCGAGTGCACGTCCTGCGACAGATCGCCCATGCCCTCGCTGTACTCGACCATCCCCACGACACTCGTGTCGCCCGCTCCCTGGGTCACACAGTCCTCGGACACTGGCAGCTGTGTGGTGGGAATGGCAGCGTTGGCTGCCGCCACCACAACATTCCCGCTGATATCCATCAGATCCTGCTGGCTGCCCGCCTGTCCCGCTTTCTCGCCCTTTTTGGCCCGCGGTTTCCTTGGTTTATTCGCACCCTTGCGACCCCTGCCCGTGGTCGATGACACTTGGGGAGACTCGACCATCTGCTGGTTGAGCAAAGGATTTGATCCTCCCATGTAGGGTGGCATGCTCTGGAAGAGCACACACTGTGGCCCACCCGCGCACTGTTCTGCCATCTCGTGCTGCTGGAGGAGATTCAAGCGCTCCTGCAGGCGCATCAGCTTTTCCTGATGGTTCGGCTCGTGGCCGGGGGGCATGCAATACAGTTCCTGGATCTGCTGTTGCAATGCCGCGATCTCTTGTTGATGCAGCATCGGATAGGGGGGATACATGCCCGCTCCTGCTGCATATGGTGGCAGCATTGGAGGCATAACCTGCGCCGCCGCTGCATCATAGCCCGGAGCCAAAGGATGCAATGGCATACCCATCGGAGGAATGGCAGGCGGAGGTACCGGTCCCGTCAGTGCTGGGGTAGCGCTATCCGTGGGCAAAGCTGTTGCCGGCTGGGACTTCTCTTCGGACATTTCCTCTCCGGATTTCGGGTCCTCTGAGAGGGACGTCGAGAGATCTCCTCCCAAGGGCTGGCTCAATGTTGTCTGTTCGAGCTCCTCT
This sequence comes from Drosophila miranda, assembly GCF_003369915.1. Classification (NCBI taxonomy): domain Eukaryota; kingdom Metazoa; phylum Arthropoda; class Insecta; order Diptera; family Drosophilidae; genus Drosophila; species Drosophila miranda. The sequence continues at coordinate 14,607,903 of NC_046677.1, read as the reverse complement.
GTGGTCTTGTCCAGGAGATCATCTTGCCCCACCACTGGCAGTAGCTCTGTGGATGCTGCTCCCATGGAAGCTATATCCTGCGTCTTGGACATGCTCGTCTCATCTTGTGGCAGTTCCGTTTCAGTTACGGAGGCGGCACCTGTGCCTGTGCTGCCACTCAGTCCCCCCTCGCTTTCGCTTTGATTCTTCTCGAATTCCGTGTTTGATGACTGCGAATTGCTGTCCAGCAGGGCAGCCGCTGCAGAGGCAGCATTCGAGGCCACCACAGCCACAGCCGCACTCGACGAGGACATGGAATTCTGATCGAACAGGCCCCCCACATCCACACCACCCACGGCATGCTGTGTAGAGTGCTCTGAAGTCGCGCCATGTGAATTCGTATCTCTGTCCATTAGGAGCTGCTGCTGGTTGTTGCTGTTAATGCTGCTCTGCGAATTGCTGTCGTGCACGGACGTTGGCTGATTGTTCACGATGCTGTTGGTGCTGCTGTTGCTGCTGCTGTTGTTGCTGTCGTTCGCGACCACAGCCAACGTCGAGGAATCATTCGAGTTTGCAGTCTCATTCAGTATGCTGCTCAAATGATGAGATGGTGTCGTGGGTGCCTGCTGGTGTTGGACTTGTACTTGCTGGGGTGTCTGCTGTTGCTGCTGTGGCGTTTGTTGCTGGTGCTGTTGCATCTGTTGTGGTATTGGGGAGCTCACATGTGCCGGCGACATTATCTGCTGCTGTGCCTGAGCCTGAGCCTGTGCTTGCGCCTGTGGCTGTACTACCGAGGTCGATGCCGCCGCCTGACTACTGGCATCACCCAATATATTGGCAAACGGATCAAACTGTTGCTGTTGCTGCTGCGCCTGCACCTGCACCTGCGATTGACCGTAAGTCGGCAGATGCTGCTGCTGCTGCTGTTGGTGATGTGGCGACTGTTGGTGTATGGGCGATTGATGTTGCAACTGGTGATGCGGCGATGTCAATGTTGGTTGCGGAGGTCCTGCTGCGGCTGCCTCCATATTCGGCTGTTGCATCAAATGATGCATACTGGGTAGGCTTTGCTGGTGCAAAGGCGAGGACATGGCCGAGATTTGGGGCTGTTGCTGCTGTTGGTTGCTGCTGCTGCTTCCTCCAGAGCTGCCACCGCCTCCTCCCACTATATCGTTGATGGAATGCTGCAGTTGGTCATTGAGCGATTGCTGTTGCTGCTGTTGTTGTTGTTGTTGTTGTTGCTGCTGCTGCTGCTGTTGGTGCTGCTGCTGCACTTGTTGTTGCTGCTGTTGTTGTGCTGTTGCCACTGGCGGTTGCGGCTGTGCCGCCACTGGTGGCACAACCACTTGTTGCTGCTGCGTTGGCTGTGGTTGCTGCTGCTGCTGGCCCATTGCCTGACCATACATGCTCAATTGTTGCTGGTGATGCTGCTGCTGGGCCGCCTGCAACATTGCCGCCGCCGCTGCCGCCTGCTGCTGTTGCTGCTGCGCAGCGGGCGGTGGTGCCTGCTGTTGCTGCTGCTGCTGTTGTACTTGCTGCTGCTGTGCCGCCGCCTGTGCCTGTTGCGCCGCCTGCTGCTGTGCCGCCGCCTGCTGCTGGGCCGCCGCTTGTGCCTGCGCCTGTTGCTGCTGCTGCTGCATGGCCGCCATATGCTGGGGGCCACCCCATTGCTGGTGATGCTGCTGCTGCTGTGGTGACGGCGAAGCCGGCATCCTGGGACCCACAACGGCACTCCTGTACGCCGAAGGATAGTCCATCGGTGGCAGGCCATGCGCCTGGGTGGGCATCACCATTTGTTCGAGTGCCTGGAGAGTGTTCACTGGAGCAGGGACCACTCCGACACTGGGCGGCACGCCCACTCCTACGCCCACGCTGGGCGGCACCTTGGAACTGGCTCCCGTGCTCCCACCGACCGGTGGCTGCGGCCTGGGCGATGGCAGACCGACCATTCCCTGTATGCTGTGCTGGCTGGGCTGTGTGTTCACCTGCTGCTGCTGGGCGTTCACCTGTTGCTGCTGCTGCTGTTGTCCCTGACTGCTCTGTGGCGGTGGCTTCGCTGGCGACACGCCCACCGGTCGCGGCGACATCTGTGGATGCGGTGACATGGTGGGCGGACGCGGCGACATCTGTGGCGAGAGTTGCGGGAACGGCGCCCTATACTGAGGCGAGGAGTTGAGCTGTGCCGCCGCCTGCTGATGCTTGCTCGAGGACATGTACGGAGGCGCAGCCTGCTGCTGCTGTTGTTGCTGCTGGGGGTTCACCTGTTGCTGCTGCTGCTGGTGGTGACTCCCATAGCTGGGCGGCATTCCCATGTGTGGCGGCGGCAGACCGGCTCCTGGGATCTGTTGCTGCTGCTGCATCAGACCCACATGATTCGGCTGCTGCTGTTGTTGCGCCTGCTGCTGCTGCGATTGGAGCTGCTGCTGCTGGTGGGCCCCCAATTGTTGCGCTGCCTGCTGCTGCTGCGCGGTCAAATGGTGGCCCGGTGGCGCTGCGCTCGGCACATGCTGGCCATAGGCCGAGGCCTGATCGAGTCCCGCATGCCCGTAGCCCACATGCTGTGGAGCACCCCGTCCCGGCTGATGCTGCATCGGACTGCCGTATGGACTGTGGGCGTAGGCCTGCGGTGCGGCCGGTTGTCCCGCTTGAAGGGCACTTGTTGGTGCTCCACTCACGCCCACTCCCACGCCGGGATAGAGCGGATGCTGACCAGGGACCTGCGGATAGTGCTGCGGCAGTCGAGCCTGCTGCTGGCTCTGCTGCTGTTGTTGCTGCTGCTGCTGCTGTTGCTGCTGTGGCGTGGGCGGTTGCTGTTGTTGCTGTTGCTGCTGGGGCGCCAGACTCCCGTAGCCCGTCATCATGCTCTGCTGGGCTCCGTACGGAGCCAGTTTCTGCTGCTCCTGCTGTCCGTACGCGGGCATATGTTGGCGGTAGGCGCTGGCATTGCTCTGACGCTGCTGCTGCGCCGGTGGAGCTGCCTGCGGATGTCCATATGCCCCCAGGCCGGCTCCCGGATACGCTGCTGCCTGTCCCGGTACCGAGGGGGCTGCTCCCCATCCACTTAGATCACCCATTCCGACTCCAACGCCCATGCTCGCCGCATGCTGGTCGGCGGCCCCCAGCCCGTACAAATTCTCCGCCGTTGGCTGGTACGATGGATATTGTGGCTGCTGCTGAAGCGGATGTGGAGCTCTGTGGCGCGGCGGATAACCTCCCGGTGGGCCCATTGCCCGAGGATTTGCCGCTGCGGCGGCTGCTGCGGCGGCGGCCGCATCGTAACGGTAATAGGGATCTCTATAAAGAAGGAAAGACCGAAAAAAGGAGAGTGAATTAGAGATAAGTTAACCATAGGATATAGAGGGTGTTCTAGCCTTAACTTATTTCATAACCATGACCATCCGTTTGCTTCTCAATTTTTTTGCAGAATACCATTCACCCATTTATAAAAATATTTATATTATATAATTCTATACGGAATTCTGTCGATAAAGCCCTGTCTGTCTGTCCGTCAGACTGTGTTGTTGGTCGCCTTGTTCTCAGAGACGATAAGAGCAACCTAACACAATTTTATGTGCAGACTACTGTGATATCACACTGAATCAAGTTTTATTCCACAATCAAAGATTATGGCCGATCTGGTATAGATCGGAGCATTATTAGTTAGTATGACCCTTCAAAACACTATCTCTATCTTTTTCTCTACCTCTTCCCCACACTCTTCCCCGCGCATTGTGCACCTCTGCCGAAATATAATGGCTGGCGTTGGTGTGAAAAGAGAGAAATAGACAGAAACAGATAAAATATTTGAAAATTCGAATCAATTCTAGTCACTAGGTGGGAGAAGGATAACAGAAGTGCAAGAATTAACATTAGAATATGTGTTATAGTGGTCTTGGTTCCTCTTTTTCTGTCTAAGTTTTGCCGCTTACTCATGGTAAGAGTGAGAGAGATCGCTGTCTGCGCTGTCCGCCGAAGGATGAAACAATCCCAAACATCTTAAAAAGAGAAGCTGGCATATTTTTACAGATAAGTAGAAAATGAAAACTTCATAAATAGAAGCAAAACACATTCCAGTTACTTAAATTTGGTTGGTAATTGCATAATCTTTGTTAAAATCCTTAACCATTATCTGATCAAAATGTGATATGAATATGTATGTTTTTATAAGGAATTTCCTAGATCATAGATCATAGAAAAATTTTCAATGAATCTTTAAATTTAAAGACTCCTCTCCCCATCTTCTCAACTATTCAACCCATTTCGAAAACCTCTTGGGGTGACATTCTACCAAAAAACAAGGAAAAAAAGGATAATAAAAACTCACCCTTGATGATTTCCGTGAAACATATTTTGTGCATTTCCATCCATCAGATTTTTTAAACGCAGCGCACACAGAAATGTCCGTTACGCGTCGATGGAGACGCGACGCTGCGTTTTTTCTAGGTTTGGTCGTCTATTGGCTTAATTTTGATGCTGCTCTCTGCGCGTGGCCGTTGTCAAAAGGTAGAAATCGGGGAACTGCAACTGGAACTGGAATTCGGTTTCGAGCTCGAGTTCAAGTTCCGTTTTGGGGGGGTTGCCTGGGACCCCTGAATATATATATAATTTTTTATTTTTTTTTATTGTTGTTGGGGCCTCCTCTGTCGCTCTTTCTTTCACTATTTATATGTATATTATATTCGTTTATAGATTTCTTTTGTTTCTAACTACTAAACTTAATTACAACTGATGTGCAATTTAACGTCTTGATGTTGCTTTCATATAGTATTATTAAAGTCATTTGATTTTCTTGTTTCGCGCACTTCATGGCCGACCTTTGACATATTCGCAGTGAAACACATTTGCTCACAGCTGGAAATTAACAAAATAATCATTCGATTAATATTAGTACAAAATTCTTGTGGTTTATAAATGGTTCTACGTTAAACGGCAATCTATCAGATGCGAAGGCATATTTTTTTTTGGCGAGCGTATTTTAAGCGAAATTTGCATAGTTCTTAGGTATTTGTTTGTTTAATCTGCAAATAGAAGAAGAAAATACGATTTTTAGTATGAGTTTAAGACAGAAATATCTACAAATATAGTAGGAACTAATGGTAAATATAATATTTCACAAAAGTTAAGCTCTTATGACTGACAAAAGAGGCCAATGTGCCTCAACAAAAACGTTCTGATTGGCGCTTAAATATTAAATATCCCTTGGCATACAATTTAAAAACTAAATGTATAAATCTTTACTTAAATCTAACGATAAATATTGCTTCTTTATCCTGTAGATAACATAAATGAAAGATGATGATGATGGACTGAAGAAGACGGAAAACATATGGAAAAGAACACAAACACATGTTTCAATGATAAATATTTGTGCATACCGAAGTTTAAGATTGTTGCTAATATTTATAACTATTTTGTACTTAACATAGGCTAGAATTGTTGTTGCGATTGTTGCTGTTGCATCAAGTTTTAAGGGGAAAAGCTATACGCTTATGAATTTCGAATATTGTCACATAGAACGTACAGTTTGACCCCTCAAATTTTTGAGCAGATGGGGAAATGATTTTGGGTCTATAGTTCACTTAATAAATTTAAAAAAAAAAAAATAAAACATAAATAGTACAACCAAATTATATTTTGGGAATAGCCATGAAATAGGTAATGAAATGGAATAGTTGCAAATAATATTTAACAAACTCTTTAACAGATTTAACATTCAAAATTAAATTCAATCAATTAAAAGATTATAAAAATATAAGAACCAAAATATTAGTAAGAGGATTTTATTCGTTTGCATGGCTATAAATCCTTTATAGAATTATAGATGCATAACGAATAAATTGAAACAAAATTAAAATGAAAATTTGTTCGTGGGGGGGAGACCAACAGATATTTGCTAGGTAGGCAAATAAAATAATGACGAACTAGTACTATATACTCGTATGAGTGAAGAAACCACCCAAAATGTTTCAAAAAATAAAACAAGGATCAAGTGTAAAATAATTAAATGATTCACTGGTTTTTCTGAACGACTCTGAATGGCGGAGCCAGCAAATAAAAAAGAGGGTAGATGGTCGAACAGAGTTTGGTAGTTTTCTTTTAGGAATGGACATGAATATTGCCTGGGAGTTTGGTTGGGGTTGAGCTTTCGATTCGGAATGTTGTAGGGTGTTGGGTTGGTTTCGGTTTCGGCTTTGGTTTCGGTGGGGGTAGAAAATCTTATGCGGCGACAGTGAGAAAAACAATGGCAACTCTATCGATTTTTCTCGCATTGTCTCCGACGCGCGTTGCCCGTTTTTAGCCGAAAATCTAAAGTAGCAGAAAAACGGCAACAAAACGAGAGCGAGAAGGAGAAGAAGAAGGAGGCAGAAAAAAAAATAAGAAAAATGCGGGTGGGTTGACTGACTGGTTCATGGGTGGTGGGGTGGCGTGGAGCTAGAGGTAGGGAGTGCGGAGCGGGGGAAGCTGCGAGAGCCAAAAGATATGCAAATGCCACCAGCAAAGAGAAGGAGATTCGAGGAGCTAGTGGAGTGTGGCGGTGTGGGGTGGCAAAGGTGTGGTGTCTGTTTTATGGTGTGTTTCTGTCTGTGTCTGCGTGAGTGTGTGTGTGTGTGTGTGTGCAAATGGAAAGTAGAGATAGACACAGAGAGACATAGAGACAACAACAACAACAACTATAGCGAGAGGAACCATATCTCTCGTACATAGAGATATGCAGTTACATACACAACCGAAATTTGCTGCTGCTGCTGCTACTGCTCTTGTGTACTGTTATAAATACGTGCACACATACAGTGGGTACAACATGTATTCGTACACCCTGCAAAAACGGCAACGTGTTTGTAGGAGAGTTATATTGTTTTTATATTGAATATAAAATATAATACAGTGATATGCAATAGACTGCTTTTCTTGTAAACAAAATAAAATTGAGCAAACAGTTCCCCAAAAATTTCACAGAATAAGAATTAATATTTGTAGCATTAAAGTACCGCGATAGTGAAACAGGGTCCTTGGTAATCATATCGTATTATTTATACTTTGTTCTTTGTTTAGAGGGTGCACGCATACTTTTCGGTGCGAGTGTGTTTTGACAGGGGTAAAGGCAAAGGCAGAGGCACCAACAGAGGCATCGCCGCAGTCAGTCAACCAGTGAACCGCACATACACACATTCACATTTGCACACATCTCCATTCATTCAGCCACACAGAGATTCAGACACAGAGAGAAACATATCATCAGCGAAACTTATACGAAGAGTGCATGGACGGTCGGTCGCCTGCCATGGGGCTAAGCGGAGAGCTTAGCACCGTTTCCCCCCCTTTAGCCAACCCGCCATTCCATCCCCATTCCCCCCCTCTCACGGGAAACCCATGAGTTGCTCGCGCTCATTGGACAATCATTTAGCCAGTTGTCGCTCTCTCTCTCTCTCGCTATGTCTCTCTGTCTTTCCTCTCCTCTCTTTTGCTGCTGCTTTGAGTGTAATCAATTACATTTCGCTTTTGCAAATTCAGCTATTTATTTATTTAGTTTCCAGCTCTTCCCCCCCCCTTATTATTAGTAGTAGTCGAAAGGTACATACGAAACACATATTTCTGTGCGAAAGAGTGAGATAGACTGTCGTTCCAGAGGCTTAGGCGTTTAGGGGATATTAGGATTTTAGTTATGTTTGCATATGTAAAGAAAATATTTGTGATTCTACGAAACATCAATCTGCTAGGGTATCCAAATCTTCCGGCCCCTAAACACTGCCCCTTCCTACCTCTGCGGGGGGGGAATCTAAGCGCTGAAAGTGTAACATCCCCCTTTTGCACACGCCTTTGTCTTAGGTTGGATATTTATCAAAGCGTGTTTATGGCTATCGGTGTTTTTTCTCTGTTTGTGTGGGTACATGTCATTGAGTTTACTTTTTTTTTTTACTTTTCTTCTTCTTCAGTCTCTTTCTTTCTTCTGCTGCTGCTTCTTCTTTTGTGGCGTCGCCATTGCCGCGCCGCTTTTACACAAGCAAATCAGGCAAAGTAATTGCAAAAACAATAAACTAAAAGCAATAGTAATATGCATACAGTCTTATATACATATGTACGAGAGTGTATGTTTTTTTGTGACTACAGCAGCGATCAACAAAATAGTTAAAGCAAAACGATTTGCCACAAACAAATGTGCCGCTTTTAAAGAATTTAAATTTCACAAAAAAAAAATATTCATTATTTTGTTTCATTCATTTTATATATAATGATATAATTCACAAAATATGATTAGATAAGAAAACACAAATAAATGTTGTTGCTGTCCGCTGACCCTTTCGGAGATCCCCATTGAAAGAACATGCATTATGATAAAGTCTATCCCTCACTATTCCATTGACCGCTACTGTATGTTTGCCTCTACTATGTGTATAGTGCGAGTGTGTGTGTTGTTTGTGTAAGCCAAAGCAGACATCTGAAAAATTGTGAAATTATACTTTACTTATTGCGAGTGTAGCCATAGCCCATAGCCATAGCCAGTGTCTGCTCCCATTGTGCTCTATGTGTCTGCGTTGGTGGTGTCGGTGTACCGGCCTTTGTGTCTGTGTCTGCGCACAACTGTACATTTGTTTTAAATAAGCGAAAAATCGATTAAAGGTGATAATAGACAGGCAAAATTCTGTGTGTCCAACTTTGGCAGCGGCGACAACGAGAGTCACAGCCGCCGCAGCCGCAACGACGACAACAACGACAACGATGTCGCCGCGACGCAACATTTCGGTGTGACCCTCCGAACAACAACACTACTGCGGGGTGGGGTCTACATTCGGACATTTCTTCTTTTCTTTATGCCCCATCGTTTAATGAGCCATGAAATCTGGAGCTCTAGCGAGCGAGCGAATTTTCTCACAGTTTTTGGAGTCCGGGCCAAACCCAAAGGTGATGTAAAAATTGTTGCCCAATTCGCAAACCACACCATCGGCACCGGCATAGCAGCTGGCAATCCAATTACAATCCACCAAGTCCATCCAGACGAATGTTCCTGTGTACTCAAGAAGCAGGCGTCCGTCCGTCCAGACGGGTGTCGTCAGCTCTCCAGATAACGACCTCCGATGGGGGGCCATCCAGAGACTATGCCGGACGGAGCGCCAGACAAAAATCAAATCAAAATGTAGCTGGGTAGATAGTATATTGGGGATCTTCTCGATCACATAACGACACACGTCATGTAACCGGAAGGCTGAACTTAAGCAGCAGCCCTTTGTTCTTCCCATTCCGTGGATGACAAGACTAAATAATTCTGGTTCTATTGCAGGAGAACACATAGATTCCGGAGACGATTTTTGTACAAAAACTAAAGTGTATTTCAATTAAAATTGATATAGACTGTGCGAAAAAATTATGTAAACACTGTATGAGCGGAGGATTCTCTTTGGTATTTTACACTCCTCTCCCACACTCTCGTTTATTGTGGGTCAAATATTCGTTACATTTCAAAGGTGAATCAAAAGAGAAGCCCAAAAAAGCTCAAGTCAAAAAACACAAACACGAACCAAAGCGCAAAACACAACTGTAAAAAAAAACAACAACAAAAAACTTTGAGCTAACTAAAGACGGAGAACAGAAGGTGAATGAACTGTTGTGTTGTCTCGTCTCGTCTCTCTCAATCTTATTTCTCTGTTGCGGCTGTTACTGCTGCTGCTATTGTTATTGCAAAATGTTTAATCATAAGTTTCATTTGATGTATTCGTAAAAGCATTCCTTCATTCAGGTTTCTTGGCCACTTGAAAAAGATACGAGTAAGTCTGTAACCAAAAATTAAATCAAAATGTGCCAATTATACAATCTCTTTTTTTTTTGTATGACTTTTAAATAAATTACAAAAGATTACACAAAGATGAACTATGAAAAATACTTAAATTGTAGACTTTCTTCCAGGAAGAATATACTATATTTTTTAAGTGGATGTGGTTATCGCTTGGGTTTTCCAACGTCTTTACCCTAATATTATGAGGTTAGAGTTTAGTGTGTTTACAACCAGCAAATAACTATTTTTTTATTGTGCTTTCGACTACTCGCGCTAGTACCTTAGTCTATGTGCAAAGGTTAGATACAAAACTATTTACAAATAATAATTTCAATCAAATATACTATATAATTTGGAAATGTTAAACATTTTACTTTAACAACAAAGTAATATTCCAATATTCGATGTCCATCAAGTGAATATCAAAACAGCTGTACGACGACATCATGGGTGCACTGTATGAGTGTAGAAATGTGCACATACGATGCATGACAAATTATGAATGTACATATATGTAGAGACGTACATACACACATAAATACATATGCACAGTGGTATGTAAATGCTTTAATAACAATCAAGTCAAGTGGCCCCTGGCTCGACCCGCTAACAGTAACTAAAAAGTACAGTTGGTTTTTGCAAGAAAAGCAACACCAACAGCAGCAGCAGCAGCAAGTCCGTCAAGAGGCAAAGAGCAAACCAAAGAGACTCTCGGGTGCAGGGGTGCTGGGGCAGAGGTAAAAGTAGAAGTAGAGGCAGTGCCAAAGCAGAGACAGATGGGCGCAGCAGCGCAACGCGCGCACACACACACACTCACCGAAACGTACATAAAAATGGTAATAAAATAGGTAAAGTAACAGCAGCGTCGCGACGCTGCTGCCACACACAGTTTTCGGAAAAGCCAAAGAGCGCAGCGCTGCGCCAGCACCAACTCCCCTAACACACACACACAAACACGCCCGCGAATAGCGACAGAAAGACAGCAGCGACACACAAAAGTTCGCTGGGCAAAAAATTACAAACACGTCGCGTCGCAGCTTTTTGAATGTGTAACGGCACATTTATGGCATGTCCAATTGGTATTAGAGATGAGCAATGAGCGATATTGTTGCTTCCGAAAAATCATATCAAACAGAAGGTGGAATCCCAAGAGTTCATAATTGTGGTAGTGAGTAGATTGTTTTAGAGTAACTATCCAAAACACTTTCCATATTTGGCCAGCTATCATTAACACCTTCGAAAACAAGGTGATAGAAAACGAAAACCTTTGTCGGTGGTTTGCCAAATGTTCAAAACTGAAGCGTTAATTCTTTATAGCACTAGCCATATTGCAACACACAGCACAAAATCAATAGAAAACGCCTGCCCATCTCTAATGCGTGAACACATGCAGTGGATGCATATGATGACGTTGCAAAATTGTCACAGTGTGGCCAAAGAGAGCAAAGCAGAAGCGTGCATGGATAGGAATAGGCATAGGCGAAATGTGACAAAACTGACGCCATGTTTCCCGCTAGAATAAAGAAAGGTGTATATGTAAAAATTACCTAAAAAACGCACACATGCACACAAACAGTCGTCCTTCCTTATACAAGATACAAGTCCTGACCCGATTATCGAGTTAAAACTGTTGTATAAAAATTTGCACCTGGACCTAAACCGGATAGAGGTGCCCATTGTCATTGTGGGATTGAGAGTATGTGCAGAGAGGCGGCAAGCAGTAGAAGCAGAGAGATGGAAGTTCAAGAAACAGCCGTTTTGAGCAGAACAACTGCCAGAGTGAGAGAGAGAGCAAGAATGAGAGTCGAGTCCGCTCTCTTGAATGAATACTAACACGAGCGTACTGTGTGCCGGCTAAAGCCGAGAGAGCGGCGAACAGCTCACACAAAGCAGAACACACAAGAAAAGAGAGGGAGAGAGAAAAAAAAACAGCCCAACAAGTGAAATGAATGTATGAAGAGGGAAAAAAAACAACAAAAAATACGAAAGCAAAGCATAGCGTGCGCTAAAGAGAAGGCCAAAAGCAAAATTACAAAAGCAAAGCGAGTATATCACGTGCTGCCTGCTGCCACAGACGAAGGGGAGACGAGGGAGGGGCTGGACTGGTGCAGACGGAGAGGAGTATAGAGAGGGAAGGGGTCGTGTGCCGGCCTTTGGCGGCAGAGCAGCCAGCGTCAGCGCCATGTTAGGGGGATTCCAACCGAGAGACAGAAGAGACACAGTGACAACATGCCGACAGCTTTTCGTATAGAATGAGAGTGCAAAAGCGACAAACAAAAATGCGAATAAAGTGGCAGATATACGAAATGAAATTTAAAAAAAAAAGACGGACAGAAAAAATTAGCTTTGGTTTCAAGAGGCTTTCATTCCAGGATTTTGCTGTTGATGTTGGGTGGTCAAAGGCGGCGAAAGAGATGGCGAGAACGACAGAGCTGAGAATCAAGAAAAATCTCAAAGGCAAAGCGCAAACCGTGATGATGATGGCGGCGGATGGCGGTTGGCAGTTGGGCGGCGAGAAATGGAAAAGACGGCGGCGACAAACCAACAACATTACGGCGACAAGTACAAAAAAAAACACGTATTATGCATGGGATGGGGGCATATACTATACGGATGAGTGAGGAGTGTGGCCTGTGTATGTGTGTATTGGAGATTTCGCATGATTCGTGCAAATTCGCCGCATAGTTGTTGTTGTTGCTGGTTGCCCTGCTCTGCTGCTTCTGCTCCTCCTCTGCTGCTGCGGCTGCTCTTGCTCTTACTCTACGTTGTTGTTGCTATTTTATTCGCATTCGCATATCCGTGGCGCTGTTTGGGCTTTGCCTTTTGTTTGTGTGGTATGCATGCGGCTGTCTGTATCTGTACATCTGTCTGTATCTGTGTGTGTGCTTGTGTGTGGGGTCGTCGTCGTCGTTCATATGTTTTGCGCCTTGTGTTGTTTGGTCGGTTTTGATTCGGTTTTTTGGGATGGATGATATGGTTTTGGCTTTGCCTGGTGCCCCTGCTTTTCCATCCATCCATTTGTTCCGTTCATTCTCGCTCTTTCCCCTGTCTTCGTGTTTGTGTGTGAGTTTGTCTTCTCTTTCGATGAATTGTTTGCTTCAGTTTTCTTCTTCTTGTTTGCTGTTGTTGTTGTTGTTGTTCTCATTTGCACGTCACGTAAGGCGGCGCTGCTTTTTCTTTTCTTCATTTTTTTTCGCCGCAAATAATGGGGGCTGCCCACTCTCTCAATAAAATGAGTGAACGAGTGGTCATAGGGGCGGGGGGAAGTGCGGTTGAGTGGAAAGGGTATGGCGTGTGACGCTTTTTTATTACTGCTTCTCCCTCTGGTTCTGAAATTATTTCGTGTGCTTGTGTGTGTGGGTTTCTCTTGTTTGTGAGAGTAAGTTTCTTTGTGTGTGTGCCCGCGACTGTCTGCCTGTATCTGCTGCTTGGGCTTGAAGATACATAATTATTTTTCTAAAAAGCATTTTCTGCCTTCCCATTGTTGTAAATTTCTCAAAGTTTCGTGGTAACCTTTACACGGTTCTACCTTATATCAGAATAGAACTTAATTTCTAGGGTTAAACAAATATTTACTCACCTTTTTTATAGTTCTCGGCTGGCAATGGTAATGGTGCTGTGCTGCTAATCCGTTTCGACGCTCTCCCTCTCACATACAAGCAGTTTTACAGTTCATTTGGTTGGTGGTCACGCAATCAATTTTTTTTCGGACAAGAGCGCGCGCGAGTCGATTCTCGTTCGAGAATGACAGATGACGACGGAAACAAGGAATGACGACGAATACAACAATTGCTAATTCAAGTGTAGATACAATAATTGTAGCACAATTGTACCAACAACAGCACCAACAAAAGAGGAATGTAGAAGAAGCAGCAAACTACAAAAGCGCAACGATTGCCATTCGCGGACTGTTGCTGCTGCTTCTTGCTCTCCTCTCTCACATACAGTCAATCACACTCACACACATGCACACGCACACACGATAATTACAATTAAACATGATATACGCGCACGTAGAGTTGGAGCAGCGCCGCCGTCATCGTCGGCAGCAGCCAAACAAAGAAATCGATAGATATTACTGGAAATCTCTGGTGCTTTTTCCTCTTCTTATTCTCCTCTGGTATATATCTTTTTCTTCATTTTAGTTGTAGCAAAGGAAAATACCGCAAAGAAGTCATGAAAAGCAAATGACAAAAAATTGTTTCAGCCGATGGATGCCCGCCACCGTCTCACCAGACGAAGAGACGCACAACAGACGCGTCGCGTCGAGAGCAGCGACAAGCGCATGAATTTTACGCTCTCTCATCAATTGCGCGTTATAGTGTGAGAGAGCAGGCAGGCACAGCACCATAGCATAGCACGGCACGGCAGGCCAGGCCAGCCAGCGAGTGGCCCGGCTAGAAAAACGTGTGTCCGAGCGTGTGTTTGTGTGAGTGTTGGAGAGTATGGGTAAAAATGAGCAAGAGGGAGGCAGACAGATGAGTTGACAGAGGCAGAGCAGCTAGCAATCAAATGGTTGAAGCCTAAAGAGTAAGAAGAAGAGATGGGGATAGGATACCGTTGCAGGGGCAATGTATCTGCCTGCTATGCTGCTCTTGCGCTCAAATTAACATAGCGTATCAAAAGGGTTCGACTTTAATTACTCTTCAATTTGGCTAGGCAGTAACAAAACTCAAGGAGATGCTGCAACCATAACAAAATATGTTATGTAGCAAGCACAGAAGAGGGACGGCAGAAAATGTATCATTTCGTAGAGTTGCAGGCTGCAGGGGTGAAGACGACAGGGAGATTGTCTTTTGCACAGGTGCAAATGGTGCTGTGCTCTGTGCCTGCATCTCCCGATGTTGGCAATACTGCAGCAGCACTCACACAGCCAAAACGGAGACCAATACATACACAAAAATTTATGCGACGCGCGCTACGCGAAAAAAGGCAACAACATTTTTGGGAGTCAAAGAAGAAGAGTGTGCGAGTGGGAAAAGGAAGGCAGCAATTATAAATGGCGAGCAAACGCAAAATCTCTTCGACAAAGAAGAAACGGGAAAAATCAACTGCAACTAATTTGTGCGGTTCGAGAGAGACCAAGAGCAGACTTGAAGAAAGAAATCAACTTTGTTGGTTGCTTGCTTGTCCCCACCACCACACCACACCCCCGCAAAAGACATCAAACATCATGATGAAGCTCACACATCCACAAACACACACACACACACACAGCTGCACAGAGGTCCATTTTTAATTAGACAGCAGAAGAAAAAAAAACTCTTCCAAGACTTCACTTCTCTTTCACACATTGAGATTTTATTATTTATGTCTTGTTTTAGAAATTGTTGTAATTATTTTTTGCAAATTAATTAACACACACAGACATACATATTTACAAAATGCACTTGGCACTAGGGAAAACAATTGAAAATTGGACATTGGCTTTTGATTTTCTCTGCCGTCGCCGTCTCGCGAAATACATATTTCTTTTGCCGTTTTTCTCGTCGCTTGTGTGTCGTCTTGTGCTCGCTCTTCGCTCTCCTCTCTCTTCTTCTTTGCACATTTTTTTCTTTTCAAGTGTCTCTTTTTCGGGTGCGATTTTCAAATGCATTTTTCGCTTAAAATACGCTCAATTTTGTTGGGGTTTCTTGCTTATCCGGTTGCCGGCAACTTTATCAGCGTTTTCTGGTTAATTTCATCAATTGATTTACACTTTTAATTACCGTTTAATGCAAAATTCTAGCAGCACTATGTCGGACAACGCACCACACGAACCTCCATTTTGTTTTGTTCAGTGTGACCCATATCGATAAAATATATCGTACGACCCTCAGAAATATACCAAAATATACCGTCTCATTTTAAAAACATACCTTAAATATACTGACGAATTAAAGTTCTATCATATTCCTCGTTTTTGATATTCCGTCGAATATTACGAGCTATTTTGAGCCCTTAGCACTGCCCACATAGTTCTATCCAATTAATGAACATATTTTCTACTTGACTGTTTTATTTCAAATACTTGCTTTTATTGCATTTTGCCTAAAAAAAGGTTTTAGCAAAAAAGGTCAAAGAAAAAGAAGCAAGTGAGCAATCGTTCCTATTGCTCAATTTTGATATTCTATTGAATAATGCTGGCTAACTAAGATTTTTATCTCTGCCTATATAATTTTAAACCATTGATAAATTCATTTTCTACATGATTGGCTAGTTGTTAGTCCTTGCTTTTATTGTATTTGGAATAAGACATGGTCTAAACAAAAAAGTTCAACCCAAAAATAGTCGAAGTGTGGTCGCTTCAATGGTCAACCAGAGAATGGGCCTTTGCATACTCTATTTCGTTAAATTGATATGAAGATACTGTTTTAAAAACTGTTTTAAAACGTAATTACCAAATACATTTTCTCAAATTTATATGTTTTAGCCGTATTCATGCATTTTTATTAAATTCCGGCTTAAATATTTCAATCGCGATACCAATTCTTGGTCTCTGTAAGAAGACCACTACCTTCAAAATATCGTTGGAATACCCTTAAAACATAGACTGACTAGTTTTTGCATACATTGAATACATGACAAACATTTCCTCCATTCTATAATATCCTCTTCCCAAGGGTATCAGAATGTTGCTCTATGCCCATACAAAGTAACCGCAACTTTTGACTCATTATTGCTACCGATTCATACCCGATTCAAAGAGAGCGAAAAAGAGAGCCCTAACCGATTTGAAGAGAGCAAAAAGAGCCAATAACCGTTTCGAAGAAAGCAGTTCGGCCATCGATACTATCGACTGGATGCGAGTGGTGGGCGCCAAATAGTTATGGTTTGAAAGTGAATGAGCCAAAAGGAAAGCCAATTTTGACCATTATCCGCCATTCTACGTCATTCATCGGGTTAGCAGAACGATTGCCCGCCAGATTCGAAATGCAAAGGCAGCAGAGGGCGGACAAACGAAACAAAACTTTCTGACCCTTAGAAGTACACCGACATGTACCGATGAAAAGCCCACGGTCCCCTTTATTTAAATAACTTGAGTTGAGCCGCGAATAAATATACCATTAATACAAACGGCTGTGTGTTTTGAACCTTGTGGCTGCGTCAGTTTTGACCGATGGAAATCGTAAAAATATAACGATTTTTTTGTTGACATTTTTATTTAAAGTGTTGCAAAACACACAAATTTATGGTCCTGTCCTTGGTCACCAAGTCGCCCATTGTCAACTTTGCGTTTTGAATCTGGCGGGCAATTCTAGATCTAGCCCGATGAATGACGTGAGTAGTGAAATCTCCCATCACTACTTGCAGTGTGATTGGTGGCGCTTCCAATGTGACCATTTTCTCTACAGCTAATGTTTACATTTAGATTTGAAAACTAATAAATATTTACGTTAGTTTTATGCCACTTTCAGTCTTTTAATGGGTGGTTTTAATTCAGTTTGCTCTTCATTTTGACCGTCTTTCGACATTTCGGTGCCTAACCCATTCATTTCGTCATCTTCCGCTCCGCTTTGGTCATCGTCGGAAAATACTATGGGACCATTTCCCTTAACAAACATTATTGTTTTGCCCAAACGTCGCGATTCAGCACGCAAAAAGATTTGCCGACAGAAACGATCCACAGCATTCTTTCCCTGATCCTCCGACAAACCAAATATAAAGGCTCTAAAATGATAAATTGATACAAAATAGAAGACAAAGAAAATCTCACGAAACTTACAGATTCGCGACATCGTAGGGTCCACGCAGCTGGAACTCATGCTCTGCTCCACTGCTGAGAACTATATTCTTCGACTTGCCCTTGATCGAGTAGTTCTGGGCCATCTTTATCATGTCCTTGCGATTGTTGGAGTCGGCAATAGCTGGGGCGTATTTGATCTCGAAGAACATGCCACGACGAACGGCCACCTGGTAAGCCTTTCTGTTGACCGAAAGCCTCGAACCAGCAACAGGATCGAAGGTTATTATGTCCCCTGTGAATGTGGTGCAGCAATGCTGGTGGAGAACGGAGAATAAATGAGAGTTCCAAGAGTTTATATCCCAGGGCGCTTACCGTCAGTGCGGCATCGGTTTTGGGCTGTCCAGCAATAAGATTGAACTTTCTCAGATTATACGAAACACTCTAAACGGGACATAATACATTAGTACGGGAAAAAATAGCATACAATTAATAGCTTACCATCGCATGCGACAGATTTACATCCACATAGAGAATTGTTATCCTCTGCAAAATTCTCAGCTTGTCGGCAAACTCCTTCCGCAAATGCTCGATGCTGTGTGGTGTGGGAAACATCTCGGAGCCACGTTTACCGGCATCCTTTTTGCTGTGGTCGAAGCTCTGGTCGATGGCAATCGTCTTATAGCCCACTAGGGGTTGGGGATAACAATTAATGCATTCCCGCACTCAATCACACTCTAATCAACTCACACTCCACCAACTCGTTGAGTATGGCCCGCATTTGTTTGTCATCTTTGTTGAATGGTACGCAAAAGTCGAAAAAAGGTTTTGTTTGTTCCATTTCTTAATGTTATATGCCGCAAGCACGTGCAACTGGTGGTCATGTAAAATTGGTGCACTTCGATGTTAAATATAATATTTAATTGCTATTGAATGTTGGCACTACGAACAAAACTAGTTTTTGAGGTTTCTGTTACATTGTATAGAAAAATTAATACAATTAATACAATTCCGCTCAAGAAATCTCTCTGTGTTTACATTTGGTCAACTTATTACATGTCAACTACACGGTATCTACACTTTTGCTACATAATGGAAGGAAAAAGAGGGTAGACTCTCACGTTTCGTTCATGATGAATGAACGAACTTAACCCACTTAACCCCCCTCTTTTTAAACAGGTGAACCACTTGAGTTAAACCGCTAAAAATACAACTAACTGTGAAGTGTTCTTTTACTTTTTTAATTTAAAAAAATGACCACGTGTCATTATGTGTGTTATGTAAATCACAATTAGATTGACCCAAATTACCAACTGATACTAGTTTCAGGCTAGGCAAGTCTAGACATATCAAATATTATAAATTGTTATATTCCGAAAAGAACATAATAAACTTGCCATAAACTTGAAGTTTACAACAAGCTATTTATTTGAACTAGTGATGAATTGTTTCAAAACTAGTTGTTGGGAATTATATAGGGCTGCCAAGGGTTGCAGGTTGGGTAAAGCAAGAGATAAACAAAACAAGCACATGGTTTGCACTATGCCTTCGTCTAATAATCTTGAAATCAATGTTTTGTCTTTCTGTGGGCGTAATCAGATGGAGAATCGTTTATGCGGTCTGTTTAATGAATTATCAAAGAAGATAAAACCCCTTATATTCAAATGAATGGTCTCATTCCACTGCACTTGTCTTCAAGACAGATGATAGATTGCTGCTCTGCCAGCAGACCAATTCAAAATCCAAACTACAGCATATATTTCCCTCGCTCACAATGCCTGCTTCTGCCCTATCTGGTTTTTAAATTTGAAACTTAAACTACTTTGGGTTCGTTCTCCATATTGTTAAGTGTGACCATGCATTAGAAGTCTTCTGACATTTGCCATTGACGTCATTGACGCCATTTTAGTGTTCACACACATACAGCTTTTTTTTGCCAACGCTAGTTTGACTGTGCAATTAAGGTTTTTTGATTTAATAAAATAAACGATGAAGATCCCAACCAGTGAAAAAAAAAATGAATCAGCCGATCGCCTTGGGGTGCAAATGAAAGCACAACTAAAGAACAACTTTCAAGACAAGAAAATGTTGAACGCGTACACAGATGCTCTGATAGCCGCCTCTTCACACGTGACTGCTTCAGTCATCTTCGAAAAGCTAGATCGCATTTGCAGTCAAAACCGGACGACTAATAAAGCCATCGTGAGATGGAACACGGTGGAAATGTCACGATGTGGGAACGTCGCTGACGCGGAAATTTTCCTGGCCCTCAAATACCTGGTAATGCCCGAGAAGCTCGAACCGTTCAATTACAAGCGCAATGGCTCACACGGATCCTTTTCATTGGACAACCTTTTGATTGCCAATCGAGTGAAGCGGCTGCAGACAAAATTGAACGTGATTTTTAGCTGCCAGAGAATTCAGATACGTGTGATTGAGGGCATACCCGAGCACACTCTGAATGCTGTAATTACTTCAGAATTCGAGGCGGCTGCCAAAGATGCTTTGCATTCCTCCTACGACGACGCCACTCGCACTCTCAACCTCTCGCGTTTTCACGCCAAGCCGGAACTGAGCGCTCACTTTTGCCCCTTGTACGTGGACAAGTTTTTGGTGGGCGTTCTGCTCTTAATATCCAAAGAAACGCCCCAGGTGTCTAAGATCGTTCTCAGCGACAACTACTTGTGCTCGCTGAAGGCATTTAGTGTGATTCCTAATGGATTGTTAGCCGACTTGGATTGCCTGGATATAAGCAGCAACAAAATTGGCGATCTACGCGATCTACAGTATCTGACCAATCTGAAATTGAAGAGTTTAATCTTACAGGGCAATGAGGTGGCTAATCTGAAAAATGATATTCTAGCCATTCTTCCCCAACTCCAGAACCTACAGGGATGTCGCCAATCGCAGAACAAGGAGAACGTTTCTATGGGTCGGCCAAAATTGAAGCTGTTCGAGAGTGCAGTACCCGAAAACTTCGTCAATACCTTTATCAAGGATTTCTACCAGTTCTTCGATCATCCCGACCAACGCTCCCAGCTGGAGCAACGCTACCACGAGTTGGCCACGTTCTCTTTGAGTGTGCCGGACACGATGAAGCACGTCTTAGCCTACAGGCTCTACAATCGCAATTGCAAGACCCGACAATCTACATTTGCCCGCTCGGCAAAGCTGCAGGTTGGTCCTAAGGCTGTGCTCCATGCTCTGGGTCGCTTGCCCAAGATGGAAACATATCTCCAAGGTGTCAACGTAGTTGGACAGATGTCCACTGCTCATGTGCGCATTTTCAACATAACTGGCCGCTTTATGGAATACAGCTCCACTGGCCGTGATCTGCGTAACTTCCAGCGCAGCTTTGTATTGGAGCTGCAAGAATCACCATCCGTCTGGGTAATAAAAAACGATATGCTCTGCATCATTCCACTCATTGAAGGAAAGTCTGTTGAGCCGAACATTAAGGCTTTGAGTGAGTCCCAGGTGGATTCTGGCCTGGAAATAGCTGCGCAGATGGAGCAAATGAACATCAATATGGCAACGCCACCCCTAATATCAACTATTCCCAAAAGCTTGCGCGAAGAATCTATACTCAAGGAAATAAAGGCAGTGTCTCCAATGCTTCTGATCCCGCCTCCAGAACTAAATGAATTCGAGAATATGCCTCGTTTGATAGTGCAAGGTGCACATTCACATTCGAATGATCAGCTACTAGATAAAAATGATGTTTCTGAGTTGGAAAAAGAGATCGATGATACCTTATTGACCGTTGATTTCGATGAGCTCATCATCAATGACGAAGTGCTCTTCGCCGAGTGTGATCTATAACATAGTTCAGAATCAAAATTAATTACTTAATAATTTCTTAAATACACACACACACACACACACACACACACACACACACATATAAAAAATAAAAAAGAAGTCGTCAGTTGACCCAACGAATCCTCTAGAAGCTAATCCCCATATATTATGCACAAATCCTTCCTGCAGGACACATCGCCGCCGTCTTCCATTTGCTCTTCCATGAACACGGAGAGGATGAACAACTCGCTGATCACCTCGGCGGACTTTAGCAATCTCAACTTTCTTCAATCCACAATCAGCCTGCAGCAGGAGCTGAGCGTCACTACCACTCCGATCAACCAGACGGACAACGGCATAAACGGGGGCGCAAGGTCCTGGAATCGCTGACATTGCGTGAGGTAGATGGCACTCTGATGAACAGCACGGAGAGCATACCCAATCCCCTGGCCGCAGATCGCACCATCCTGATGTCTATGCGCCCACCCTGTCCATGTTCATCCGGTGGTCTTTTCACCTGCACGCCCATGCTGCAATCCGTGTCTGAATCCCTGCCGGTCGATGATTGAAACTTGATTATATAATAGAGAGATAACTTTTGCACTGCTCCTAGATTCCATCAAAGCAAACCATTTAAAAAATAAAATACAAAAATTTCAAATTTTGTATAATTTAGCATTGAAGGCATCTCAGCCACGTCCAGCGGCCCTCATCTGAAAGCCACTCTAACCGCCGCTGGCATCAGCAGTTGAGTCGGATTCGGAGGATCGGCAGTGGCCCACATCCACAAGTCCAAGGTGAAGGCCAATCAGCAGGCGGCAGCCATGAACAGGAAGAACATCAGCCCCAGTCCCAGTGCGCCGTCCTGTTCATTTCGTAGCGGCTTTCTGCGAAGACGCAACGTGCTCGATGCGGACAGTGAGCCATCGACCAGCCAGCAGGCAGCAGAGGCCAGGCAGAATGCCTCCGCCTCCTCCATGGAGATTACAATTGCTAATGGCAAGTCAAAGCACCGGGGCAAGGCCCGCAAGGATATGGAGATTGAGTCTAGAGTTGAGGTGCTCGAGGACTTGATACCCATGTCGATCAACCCAGCAGGTTTGCCGGTCGTGCGGCCAGATCTGGAGCAGGCGCCTACGGATGATAGGAATGGCGGGAGGAAGGGAGATGGGGTCGATTCACGCGCGAGTTTGGCTTTTCCTGATGCCACAGTGTCCTTTGATGAAAGGCCTCCCGATAGGCCACAATCAAAGTCGCGGTTCAGCTTCTTGTCCAGAGGAAGCTCTATCAGCTTTAATGGATGGCGTAGTCATCGCGGAACGGTGTCATCAATTGCCACGCCCATAGCGCTGGGGGCCTCCATGGTGGTGCTGATGATACTGCCGATGCAGGACTTCCTACGCGGTGTCTTCGCCACAATGCTGTTCAAGGCTCTAATGGACTCCTGCGGCAAACACCTGCGCTGGGTTTTTGATCATTTCATGTTCTCCGCGCATCCGGAAAGGGGTATCTTCGGGATACCGAACTACGAGGACATGCCCATCTGTGAGATCCCATCGTCGGCGGATCAAAGGGCGATTATGACATACTCGGGCTGGATGAACGAGATAGACAGTTACGATCCGCACACCTTCTCCTTCCACCTGACGCGATCCATCTATGTGCGACTGGATGGCTGCATCCTGAATATGTCCGGCACCCAAGCGAGGATACCGAAGCGTTGCATGTGGAACGAGCACCCCATCGATTCCAAGAAGGTCCTTTTCACCGATCATCGCTCCTATGATCTGAGGGACTGTCGCGTTGAGCTACTGCCCGAGGGCCTGGCCAAGAAGCGGTGAACAGTTGATCCTTGAGAAGGACCTCTCTTCAACACTCATATTTAATTGTCTTCTTTTACAGCTACTTCAATCGCAAGTATCCCATCCAACTGACCATCCAGAACGCCTGTAAGTCACCCACGGCTCGTCTGTCAACTGAATCTCTGTCGGATTCAACGCTCAGGCTGGAGTCCAAGGAGGCCCGAACATCACTAAGCTTTGCCGTGGACTCGACGCCAGCCGCCGAGGATCAGGAAAAACAGAATCTTGCCGCAGACATGATACGCAATCAATCGATCTCGAACTCTGAACAATCTCGGAACAATGTCAATTTGGACACGGAGCTGAACGACATCACGGTGCCCTGTGGCGATGAGGTTCGCCTGCTGCTCCTCACGCGATGTGACCGGGAGAAGGAGGACTGGTATCGCCGCTTCATCGCCGCCAGCAAGGGGCGTGTCCATGAGCAGGAGCTTCAGGTGCCGATGGCACGTTTTGTGGAGGACACTGACCTGCAGATGGCCGCCGCCAGGCAGGCAGCAGCCCGCATGGACGACGCTATGGGTGGACTCAAGGTGAGAAGGTGCTTTCGTGTTTTATCTCGACCCCGGTCGTTAATATACGAGTACTTTGCACTTACCATAGGCGGTCCCGAAGGAAAATCAGATGGATAATCGGAGCTTGGGCGAGGTATCGTTTGCCACCACTGTGCCTGACGGTCAGCAGACGCCCGATGTAGAGTTCGAAGAGATAACCTTGGATGAATTACTTACCGAGACGCCAAAGGAGGAGACATTCGAGGGAATGATCATGAGTTCCGATGTGTCTAGGAATCCTGCAGATTATGTCCGTTTCATGTCCGTCTACCAGGTGTGGCTCCTTTTCTCCCTCCGATTTTTCAGTTGTAGTTTTCTATTTTTCTCTTCGATCCATGTAGAAAGCTTGTCGACAGTCCCAGATCCCAGTTACCAAAGTATCCCGCCTCGAGAACGGCTCAGAGAAAAAGAAAGTATGTTTGTTGGTTTGATTTTCTGCCTATTTGACATTTGAATGTGCGTAAGACCAAATAATAAGCAACATTCCTACATAGAATCGGCGCGCCAAGCGCCAAGAACATGAATTATGGAAGGGCATTAACCATTCCCTGTTTTTGGGCCCCTCCGGCAGCGTTGTTTGGGCCAATGTTCTGATGGGGCGCTGTCTCTTCAGCATGCTGCATGACGCGATACTCCAAGAAAGGATCAAGGAATTTCTGCAGAAGAAGCTGAACTCCGTTAAGGTAAGTGGAAAAAAGTCAAAGAATCAATTGTAAAGACCTTTTCGTGGCTGTGATTTGTCCCACAGTTGCCCAGCTACATGGAGGAGGTGATCATAACGAACATCTATATGGGCGGATCGCCCCTACTGTGCCATCGAGTCTCCCAGCCTATGCTGGACGAGCGCGGTGTGTGGGTGGATGCGGACCTTACCTACGAAGGACTGGCTCACATTACGGTGACCACCAAGCTCAATTTGCGGCGAATCCGAGCCAAGGCCAAGGCCACGCAATTGGAAGCCAAAAGCGTTCCCAGCGCATCGGCACAGCGAGATCTACCTCAGTATATGGGGGACGATGACACACCGATGGACAGCACGACTGCCATCTACGACAGCGATGGCGAGAGTAGTAGCTCCTCCGACGAAGTTGACAGCCTACCGACGGGCGCCACAACTGAGAATGCGTAAGTTCCCCTCTTCTATGCTGGATTCCTGCTAAATTCCCGCTGATATCCTCTCTGCGATTGTTTCAGCTACTCCCAGAACTCGCCGAGGAAAACAGGAAGTATCTTCAAGATAGTCCAACGGAAAGCCGGATCAAAACTGTCCCAATATGCCAATGAGCTGCCGTACGTGCAGCGACGCATAGAGAGAATGAATGCAAACATCACACTGCGCGTAGATCTCAATGGTATGGTGGCTCGTGGGACAATCAACATACCGCCCCCGCCGTCCGATCGGGTGTGGTTGTGCTTCCGGGGGCCACCACGATTGTGGATATCCACGAAGCCTCAAGTGGGCGACAAGTCCGTCGACTGGACATTTGTTACCAATGTCATTGAGAGCAAGCTGTGCGAGACTGTCAACAAGTTTTTGGTCTACCCGAATATGGTGGATGTAACCATACCCTTCCTGGCCAAACCCAGCTACGAGGACGAGTAGCCCAACTAAATGTCTAAACGCAGATTATCATTTGACACAAAGTGTGTGCGCATTCAGAATTTCCTACGTAAATTTAACCAGCATATATGAGAATTATTTCCATGATGTACATTTAGGGTGAAAAATGTCAATAAGATTAACTTTAAGGACTTAATTAGGGCTAAGGTTGATTTTGGCAAGGCAAGGCATTCGCCAACGATTGAAACGCCGGTTTCAGCAAAAACTGTGGAAATATTTCGATAAAATTCATTTTAGAATTTTGTACATTGATGTCATTTAAAAATGGTTTGGAATTTACCCAATAAATTCTTAGGTTACCGTAAGCCGAGATTGTCCCACTTTTCTGCGTTTTTTTTTTAGATAGTTAAATAACTAAGAAAGAAAGTTTCTTCCTGAATCATCTTATATAAACAACACCAAAACAACTGAAAAAATTTACCTTTTTTTGGATTTTAACAGCTTTTAACATCAAAATACAAATTAATAATGAACTTATATGTCAATTGATCAAATTTGTTTATAGATGTAGAAAATAATATCGGAACAGAGTGATTTGAAACTTTTAATTTATTGGCCTTGGCGGACCCGTCGATGAAAATGTTTTTGCATTGTAAGTAACAATTAAAGTTCGATATTTAACACGCAAACATATCTACATTCTTTTATAAGTCGACATAGGAACAATTAGAATAGTCATTTCCTGCATAAATTCACTTAAACCGAACGGACATCAGGGAACATCCCCTGCCACAACAGGCGGCACAGGATCACTAACCAGATTCTCAGTGCGGACGCCGGAATCGTTGTTCCCCTCTATTTGGGAATGTTCCTGGTACTTTTTGGCCTTGGCTCGTCTCGATTTGATTAGTATACCATGGCCGCGACAGTCACAGTCCTCGCCATAGCACTTGTCCTTGCAGCACACGCGGCATAGATTGAATTCACACTTTGATCCCTGCGGATTGGCACATACTGTGCAGTATTGCAGTCGCCGTTCATGTCGTTGGTGGACCTGGGCCTCGGTTTTATTGGGTCGCCGCTGGCGTCTTCGCAGCTTCTTCATGCGTTTCCGGGAGATTTCATTGCCATCTTTGTCAAAGTATTGACGCTTTGCGCGATTCGGATCAATGGCTGCCAGCTCTTTTTCGGCAATTTTCTGACGATGGGATTCGGGGGAGGCGCGTATGTACGGCTGGCAGAGCCAGGGCGAAAGCTCGAGCTTCTATCAAGATAAAAACGTATGAAAATTATATATTTTGTAAGGATGTTCTTTAACTTACATCTGTACTAATGGCGGCATCCATTTCCTCCGGTACATAGACTACTTCCTTCATATGATAGGGCTCATATTTGGCCTGGACCTTGTCCACAACGGCTTGGAACTGCACTAACTGGTTCGAAGTGGCCAGCGTGTCCCTAAGCTCTGAATTCTGTCGTATGTTCATGCTATAAACAGTCAGGAAAGTTCTCTTTAAAAGGCCACAAAATATACATTTATCTGTGTAATCTCACATGTGATGGAAGAGCTTGAAGAGATGCCCTCTGATATAAGAGCTGGGACAGGGATATAGATCCACAAATTCTAAGTACTCTTTGGCCACTTGCCAGACGGGCGGTGCTAGGCCTTGAAAGATGGCCGGATTATGTAGATTACCCTCGGCAGTCATCACACCATCCACGCCCGTCTCGTCCAGACACCGGTGGACATCCTCCAGTCCCAGTATATTGCCATTGGCGAACATGGGTATTTTCAGGTGCTGTCGCACCTCCTGTATGTAACTCCAATCGGCCACACCTGTCAGGGGTCCCTTCTGCTCTCTGGTCCGGCCATGAACGGTGAGGAGCTGACAGCCGGCACCCTCCAGCATTTTGGCATATCGTAAGGTTTTCTCTCGATCCTCGAAGATGCGGATTTTGCAGGTTACCGGAACGGATAGCTTCTCGTGCAGCGTCCTGACTAAGAGCGAGAAATGAATTCATTATAATATAAAACCTTTAAGTCAATTCCACTCACCAATATCCGTCAGCAACTCCCATTCGTCCTGCAGAAATGAGCCATAGTGTCCCCTCTTGGCGATTGCCTGTGGACATCCCAGATTTATGTCCACCGCATCGCAATGATCCTGCGCCAACAGCGCAGCATCCAGTATCTGTTGAGCATCATTCCCGCAAAACTGAATGAACAGCGGCCTATCCTCTGGACACGTTTGGAGTGCATCCTTGCGATACTTGGGATCGTGGGCGAACAAATTGGCATGGTACATGGGCGAGTAGCAGAGTTCGGCTCCATAGCGACGGCAGAGCATGCGCCAGGCCAGCTCGCTTTGGTCCACCATGGGCGCCACCACATACCGCGGGGATCCCAGAGTACGGCGATAGAAGTCATACCCTAATAGTTTGGTACTCTTTGTCTCGCCTCCCTCATCGTTGACCATCGTTTAATGCAGTTGTAAACTGTAAGAAATATAGAAGGAAATCTTTTGTTGTTGAGTATATTTATATACTTATTTATTTGAGCTTCAAAGGTGATTAGATTTGAATTCGTATTCACTTGTGAATTGATTATTATGCACTAAAACTACGATCGAAGAGATTTCATCGTAAAAAGTATCGAATCGTGGCAATTTATCTCGTTATTTGCACGAATGTGTCCGCTACTTTACAGTACATATACACCGAATACATAGCTACACATTATTCAATTGAAAACGAATGAGTAATGAAAGAATATTAATTATTATGATTGACCCTTTCCTTAGGCATTGACTCTCAAGTGTTTTGCCCCACGACTTACTCATCTGGCAAATTAGTTGACAAATGTCCGCAATGCTGGTGAAAATTGTGGCTCATTTTTTAAACCCATTGGGCTTAATGGCTGGGGGAGTTGGTTCCATCACCACAAAGGTGTTTTGTGGCAACTAATTAGGGACACATTAGCCAGAACTGGGTGCGGCCGAGCGTAGGGCTGGGGTTGAGCCACGCACAGGTGGACAAAGTGCAAAAGCTAAACAAATTTACATTGAGCTGTTGACAAAAAAACAAAGGAGGAACACACGTGGGAGGTGGAGAAAGCTGCACTGGGGGAAAATATTCAAAGCAGACCAACAAAATGTCCTCGGATACTGTCCTAAAATTCCAATATGATTATTGCAAAGAATCTATAGAGGATCTCTCGATCGGTTGGGCTGTACTTTTACCCTGGATTCGGAGGCTAACAATCTTCGGCAACGTCCCAATAAAAACTCTATAAATTGAAATACCAGGAAGATCAAAGCCTGCATTTATTGGAATTCTACTATTCCATTTGCTGGATATTTTGATATAAAATCGAGAGCATATATTATTTTCAAAACTGATTTCTCAGTGTGGTAGTATGGGATTGCCTTTGATAGTGCAGTATTGAGGGCATTGGGTATTGGGTATTTTCAAAGTTGGAGTCTAACGTTTCACTTTCATTGCAAGTGTACTTCCAATTGCAGTTACTTGTTGGCTTTTGTTCCAATTAACTGGGTGCATCGGCTCCGCCTCCTCTATTTGCTAGCTTACTTGCATATTTTCTTTTCATTTTCACTTTTCTTCAACCGTTTTTCGTTTTCGTTTTCGCTTTCGTTTTTGGGGCTTGGCCCAGTCACAGAAGCGTGAAAATTGCGCTTCGAGTCAATGCACAGCAGCAGCAAAAAGTGTGGCAGTGGCAGTGGCAACAACAACAGAAACTAAGTACTCCTCGTAACATAGTTTAACAAAAGGCCTTACTAATTGAGTTATTCGAGTTGTGCATGCACTTCAAAATCTTCTTAGCAGCTTAACGAAATTTTCAACTTGGGGATCGCACTGTTGGAGCATCTGTTAGAGCAACAAAGTTAAATGGCTTAAAAGTACAGTGTGGTAAGGGGCTATAAGGTGGCTTTGGGTGGGTACAATCGATCTCTTGTGATGAAATGATAACGATCGTTGGAAAAGGCTAATACCTCTAATAAGATTTATCAATCAAATATCTGTTTTCAAAGAATAACGAAAGTTATCGCAATTAGTCAGTTGTCGACTGTAGCAATATCGAACGTCAAGGCGAGTTATCGATTATTTTATCGAGCTCTAAAGCTAATATCGGGCTTGGTTATCATTATCGTTAAACGTTCTTTTGTACTAAAAAAGAGATAAGGTATAGATTGAGTATGAGTTTAATTCCGGAATTAAGTTTGTTTTCGTGTAAAGCACTTAAATGCTTCAGTGTTAGTACTCCAACCCTGTCGTATGCTTATGAAACGCACTGTGAATGCATATTTTAGACACCTAGACAGGTAGATGCTGCCAAATGCCCCTCCCAATGCTGCCTGCCCTCAGCCTGCTGCTTGCACAATAACTTGCATAACTTTGCTCAATTGGAAATTTACTTTTGCTCCGCTTAACCCACACACACACATACACCCACACACACACACACACACACACACATAGAAATGCAGTCACTAAGTAGAAGAAAAGTTTTTCCATCGAAAGTTTACTGACCGGAAATGGCATGCAATTTTATCAATGGCGAAAGGCAGATATTCGTACGCCGTTTTTCTCTTTCCCTTCTTCCTTATACTTTTTCTGTCTGCTATTTTTGGGCTTCTGTTTCTTGCTCTTCTTCCTTTCTGCTACGTTCCTGTTGCACACCCCTGGGGGGAGGGGTGCATGGGTCAGGGGTT
The DNA here is from genome assembly GCF_003369915.1 of Drosophila miranda. Taxonomy (NCBI): domain Eukaryota; kingdom Metazoa; phylum Arthropoda; class Insecta; order Diptera; family Drosophilidae; genus Drosophila; species Drosophila miranda. The sequence continues at coordinate 14,577,984 of NC_046677.1, read as the reverse complement.
AAGAAGTTTTTTCCTGCTGACAATGCACGCCATTTTGAAGCCCCCCCCCACTCGATTGTCTGCGAGTAATTAAACTTTAAATGTACAGCCAAAAACTTTTGAAAATTGCATAAGAACTGAAAATACTACAACAAAAAAATAGTAACGAGCAAAGTAGGCGTGGCGCATTGGCTGGCAGCAGTTGGCTTTGTCATAATTATGGCCAAATTACCCAAAAATGAGATGTCGGGGGCCGGTCGGGACCCTTTTGGGCCAGCAGCAGGCTTTGGGCATTTTGCAATTAAGAACTTTTCGCAGAATATACAAGACTGTTACAGTCCGCAACTAGGGAAAAAGTCTGGTAATGTTCGCAAATTGTACGAAAAAGTGATTTACAAGTTGTAAAAAAAATTCCCGTACCGCTTTTATTATTTTGCATAACATTTGTGGAGCATAGTAGTAGTAGTGCCTACATTTTGTGCAAAAGGAACAAAAATTCCACAAAATATTGAACTTTAACCATTTATTATTGAAATTGATGTAGGTTCGAAGATCGTTATGAATAACGTGTAATAATATTCAACGATATTTGGAACATATGGGATTTCCTTTCATTTAATTTAATGCATTTTTAAAGCCTTTGCTTGAACTTGTCCAAATACTCCTCAATAAACATTTTTGTACGATTTAAAGTACTTCAAAACTGCATAAATCATGTCCTAATTGCTGAAAAATACTATTCCACTCGCATTGGTTTGTGGTTTAACATTACAAGTGCATCAACGTCAACTTTAGGTTCTTAGCAGGCCCACACCACACTGTTCTCATCCGTTGTAGACTTTTGACAACCTACCAGACTCATGTTCTAATTAACAACCAGTGGAAGTGGAGTGGAAGTGGTTCCATGTAAGGGTGTGGTGGCTCTTAGAAGTCATTATTTGGAGACCCTGGAGTACCATTTGGAGTCGTATGTCCTATAGATACGAGTCCAGACTGGAATCCTGCATACCCTTTGCTCTCTAAGCAGTTCTAAATTAATTTGAAATGATTTATTTGGTCTACGTTTTCTAATTTGCAGGGTATAAAATTATCTAAAAATAAAATTACGATCTAGAGATGGTTTTGTTTTATTTTTCGGATAATTAGATTAACTATAGTCGAGTCTACCCTTATTTTGCAGTATAAACTTCTCCCATTTCGCGGCATATGTATCCCTCTGACTGACAGAAACTTTCGCCCTAACAAAGTGAATTCATTTAATGCCGCAATCTCTCAGACACACTCAAATGGTCAACCGCAGAACGACCAAAAGAGCTATGCAACATTTTGCAATGCACTTGGCCGGGCCTGAACGGGTAATTAGGAGACCGCAGACAATTCCATTTGGGTAGTACGTTGTTTCTCGCATTTTCTGGAGCTGACGGCAGCAGAAAATTGAATCAGTATCCCGGACACTGCCAATCGCCTTTCAATGCTTTCGATTTCTGGGCAAGGCCATCGAGATGGCGAAGGAGAAGGAGCTGGCTGCCACCGGCCAAAGATAATTAATAATTTCCGCACCAATTAAGGCGGACCAAGAGCCAAAGCCAAAGCAATCTTGGCTTTCTCTGCATTTAGCAGAAATGCAATACCGAAGAGGGTGGGGGGTTGGGCTTGCAGCAGTGAAGCATGGGATGAAGCCACACCCACCCAACCGCACATTGCATGTGGCGGGAATGGCAATTGCTTTGGCTCATGGCCATCACCATCAGCTCCTCCTGCACTGCTCCTCTCTGGCCATGGCTCCCATCAACCGCAAGGGGAATTTCCAATTTCCAGAATGGCTCCTCTATGGCCTATACGGACGGGGGTAGGCTAGTGTTATATTTATTTAATGTTAACCTTCCATCGCATTGGTCAGTCGACATTATGAATTCAAAAGTTAAACTTGGTCGAAAAGACATGCAAGAAAGCGCTACGAACTAGAGGAAATATTTACTCAAAGAAGAAAGAAGGCTCCGCTAAAATTATAGTATAGAATGCATAAATTTAGGTTATTTATTTTGAAATTAAGGTATGCCTTCAAACAGAACGTATGAAAAAGTAAGAACAAGTCATTTAAAATAAATAAAAAATATCAGAATGGTATATCATTTTCATGAAGGATCAATGGGTAGCAGGAAGGAATTTTTTCTTAAACGTAAACGTGCCTCGTGTACCCGGATTGTACTCAAGTTACCCGGTCATGAGGTAGCTATGCAGCGTATTGCATTTCTTTTGTATCCCCAATGGAGGTGGACTTGCAAAGGAGCATCTCGCTGAGAAAGGTTACCCTGTAGTTTGGTCTCTAATAGGAAAAGACAACGAGCTGTTCGGTGAACTCGGAACCAGTAAAGACAACTAATTCCAATGAAGTTTCTAATCCAATTGAAGCATTCACTGAGCCCGCACAAATCAGCCTCGTGATCCCTGAGCTTCCACCAACAACAGCAAAAGAATTAGCCTTAGCCCCGGTTCCTGGGAAAAGTGCAGACGTTGGCAGTTGGCATGCCCAACCTTTCCGACCTGCCGTCCCCGCGTGCGGAATGTCTGAAAGCCAGCTCCAAAGTGGGGACTCAACCGAAGGAAGCTCAATGAAAAATTGGTAATGCGCAAAAAATGTGAATTAACTTGCTTGCCATTAAACGAGGCGTTAAATCCTTTTCAGGGAGCCGAAAAGAGAGGAGGGAAACAGGAGGAGAGCGGCTACGCCCCTGGTGGGGTTGACATTTTCTGTTTGTCGCTTTTCTGCTTTTCGATACCCTGGCAGGGAGTAAATAAAGGTATTATCAGAACATTTCGTCTACATTTGCTATAAGAAACAAATGAATTACTTGTAGGTTGAAAAAACTTTGTAAAACCGATTTAAGCTGGTTGATGAACTTGAAGGGTATTCAAACTTCGATCCACTAAAGTTATTTTTCTTGCGTTTTTTTCCTGTGGTTTTGTTTCCCATTGTTCCCTCTTGCACTTCAACCCGAAGTTACGTTCGGCTGTCCCAAGGTATATCAAAAACAAGGTTAGGCAGTGAATAACGGCCTCAAGTTGGCGTACAAAAATTGTGGTAGTTCCATGCTTGGGTCCACCAAAGACCATAGAAATATTCAGATGAGTAAGGTCGATACATTTCAATTACTATATGCAGCGAGGTTTCTTAATCGGGGAGAATGCCACCGCAAAAGGAAGTGACGCGGTCGAGACTAGAAACCGAGGTTCGGGACCGAGAATGCAAATACACAGTGTTTTCTCTTCTCTCGAATTTCACTGACTAGGGTATATTTTGTTTTTGTTTGACCAGGACATTTTCTAGGGTCTCATAGAACGGCCCTGCCCCACCTTATACGCATTTAATATACCTTTTGGTGTCCTCATTCCCCTTCCTCGGCACTCCACTCCACTTCACCTCTGGCTCCCTTTGCTCTTTCCACTCAAGTGCCGCAATTTACTTAGAAGCTGGTGCCGGCTGCTGTTTTGTGCTCTTCCTTTTCCTCTGCTTGTTGTTGCTGTTTTATTGCCACGGCTTGCTTTACATTTGTTTCGCTGTCGAACGAGCGGAACGACAACCGAAAAGAGACAAAAGAAAGGAGACAAACTTGCTGTAAACGGCGATGCCAGACTCCAAAATATGACCTCATTCCTTTGCACTCACACTCGCACGCACCCAAACATGGAGGACCCGGACAAGGACCCGAATCCCTCCATCGGAATGACTGCGCCTTGTATTACGCATACAACTGAAAGTTTACAGCATTATGAGGGGAGAACGAGGGGCGAGAAGGGTAACAAGGGAATTGCAGTGTTGGAGTTTTGATACCCCTTAGTCGTTGGGTGCTAGGGTGTATGGGCTATGGGCCTTTTTAAAGAAAGCGTGTCCGATCAAAAGTCTACCACATCTAGTAACCATCTAGTCCCATAAACACCCTGATGTCGGAACATAGAAGATCTGTGTATAAACTTTTGCAAAATCCATCTATTCCCTCCGAAAAGTAAGAAACAGTTATGTAATCCGCATTCTTTAAGATATGGAACATTATTGTAACCAGAAAAGAGCTAAGAATTTTATTATATTATATTTACATCTATCTCTGTATCACTTGGGAGTCCAGAGTTTTAAAGATATGACTCTCGTACTCGACAGACTTGTACAACTGAAAATAATCTTTCTATCCACCAACAATTATTCCAAACGGATAATTATGAATGTCTAAAAAGGAGAGTGTTGATTGACAACATTCCGCTTTTTGAATTTCCATAAAAAACTTTTTTAGAAATATTTTCTGAATAGGTGGGTATTTAAAAGTTGGAAATGAACTTGTTGTTTACTAGTTTTCTAGCCGGCGCAATGAAATTTCAAGTGGTCAAGGATGGTAGCATTGGGGAGGTACATGTGTACATTGGAGAGAGATCCCCGTGGCCTGGGAACACTGCTGGCTTGTGGTCTATTAAAGCGCAGGCTTGGCCAAAAACCACTCCCCATGGCGTGATGGCAATCAAATTGAAAAATAAAATAAAACTCTTTGCGTGCAACCACTGGAAAAGAGCAACAAAAACTAAAACGACACAAAAATGGCAGAAAAGACCGGTAGAAGAATAGCAGAAATGAAAGAAAAAGTGGACCCAGAGCTGACCGCTTTTATTGCGTGCATTGCATGCATCGCCATTTGACGTGCCAATTGCGATTAACCCCACCATTCAAGGGGATTTCTTTCGTGTTTGGCCTAGACTCTAAAGGGTATTGGTATTGGTGTTGGGGCTGATGAAAGCCCTCAGGGAATTGATCTGGCAATAGAATAGTCGTACAATTGGATTTCGTATTGAAACAATAGGCGAGGCAAAACGAGTACTGCTATCTGTTTCAATTTAGTTTTAGCTAATTGTTTTTTGTTTGTTTTGGAGATGGTATAAACCTTTTAGCATTTAACAGTAAAATTCAGGTACGGCTTTTGTTTGTAGGTTTATTCAATACCCATCCCAAGCCGCAACTCCTTTGTCCGCTTGCAGTTGTCCGAACAAGTTCCAAGTCTCTTCGATGGTGACCAGATGCGGAGGATATAACCTCAACACTTTTTTAAGGTGTTCTCATGGGTCCACCACATAGGTACCACAACGACTCTGATCGCTGTATCCATTTATCTACAGCCTATATTTCTAAAGTTAAGAAGTTGTCCATTTGGAGTGTTTTTGTCGAGCTTCTTGTGCTTCAAGTACCAAGTACCGTGTAGCTAGTAAATAGTCTTGTTATCCATATAATTGCCGTCTATTTCTGACAATATGTGTGGCTAAATATAACCAAATTAAAGGTCGCATTTATTTATGGGCTTATAAAAATAGTTTGTTAGTTGGTCAAGAGTCCTATAGATTTCAACGAACAGACACATATGGTATATGGTGTTAGAGACTTAATTATACATTTATACTCGTACACGTGCCCCTCCATTTCATAGAAAGAGACAACAACAAAAACCACTCATACGTATTCCTACCACACACATTCGTCCTTGGGCCTGCACAAATAAAAACTTAATTTTCCCACTTTTTCCACTTAGTCATCCGAAAATGCTTCGTTTTCTCATTCTGTCCACTCGGACTGGGGACTCGGGTCCGAGGAACCAGCCCCTGAAATGGGTTAATGGGTAGGGCTTTTAAAGCGTCACTAGATGTTGCCACTTAATCAAAGGCAGCCCCACCGTACGCCCCCACACCGTTTCTTGACAATTTTTGTGCCCATCTAGTAGTGGTGGTCGTCTGACATTTCTTATGCAAGCCCCTTCCCCTTTCCCCTAGTGCTACTCCTCTCTGCTGGCGTCCTATGTGTACACACATTCCCTTTGCTGACGTAATAAAACCATAATAAAAGGCCAAGGCGCGTAACAGGCCCGCATTGTGCCCCTTTCAAGGACAATGGAACGGCACACAGAAGTGTGGAAGCTTGCCCCAAAAATTGGATGCAAAGAAGTGGCAAGAACAGATGAGAGAGCCAGAACAGAGGAGAAGACAAGCCAGGGAAGAAGACCAACGAAGCAGAGGACAGTAGAGACAGAGGTCTCTCCCTTTGGCGACAATTTGGCATCTTTCGCTGGGGCCCTTCCCTTCCATAGAGACACAATTGAAATGGGGCCAAGTTATGAATGCAGCTCTCCTCCATTTGGGAATGACATGAGTGGAAAAATATATATAGAAATATGTTTTCCAAACTGAACATCTGCTGTCTTTCAATCTTGAAATCTTAAATTAGAAGAATGAGTCGTTCCTCGTTGCTTCGAGGGATTATAATCTGTTCTAGAAGATTCTAGAAGAGCACTTTTATCTTGTAAAACCTTTCCTTGCCATTTTGCGAGTACAATCTACTACGTTTCTGAGAAGTCTGAGAATGCAGATGCACAAAGGCCCAGCAGGATGCATTTCATTGGAAACCCTCGAGAAGGAAATCTCCTCTAATATTCATCAGCTTCACCGACGGGCGCAACACAAATTGGTTTATTAATTAATTTCTTGAGCAGGGGCCACAGATTGAAGGTAATTTTAGCATCCTTAACTCCTGCACGCTGTTTACCTCTGCTTTAATGTTGTTTGCACACATTTTGTGATGAAATTTTATTACACACAGCTCATTAGGACTAATGATGCTTGTTGGCCGTCAGCCCTGATTCCAGATCAAGCGACAGAAAAAAAAAGAGAGAGCGAGGGAAAAGCACAGAAGAAAACTTGAGACGAGCTCTAGGATGGGATGGCGATGGGGATGGGGATTGGGATTGGGATGGGAATGGGGTTGGTATGGCTGCGTATAGACAGCCTTCCAACTGCAGTGACGATAATGAAGGGGCTGTGCCATTTGGCCTTGTGTGTGTGTATGTGCTACGAAGGATGTTCTCTCATGCTTCTTCCGTGTTTTCGGGCTGGCTGTCTGGTGTGTTGCCTTTGCACTTAATTATATTTGTATGCCCAGACGATGAGAACGACAGCGAGCCATGATGAGGGCGGCATCTCGGAGGCCAAATGGCCAAATTGAACGTGAATATTACTGATTGAATTGGAGAGAGCTACTCAGGAGACCCCTCTGGCACTCGAAAGGTTAAAGATTGGATTGGGTTTTCTAAATAACTTACAAATCCAACTTTTTCCCTAGTTTTTAATGGGTTATAGTATTTATGTGTGGGAGAAAAGCAAAGGGACTTTGCACTTTGGCTAGAAGTAATATGACATAAGTTTTGACGAAGATGTTGTTAGGGGGGAGGGGTACTTAAACGTAGAAACTTGGAGAAACCAAAGAAAAAAGATTCATTAAGTCGAAAACTTGAATGCAGTGCAACAGATTCTAGTATGAAAACTTTCAGGAACAAAAAAAAACCTACTTGAATGAAGGCTCGAGGGACTAGTTTATTATACACCTAAGAGAGATGGTAGAGGCAGTAAATAGTACGTACGAGTATTAAGATTGGTCATTTATACGCATCAAGGGAGCTATTAGTTCAAAGTTGTTTCATTTTATTCAATAAATAAAGAAATAGCATATATATTTCTTTCTTCTATTCTTTCTATAAGTCCCTTGATTAGCGTTTTTTGTTTCTTTCTACAGGGACACATTTATAAAATATGTACAGCATATCCCAACATTGTTTCGGGATTATATTGGTAATCTTCCGCCGGTAGACTGATAAAGAGGTGGATTCAATACCAAAATGTCGTCCTAAATGGCTGCCCGTCAAACACACATTTCCAATAGAAAATGCATTTTGATCGACAGTGTGTATAAAAGATGATATATGCTATTATAATGCCATGATTTCTATTCCAAACTATTAAAAGAACAATCTCATCTTTCACTCATAAATCACTTAATAATTAAAGTATTTCTTACTTTATTTTAGTCTCAAATTTCTTCAAATTGCAGCAGTAAACTTTTCTTCAAAATATTCTATTTGGATAAAGTCTCTTAAGAATCTTTAGTGAATCCTCTTCAAAGTGCAGTCTCCGTTTGGTTACTCAAAACCTTGTAAAATAATATACTACATAATGGAACTACTCCTATCAAGCTCTGCTTTTGTCCTTGGAATCCTTCCATTAAAAGTTTCAGCCTGCCCGGCCCCGTCGAAAAGTGTTGCCTACTTAACAGGCGTTGCTCAATTAGTTGCTCCTTTATTTGCCCCGAGTGTCAGCGGGGTCGGTAGTCGTCTACTGGATTTGGTTTTATTTGTTATGTTGCCACCGTGTTGCATAGATACATACATACACAGCACCGTACATACCTTATCTGTTGCAAAGGGTGAGAGAGAGGGTGGAAGAAAAGGACAAACAAGCCAAATGACACGTACCCATAAATCCCCAACGTTTTATTGGGAAAGCGCTAAGCTTTTTGAGCCGCACACACACACACACACACACACGCACACACACAAAGTGCCATTACAGGTGTGCTGCCTCAGTGTGTACGTGTGTGTCTGCCATTTGTGTGATTTGTTTTGGCGAGGCAAACACACACGGAGACGCCAGGATATAACGACAAAAAGCAAACGGAAAAATACATAAAAAATGCCAACAACAATTTACTTTGTTAATTTACGCACAAGTATTTGCATAAATCATAAAAACACAGAAAAACGCTAAACATACAACTGGAAAAATCTACAATAAATAAAAATTTCCATAGTCGGAGGAGAGGAGCTATACGATAATATTTTTCTTTTATTTTTCAAAATACTTTGAACTTATTGTTTACTTAAACTTAAATTAAAACACCCGACCATCCATTTCATTGACAAAAACCACAAAATTGGCCAACGCGCAGCGTGACCAATGTCTGCGAATGAGTGTCGGACCCCCCGTCAGGCGTGGGGAGCGTGATTCCAAGTGATTCCGACCATAATGACCGCAACGTGGAGCAAATTAGGCAAATGTGTACTCCTCGCAGGGCAGCAATGAAAATGTCAACACGAGCTGGTGTGCTGCATGAATCGGAAAGGACCTAGGACCTACTCAGAGTACCACGTACTTTCAGAGGCTCATACATAGTTCTCAACCTCCAAGCAGAGACTCCATCATGATCATCATCTACCTCCAGCAGACTCACATCAAGAGACCCCTGGTATCCACTCCACAAAGCTATCCCCATCATGCGGTGCTGCAGCCTTGTTAAATATTTAAAATACCATTGGTGAGCGAGTCACGAAAATCCCTCAATGATGAGCCCCCACTGGACGACAGGTGCTGGCCAATGATAGTTTTATATGTAGTTTTGTTTCAGTTTGTTTTTTTATTTCGTATTCTTGCGCTCTATTTTCCTTTGCGCTTCAGAGAGCCACATACAATTCACTTAACTCTTTAAACAGGGGTCCATAAAATACTAGAAAATATATGAAGCAAAAAAGGAAAAAAATATCTTTTATTTTGTAAAGCTAGTAAAAATAAAAAACAATTAAATGGAAAAGCATTTTCCCATTATTATTTGCAGTTAAATTTATTCAACGCTTTTCTTTTATAGCATTTTTTATTTTTTGTTATTCCTTTTTTCTTTTTTATTGTGTGTTTCCATTTTTGTGGAAATATTTCTAATTGTTTTCTATACTTCTTTGATATTTATAAATATTTTTGCTTTGGTTTTCATTTATTTGTGGACTTTTTTTTGTTGGCTGCACATTTTATCAAAATATATATTTTTCTGTGTGCACAGAAATTTTACAATCAATTTGCTGCCTAAATTAATATAATTATTGTTGTATTTTCTTGCATTTCCATATTCGTTCTCTTATGCCAGCAATTTTCCAGTCTCATTCACTTAGTTTTTCCATCATTTTCTTTATATTATAGCGACATTCTTTGTTTTAGATAGAGTTACATGCAAAGAACCGAGCCCATACATCGGTTCAAGGGCCTACTACCATCTGGGAAAGTCATTAACTAAATTGAAAAGCATATTAAAAGCTGGCCCGGAGTGGGAGGGCGGTGGATCCCACCTGGTTGGAACAGCAATACAATGGGCACCCAACCAAAGACGTAGGGGAAAACCAGGAGGAGAGTTCGTTGAACCAAAACCAAAAAGGAAAAATGGAAGAAAGAGCTAAAAAAATGTCATTGCATGGCAGCCCAGAGACAATGCAAATAGTTGGAGAAAGGGAATCAAGAGTTTGAGGAAGGGAATCCAGAGTTAGAGGAAAGGAATACCAAAACTCCGAGGAAAGGAAAGTCAGGCCAACAATGGGACAGAACCCCATCGAAACATGTATAGCGCCCAAATACCACCCATTGCTAATGACAACAACCGAAGAAATCAGTGGGCGGAGTGGGAGTGGGCGCTGCCAGTGGGCATGTACGTGTACAAGCAAAACCTGTCTGAACCGACTAGACATCGCACCCAATTTCAGCCAAATCAATCATAATTCGTTTGCATAGAAGGCGGAGATATCAGACGACACACCCACTCAAAAAGGAAACCTGATAAATTGGCCAAACTTTTGGAATACACTAGGAGAAAATTGCCATGAATTTCTTTCAAATAAATATAAATTTAACACTTTAAATGCTTTCGTTTGAGGAATGCCTTCTTATCGCTTAATTCTTTCTGAAACTTTCCCATTAAACATGTTTTCCAAGCTGCTTAAAAAATTTTCCAGCCCCTGGAATATTATCATACAATTTGTAGTACCAAGAATACGTTATATTTATAGAATTTTCCCAGTAATCTGAATAATGATGATGCGAAAGCCACTTAACCTCTTAATAAAAGCCTCTTAACTGTTTTTATTTCTCCGAAATTACAATTTTCTATGGAAAATGTACAATAAAAACGTTTATATTTTCTGCAATTGAAGGTTTTCTGGGATACTTGTTTCGATGCCCTTTCAATCTGTTCTACTTTACAGAAATTTGTCCCTAGAAATAGAACATATTTTCTAAAAATAAAGTATACGAATGTTATTCGTACCTAAAGCCAAAACTTGTATAGAAATCCAGTCGAAAGATAGTCATTCATTATTGAAACGAAGTAAAAAAATAGTTGAAAGAGTAGAAAAACTTTCTTATAAACAGAGAAACTTTTCAAACTCCTGGAAAATATATTAATTTTCGATTAGTGTAGGCCCAGAATGATGTACACTTTTTTTTGTGTGAAATCTTCGCCGTTGCATGTCAAAGGCATATTGCAGCAAAGAGAGAAAATGTTTTTTAATTGATGCACAAAAATAACAACTACTACCAGTGGAAAAAACCAACATGAAACCCAACAACAAGTGGTCATGACAACATCGGCAAATGCATTTTTGCGTTGCCATAGTGGGAGCACGAGCGAACGGAACAAACGCCCCAAAAAGGAACAGAATACTCCAACCCAAATGGAGATCCCCAGGAGCTTGTGTCTCCATAAACAATATCCAGGCGGGCGGAAAAGAATCGAAATGAAAACTCGAGGGCGTTGCCTGGATCCCAGGACCCCTGTTCTGGTTCTGGTCGTGTGGTTCGGGCCGTTGCATGTACATGACACGAACATGCAATTAAAGTGGAATATTTTTATAACCATATAACACATACATATATCAGGAATATATCCAATATATGTACATGAATATATTTTACTTTAATTTTTGCTGAAATTACTCTACAGACAACTGAAAGTGAAGGAAAAAGAAAAACCATACAGGAGGTAACTCTTTCAGGTCCAAGGACTTCAGAGTTCAGAGAGCATTCGCATGGACAGCTCTCCCTGGCTATGGGTCTCCTGAAGTGTGGCTGTATGACCACAGGGCAGACAGCTGTCGGTGGGTCCGGACATATGGCTAAAGGCAGAAAGAGCACCTCTCTACAGAAAGGCACAGCCAAAAGAAAATCTGAAAAAAAGCCGTTTTGTTGCTTTTTCCTCAGAGGAAAGTAATGCAAAGGTGAGAGCAGGCAGGAGATACATTTGTAGTTTTGTTTGTTTCAAAGTGAAATTTATTTACTCTACTTCGAAGTGCACATTTTAAAGGAAAGAGCAAAATAGTGTTTATCCTAAATAAAGTATTGTCAAGAATGTGGAGTAAACAACATACATTTAGGGATAGGAGTAGGAAATAAATGCATGAATGGGAGTATAATGGATGTACATATGTATGTACCTCAACATTAAAGAATAGTCACCATAGCCTCAACCATCTACAGCATACACAACATATAAGGATACTCTTTTCACTGTCGGATACACATAATGAACCCTGGAAGAATGTACGAGTACGAGTCGAGTATCTGTTAGTGCGTGTGTCTACTGGTGGCAGGTGCAGCTCCAAATCTTAATGCCAAGTGCCATCAAATTAAACATTTTCCCTACACACCAGGCACACAAACACCAAGCACCACCAAGCACTCTTCTTACGCACACACATGGAAAATGTAGCATACATCAGAGAAAGGAAACAGCTCCCTCAAAAGTATGCAGCATGTTTTTTGTCGTTCTACGGAAATGAGCAGGAGAAAAGGCGAAAAGTGGGGAAAATGCAAAGGAAAACCCAAAGAAGGAAAATGTATGTTGCTCCAGCTGTCAGTGCAGTGAAGTCTGCATTGAAAATCCATTTATAGTTGTTGCATTATGTTATTTTCAGTCATTTAGCAGGCGTCTCTCTGTCTGTCTGACTGTCTCTCTGCACGTCTGAATACCACTGCAAAAGTGCATGTCAAACGAAGGCTCAATGACACTGTCTTTCAAGCTCTTTTCCTCTAGCCTTTCCCTATAACTTTGTTTCGGTTTCTCCCCATCTCATTCCCAATCCAAAAATAGCTTTTGTATATGTCAACCACATTTGTACTTGGATTCCACTTGATTTTCTTTCTGGTGCTTTCAGACCATCGCTGTCAATGAGCATTAATAATGAATTAATTAAGTTTCCATTTATTTGTTGGCCTCATTTCGCATGTGACAGTCTGACCGGTTTAATTATTTAGCCAGAAGTAACAGTGTGGCCGAAATTCAAAAAAGAGTGGTGGCGGCAATTTATAAAGGAAAAAGAAAGAACTGAATTATTTAAAGCAGACAAATGTTTTGGGGAAAGTTGTAAGGGAAACAGGGTTTGATAGAAAACTTTCGAGGAAAGCGCTTTGTGATGACTGTACTTAGGATTGGCAGAAATGTCTCGTCGGTAAAGGGGCCTGGAGCCTCGACAAAAACCTTTCGACTTTATACACTTAATATGTATCTCAACTGCACACATTTCTACGCAAATTATTCTTCGTCTACCGGCGGCAGGCAGACGGCTGTAAAAGACTATGCCCGAGAGTGCAAAAACAAAATACATTTTAAATGATGAACGACTATATTAGTACTACAATTTGAATGTATAACTGTTCTTAAGGACTAAAGGTTTTTTTACAAATGTATGCGGAAATATTGAAAGATTTAATACGAGTAGTGATGAAAACATTTGATAAGGAACGACTTTAATAGTCAAGAAATAGTTAGTTTAATAGTTAGAAAATCATAATGAATAAAACATTTGCATTTTACAATAAATTAAACATTTTGTGGTATAACTATAATGTTTTACACAAAATAAAACACTTTGAATGCAATTTTGCAACGAAAACATTTTCGAATAGTCCATTTAAATTCAAAGATTGTGGATTACTTCCATGTGAGTAAGTAACTAAACCAAAAGCGAATTTCCTTTATCCTCTTTCCTTTTTCTTTAAAGTTAAAAAGTTTTTGGTAAACTTTTGGAGAATCACAATAGAAGTTTTCTTTCGAACAAAAGTTTACAGCAGATATGCTCTGAGTTGGTTGTACTTTAAGAGCATAGAAATTGAATTTAACCAAAAGATTGGTTAGGAATTGAAAGATGAATGAATTGTGATAGAAGGTTTACTGAAAAGTGCTAATGGATTGTATCAAGCAAATTGAATGCAAATGAAATGTGAGGCACATGTGCCTGCATTAATGAAGAGGCCAAAAGAAGTGAATGGTAGAGCAAGTTAATGATCTTAACATGAATTTCTCAACTGTTCCTTAAATTTATGAAGTTAATACTGATTCCATGGTACTTTTTGTGGTGTTAAGCCCTCCAAAAGTACAAACTTAAAGAGTTAAAAGTCACTCAATTAAAGAAAAAACTATTTACAATTCAAAATCTGAATGATGAAGGGTAAGAAAATTGATTTGGAATGACTGTTAAACAGACAGAAAGAAAGAGAAATGGAAAAGAAACTAATCACACTCTGAGTGAAGCTAACTGCCACACCGGCCACACCTTGAACATCGAACACCTCCTCTACAGCCATTTCCTGTACTCGATTCTCGCGCTAACAAACCAGCCATCCATCCATCCATCCGTCTCACATCACATCACACCATGCCGCACCATTACTCGTGCCACATCACATCCCACACACACACACTTCCCTCCCACAGTGTGTGTTAGCCAGTTAAAAATGGACTTTCCATTTGGCTTTCTGCCTCGACTGTCAGTTTCAATAACATGAGAGCCGACACGGACGACTGTCTGGGAATAGGAGGACCAGACGGAGTCCTCCTGATGTGCGTCCTCGTTATGGCAAGCACTAGTCAAAGCAAACCCTGATATCTATCCAACCATTCGTTAAACTTTTGCCCTGAATGACAGCTGAAGGAATAGAAACAGGAGCGCTCAATCCCCGCGATTCAATCTCACATTTGACGCATTTCCTTGCTGTACTTCTATCTGTTTTTTCGACTTGTATTTCATTAATTATTCAGTTTTTTCAGCATATTTAATGGGTCGCTCTCTCTGTCTGTGAGTCAGTCATCAAAATTAGGTTTAGAGCCATGATGGATAGGGCATGGGGCAACCTTCTACCTCGTACTCGAACTCGTGCTCGTATCTGTTGTATCTCTCGGGTCTATTGTCGAGTTTTGTCACTGCATTTGAATTTAAATCGAATGAAAACATTTGCGTAACAATTTGGCAACATGCAGCAGCATCAGCATCAGCAGTCTGCTTCCCTTGGGGCGAGGCATGCCCCGAATGGTGGAATGATTTTGCCTCTCTGTTGTATGGATGATGCCAGGATATACGAGTGGATATACAGATACAGATACTCGCGTACTCGTATACGTACATCCGTACAATACGTAATCACCCCATCGCCTTTGCTTATAAATTTTGTGGAAAATGAAAATCAATATCAGTGGGGAGCTGCTGGCTGCTCCCCTCTTGTGACCTGCCCGCTCACAACAGACGACACGACCCCTTGGCTGCATTTGCAGCACATGCTGTTGCATATTTTATAAATTCAACTGCAAAGTCATTCAATGAAGACAAAGGATAAGCGAACATTGTTAGGGATAGACATGTAGTAAGTAGGTACTAGAGAGTGGGGATAATGCTGTTAGTGACAAACGATGTGGCAGCACTGCTCAAACGGAATTCCAAGGGAAAACTACCTTTGATTTTAGGGAACACGGACACAGGACTATCCAAAAGAACTGTGAATATTTTCAAAACAATGAATATTCCTAACTTCAATAAGGAATAACCATCCTTAGTTGAGAATAAAACAAAGAAATTCAAGCCAAAAGTAGACACAGCCCAACGCTAAATTCCATGGTGAAATTTCATTCAAGAATAAACCACGTATCCATAGCTTCCTTGAGGCCGAGACCGAGAAAGGACCCACAAACTAAAATTATTTTCGGTTAGCGCTCGAGGGGCCGGGCCAGGACTTCTAATAAATTAAATATGCATTCAATAAACTCAAACAAAGAGCCGCAACATCCTATGCAAAAAAGGTAATTAAGTTTCTGGCCATGAAACCACATCGCATCCACTGGCAATTTCCTGCCACTCTGCCGATGGCGGAGGCCTTAATTGATTTCAATTGGTTATGACTTTGGATACTTATTTGCAGATTAATTGATTTCCTGGATCCACCGAAAGCCAAGGGGACGTCGACTATGGCTATGACTATGACTATGACTATGACTATGACTATCATCTAAAGGACTTAACAGAAACCATTCGAGGAACTGTTTAACACCACAGCACACTCCTTTATCATTTGGGTGCCCCTTGCTTCTCCTTGCTTTAAGTGCTGCTAGAGTTGGAGCTGATGCTTTGGAGCGAACTATTGGACGATGTCTTCCTAAGGGTCTCGCCTGCCAGGCTGCATAGATTCTGGACGAGCACCGAGGATGAGGACATCGACGAAAGGTTGGCGAGTGGGGACGAACATTTGGCCGGATTGGAATTAGAGCTGAGTGTTAGACTGCTGTGTGGGTGGTGCCGCAGCGGTTGCGGCGATGTCGGATTGGAGAGGCCGGATTCGTGGATGGGAGACAGTGTGGGCGATCGAGTGCGCATGAAATGCTTCCTCCGTTGCCTTCGATAGACGTTCCCTAGGCTATGGGGCATCTGTCGACTGTTGGGTGTCAAGTGTTGTTGCTGCTGCTGTTGCGGCGGCGGATGATGATGATTACTGCTGACAAATCCCAGGGACTCGGCAAGTTCTGCCAACTCCTGACTGGCCTGCGGCATCTTGCGTCGCGTGGGTGGCGGCAATGCCGGTGGCAGGGTGAGTGTATAGGTTGTCACACTATCATCTCGGATCACGGATGTCGGCAACAGCATTAGCTCCTTCTTGGAGCCACTGGAGGGACTGCTGGTGCTCACCGATTCGCTGCTGCTCTCTGCGGAGCTCCGACTCGGAGAACTGCCGGGTGGCGTTGTTGTTGGCGTCGTGGAGGCGACGTAGCCACGACCTGCCGCCTGCAGTTGCAATGGACGTATCTGATTCTGTTTGATAGTGCCCCCGCCATGATGCTGATGATGCTCCTTGGCCGCCACGCCGTGGGCTCCTCCTCCATGATGGCGACATCGGGGCCTTCTATAACGTCCCAGGAGGCGCAGCATGTGCCGCAATCGAGAGCTGCGCGGCGGCGTCGTTGTCGTTGTCTTCACAGGCAGTTCCACCTCCGGATGATCCATGCCCCCATTCAGAGTTCGTATAAATTGTATTGGCAGCTCTTGGGCATTCAGCTTGGCCGCCGCTTCCGCATTCTCGCGCTCTCTGAAGGTCAGAGCCGCCAGGAGATCATTGGGTACATCGGGACTGTCCGGGACACTGGCACAGCAGTTCCATTTCCTGCGCCAGCGCTGATGTTTGGAGATGTTCCCTGCCGCCCCATTGGCCGATGCGGAGGATACACCCGCTTGACTGGACAGGGTCCTCGTGCTGCTGCTTCCCCCCGCACTGCTGGGTGCGCCTGCTGCTGCTCCTTCGCGTCGCAGGCGAAAGGTGCAGAGTGTGCACTGTTCCGTGTACTGCAGATACGTGGCTGGACGCTGGGGTCGCAGCTCTCCAGAGATCAGTGAGCCCTTGGCCACACTCACGCGACGCTGCAGGGAGCTAGCCGCAAAACTGGAGCAACAATGGAAGCTGCTCAGAGAGTCCTGCAGAGGAGGATGGTGACTGGTGGCGCTGGTCCGCTCCTCCAGCAGGGAGCACAGGTAGATGGCCTGCCGCGACTTATGGAACTCCCTGGAGCTGGCACAGCAATGCATCCGCATCGATTGCTCGGTTTGTCCCGCGCAGAGAGCCGCCTCCTGTTGCTGCTGCTGGTTGGGATGTGGCGCCTTGGAGAAACAGTAGAGCTGCTGACCACCTGGCATCGTTTTGGACGGATTGTGGGGCTCTGGGAGGGTTGCTGAGAAGTGAACTGTTCCATTTTTGCCCACTCCCACGGCTGTATCCTGCTCCAGCAGCTGTTTGGCTTTGGCTTCCTGCGCCTGACGATGATTCCTTATGTACTCGTAGGTCGTGAGCCCCAAAAACGAGATGTAGATGTGGAAAAAGCACAGGTGGAGAAGTAATCCTGCACTCACGGCTGCCAAGAGTCCCAGGACTCCCAAAAGCAGCAAGAATATAGTTTCATTTACACCTATTCCCCCAACTACGGGTGTGATGGTCTGATTCGTGGTCATATTGATGCCTGGCTGGGATGTGGCAGATGCCTCAATCAAAGCCGTAAAATTCTCCAAGAGTGTGGGCAAGGTGGAAATGGTTATGTTCTCCATTTGCTCATCCATCTGTTGGGGTTCTTCCTCGTCAGGTGGCTGCTCCAGCAGCATCATGGTCCCATTACCAAGGCTTAGAGTGAGATTTATGTAGTCCCCGGGCTCCATTTGGTGTCCGGCGTCCGGATCGCTGGTGGAACGACACCAGTAGAAGCTCAGCCACTCCGGTTGGATGTAGTAGAAGGCGATTTGGGCAATCACCGCGGCCACAATCACCAGTGTGGCCACCACCGCACTGACGACGCACATCAGGAAGGCCACATAGTTCCTCGATCCGATGCAATGATTCAACCACTTGCAGTGATGGTCGAACTTTCCCACACACTTGTTGCACACCGAACAGTGCTTGGTGCGGCTCGAGGAGGTGCGTATGTTGCACAAATGACACCGTCCGTTCTCAATCACGTGTCCGTGCTTGGTGCGATCAAACTCTGGGACAATGCGATCGTTGCGATGCACTCGCCGCAGCTCCTTGTCCGCCGGATCCGTCAGCAGGGCCGTCAAATGTGAGGCAATGTGCACGAGATACAGCCCAGTGATGAGCCCATATAGCGGACCCTGTAGCGGTGCATGAAATGCTGGGATCAACACCCAATAGCTGGCCAAACCGAAGAGCAGGAGGACCAACCATCCAAACAGTTGCAACGGATGCAATGGCAACTGCAGTCCATGGAGCCGTCTACCACGTCGATGCTGGACGTCCGCAATGTTATTCTGGTAGCTAACCAACTGGGACAATCGGCAAAGGGAGTACCCTCTGTTGCTCGTATGGGTTTGGGCACTGTTTGCTTTGGGCGGCTGGTGGGGCACCTCGACAGATTGTGGCCCAACTGAGTGTATGGGCGAATCTCTGGCAGACGATTGCTTCAGTGCTTCCCCGTTGCTGGCTTCCGCGAGGCTGGCAGTACTGATGGTTATTATGTGATCCTCCGTCCTAACACCGTTTGCTCCACCGATTGAACCTCCTAGCGCGGGTCCAATGTTTCCCGTCGCTTTGGACATTTTGTTGATGGCACCCACGTTGATGATGATGAGTATGAAAATGATGAATGGATGGTGAATAGGGATCGTCGGCAATGGAACATTACAGTTGGATGCACTTAGCCACGCCCACAACGATTGGTGCAGACCCAAAAAATTTTATTTTTTTGTAGATTTGGTCTTTTTTTTTTGCAGTGTCCGTTAATTTATGGAATTCTCTCTTTTCGCAGAATCTGTTGTTTAAAATCTTCTTTTGTTGCTTTCAATATTATCCTTTTTTTGGTTTGCTCTTCGTTGTTCCTATCTCTCTTTCTAGCAGAGTCCGTTGTTTTATTTCTCTTTCTCTCAGAGTCCGTTGTTGTTGTCCGCTGTTGCTATCTTTCTCCCACTCAGTGACGGCTGTTTCTCTCTCTTTCTCAGACTCCGTTGTTTGTGCTTTCCCTTTTGTTCTGATGTTTCTTCAAATTATGCTTCACTTGTTGTTGTTTTCGCCAAACGGTTATTGTTTTTTTTTTTGCCGACTCTCTGTTGTTTTTGTATTTTTGTTGTTATTGGAAATTGTGAATGGATGGCGCCCTTAACGGTGCATACTTGAGCTTATTTCGCGGGCTGTGTGTTGTGGGAGGGGGGGTGGTGGTTACACAGGGAGCAGTGGTTTGTCGCCACCCCCGTTTGTACGGGATTCCTGCTCTATGATTTCTTTCGGCCCTTTTCGCTTTTGCGTTTTGCTATTTGTTTGGCTCCCACTCACACACACACAATCGCGCGCGCACATATAGAAACACACACACCCACGGACACTGTCGCACGCACACACGCAAAAACGGGTGCCGCGCGTCACACAACAACAGCGTTCTTTCCGTTTATACCGTTCAACGGAACGTCTACAGAGATGCAGTGGAGCCGCTACAAAGAACCGACTTCGGCAATGGACGCGAGACAATTGAGCGCCAGCAACGCCAAAGCTTGAGCGAAAGTCTCGCTCTCTCTTCTCTCGCCGCCAGCTTTCACAATTGAAAGCGGCTTCTCTGTTAAAACGGGGGGGTAGCAGCCCAGGGAAAATTACTTAAGGGTAGGGCATTACCAGAGATATCTCTTTTTCGATGAGGACACAAGAAGGGCACAGTTTGAGTTTAAAACCAGCAGTGAACGCTAAGAGGATTTATTCGCATGATTTTCATGTATGAACATTTTTGAAATTATCCAAAGCTGTTCTCTTATGCATACATAACATTAAATTATAACATTATTGTTTCCAACATCGTTCAATGTTCTGAAACAATTCAAGAATTTTTTCAAAGCACTGCAATTTGATTTTTGAAACGTTTTAGATCGGGATTTTCTAATAATTCGTAATTAATTCGTAACACCTTTCATGAGACTACCTATACTTGTCTCACCTTTTATTAATAGACCCTGGGTGTTAGTAGCCAACAGAGAAGCGTAAGCCAAAGAGAGCAACAGCAAACGCCATCCCAGCTACAGCTGTCCGAAGTTTTGCCGGTAGTCGTATTCGGTTTTCGGTAAAAAAAGGTACAAGGAAAGAGATGGGGATGGGGATGGTGAATAGTTGTCCCAGCGCTCACTGGATGGGTGGGGCGTGTTGGTGTGGGGGTGGCTCAGAATGGTGATGCTTTGTGGCTGTTTTGAGGGGATGGTTCGTAGAGATATGAGCGTGATCTCTTTAAAGTTATGTTTTCTGATTTTATTTAAATCGTTACAGAAAAGCAGACATCTACCTAACTTTTCATCACCATTTAGGCCCCAAAGCTATGGGAAACACCATGGCTTCTTCTATGGGCCTAATTTTCAAAGAAGATTATACGGCATTAAATCTTCCTAGGATAGACGCACTGTGAAGTGCCAATTAATGGCTATTTTTATACATTTACCCCCGATAATCTCATTGACAATCAACCTGCTTGCGTGGCAGGTGCACTTCCTGACCTTGAGGATGAAAGACCCTGCTCAAATCGGAATACTTGTAATTATTAGCTCGTTAAGCCCCATGCTCACGCTCTCATCTCTAGCAGCTCTTATCGTTACAGGAAGCCACTATTATATAACGGTAAATGGGACACCGACAGGCTCACTAGAGATTGGCACGCACCTTTCGGTATGTCTCTTAGATTTTTTTGGTTTTTTTTTTGTTTTGTTTTTGGGATGCCACCGCAGCATCATTTTTTATTTATGGCATCGACGGTTCGCGTGAGAGCTTGCCATGTGGGGGGAAATGTCAGTGGCCAGGAGCCAGGGTGTTAGATGAAATGGAAAGCACACTCGAGAGCGTATTTGGAGCACGTGCTTGGAGCAAGCAAGTACTACGTTTTCAGCACTTGGTGTGATTTTATTTACATGAGCGAAAGAGAAAGGCAATATATGTATGTTAGTGCAAACGAAACAAAAAGAAGACAAAAGTTTAAAGAACTATTCAAGGTATATTCAAGAGGAGGGAAGGTTATACACGAAAGATGTTCGCTGTACAAATTTCGCAGAAGCGAACAGAACTCCTTCGCTACGAATGACCCAAAGATACTATTCGCCACGAGTGGCTTTACAGTTTGGATTATTTCCAAAAACTTTATAGCGAACGACACAATTGTTTCGGGAGCTGTTTTTATCGACTGAAGGCAACTTTGACAGTCACACGTGAAAGTCGGATGTAACATCCTAGCGGGACCCCTATCATACGCGAATGTGAAGGTCCTCTCATGAAACTGCGGTATTGAACAGGTTTCGGTTGCCTGAAAAAGGACTTTTCTTTCGCATCGACATACCTTATATTTAATTTTACTTTGTTTATGGCAATGCAGACATACTGACGCCTGTTTGCCTGACCGATTGGGTAAATATTTATGCCTGGGATGCCAAACAATCTGATGGGATGCCCAGAATGCAGGAAACGAGGTCACCCCCAACAGAGAGACAGAGACGGAAACCGAATCACGGATTTATGTAAGCCGCAGACAGACAGATGGTGTAACTATTGGCGTCTTTGTGCTCTTTGGAGCGCAACTAATAATGGGTCGGGGATTTTTACTGCCATCGTAAAATCGAAATACAAATTACCAAAACAAATAGAGAAATTATACAATAATGTGTGGGGATACGTGTATTAATGGAATGTTTTAGTTTGTTGATTTTGCATATGATAAATCGAGGGAATTAATGGGAAACGCTTGATATCTGCATTGTGGATACAAATATATAATATTTTCCATATCCTCAGCCATATTTAACATTGAATCCGGTTCAGTAGCACACAATTTATGAACAAAATTGAATGGAATTTTGTTTGTGAATAAATTGAATTTTCTATAGTTTCCGGTTCACAGTTATTGCCTCTTGGCAACGATAAACAAACAGGACAAAGACGAACTCTCCCCCCCCCCCCCCCCCCCCCACACTGCACTGTCGCTCTCGCCAAGCTCTCTCTGCCGCTCTGCCTCTCTGTATCCACAAAGGTAGCTGTAACAAGAAAAGCTTTGATAAGCAGGAGACCCGACCCCGACCCTAACCACGTCCATTGAACAGTAAAATAAGAGGCAAACAAGGAAAGAACACCACAAGGCACAGGAACAACAACAACATCATCAACAGTAGCAAACATCAAGAAAAGAAGGATAGCTTTTGGGTGTGGAATCTGGGGATACCCTTGAACGGCATTGCTGGTTCAACCGCTCCCATTCTTCGGCAAGACTTAATTCCAGTCGTTTGTGGTATGTTCATAGGTTTTGTATATCAATACGTTACAAACTTTAAATCCCCCAAAACGATAGTAGGCAATTCTTTTCAATTTCAAAGTTGATCAGTACAGTAATTTTAAAACTCCATTCGAAAATAAGTTTCTTTCGTACACACAAAACACATATAAAATAAATGTTACTAGGAGAAAATTAGTATTCAGGGAAAACGGAAACGGAACCAAAACGCGCGGCATCATGATCGATATACTGTCTATGCCGCGCCGCAACACTGTGTCGGGCAATGCGGCACTTCTCAAGATGATCAGCAATAAGACTGGTCTGCCGATTAACAGTCTGCCGGGATGGGAGCTAATTCCTCTCAACTCTAAGCTACCGATGCTTAAGTGTCCCGGTAATCAAGTGATATTTTCCAAAAACAAAATTGGACAATCGGTGAGTGGAAGATTTGTGCAACGAATCAACAGCATTGTCAGGGATTCCTGCTTGAGGGATATTCCTCTATTGTACAAGGGCAATATTCCTCGTTTTAAAACGTAAAACTAGATTAAACTACTTTTTTACCCTTCCCCTCCTATTCAGTTCAAAAGCGACAAACAGGAGTTTGATGCATCGGTGACTGGGGCGGCCATACCTGAATACAATCCCTTGCATGATGCGAATCTGAGGACCTTCTACTCCAACGAACGTAATCTGAAGCGTTTGAGGGAGAATGGCGAGATCACCCAAAAGAATGATGTGATTTGCAATCTGAAGGCCTTCAACCATCATCGCCAGGAGCTGCACAAGTCCCAGCTGTACTATGTTCTGCAAGCCTACAAGCGTCGCGAGGCAGAACAACATGATCGCCTGCTGATAGCCAATGCCGAGGCGATCACCAAGCGCGATCACCTCAATCTGGCGGGCCGTCATCAGTGCTACGAGGAGGTGGTGGCCAGGAAGATGCGCCTGGACATGGAGAAGCACGAGCGCATGGTGCATCTGTCCAACCTTACGCTGGAGAAGATGAAACGATTGGAGAACCTGACCTCTATGCAGACAATGCTCTTGGAGCATCGCAAGTTGCTGACAAATATGAGGGTGCAGGCTCACATCAGCCTATGCCACGATCTGCAGAGGAAGTACCTCATCAGGCAGAAAAAACTGTTCCAATTCAAGAAGGATCGCTTTAACAAGAACATGCGTCTGCTGCAGAAGCAGCGAATGATGAAGAACAACGAGGAACAGATACAGTCTTGGCAGAAGCGCCTGGACGAGCGTATTGCCAATCAGCAACGCCTCCACTTTCTGCTCATGGAAGTTGAGTTAGAACGTGGGATGTTCATTGAGCGGCACAAGGCCAAATACGAGTTGAAATGGAAGCATATCCAGGATCAGATCAAGGAGCGCACCCGCCAGACGATGCTGAGGCGTCAGCCAAAGCGCCGCAAGCGCAAGAAGCCCAAGCCCAAGAAGCCATCGTTCTGTGAGGAGTACCAGACAACCTTTGATGGCCTGTTGGACAGCGAACTTTGCTATGCCCTCAATACGGCCATTGCCATGGAGGGTCATTCGCCGCTGACCTTTGCCCCAGACGATCCCATCTACAAGGCGGCCCAGTACATACTCAACCATATACTGAAGGGCTTCATTGAAGATCTCAGCGACGATGAGTGCGCGCTAAAAGTATTAATTTTACGCATTCGCGAATTCCTCTGCGATGCCAAGAAATATGTGAATTATGTAAGTTTTTAAGGATTCTCCAGGCAGAGTTTGACAGACCATGATATGAAATCTTCTTACTTACAGAAAGCTTTGCAAATCATTAACTTTGCCAGGGATCATCACAATGCCATAGACTTGGGGCCAGCGGTGGCAAAGTCCGGCACTCCGCCAAAGAACTCCCGTGCGTCGCACGTTTCCTTCAGCGGTGTGGCCAGCACCATTGGCGTGGGCAGCTACGAGATTCATCCGTTCGTGGATGTACGTCCTTGTTCGGAGCGTCGGCCCACACCGGCTGGATCCCTGGCCTCGCTGGTGGTCAGCCAGATTGGCGAGCAGATGATCCAGGACAAGGTCCGTTTGCCGCACATGAAACGCAACGAGATTGTCTTCATCGAACACTATCTGGTGAAGTTTAAGCGCGAGCTGCTGGTCGGCCTGGACAAGACGGTCTTTGCGGCCATTCAGTGTCACTTTGAGAACCGAACGATGGATGTAAGGGAGGAGCTGCTCGAGCTGGATCGCGAATATCTGTACGAACAAATAGCCCGCGGCATTCTCAGCCATGCGGCCAATCCACTCAACTACCTGTCGATAATCAAGCTGGCCGTTAACGTCATGGCCAGTGAGGTCATCTGGGATCTGCAGCAGACCATGCTCAAGCCAGGCCTAGATCCCCGTGGCCTTAACCATCCTTGCGGCTGCGGCACAGAGCGGGAGCGTGAGCAATTCGCCCTTTGCACGACGTAGGAGAGCACGTCCATAGTGCCACCGCCATAGTTCTATGTTTTTGGTAAAACTAATCTTCATAAATTGTCTGTGTTTTGTTGATATTGAAAGACTTACTACACGAACCGCTTACCGCGTGAAACGGCTGAGACAAAGGGTACAGTACACCATATTCTTATGTATTGGTCAATTCGATATGCCTTGTTTAAATTTTATGTGATATATTATATGAAACACTCACCTTATCTCACCGATCTAACTGTCTAATCTAATATAAGTTGTGCACTAAACAAAATAAAAACTAAATTTTAGAAAACATGGCATGCAACAGCTGGAACTGGTGTATCGATAAAATATACCGTCCGACCCACAGATATATACCGTCTCATGCTAAAAATATACCGTAAATATACTAACAAATTCAAGTTCTCTATTCCTCGATTTTTATATTCCGTGGAATATAACTAGCTAAATTTATCTGTCAGCCCTGCCCACATAGTTTTATCCGATTAATGAATCAATTTTCTACTTGACTGGCTTAATTTAAACAGTTGTTTTTATTGGATTTCTATATACCTTTGAAAATGAAATTTAATAGATTGATGACATTGACAAAATATACCATTATATACCGATATACCATCGGTTTAATTTTGACCTCATAAAATACCGAAAATTATTAAAAATACCAGAAACGGTCACTCTGTGGCCCACAAACGAAAATCAGCTGACTGGCAATTGAATGCTGCCGCAACTGTGTATGGCATTGGGCTTATTGTTTCTACCGATTCATACGATTCAAAGAGAGAGAAAAAGAGAGCCTTAACCGATTTGAATAGAGCAAAAAGAGCCAACAACCGTTTCGAAGAAAACGGTTCGGCCATCGATACTAAAATCCAGGGCTGGACAAACTGGCACTATCGATGAATTCGATTCAAAATTATGAATTCCATTTTAACAGTCTCCGAATAAAAAAATATTAATGTCTGCGAGAGTTGCAAGAAATTCAAGGCTCATTCACCTACAGCTACTGTATCTTTTGACAAATATGTCAAAGAGCAGAAACAAGAACCAGATGGAACCTTGGGAAATGTGATAAAAAGATAAAGGAGGACCCAGTTCCCAGGCTGTAAACTGAAGAATTATACATAGCTGTAAAAAGATATTATTGAACTTAATCCCACAGGAATGTTATGGAGACTTTTAGAACAGGAATACACTGATTTTTTTATATATAAATGCATCAATGCTTGTTTTTTTTACATGTTTAAAGCACGGTGGTAATTCCCCCAAATTCATTTATACAACATATTTTAAAAACTACTTCCAACATGTGTTCTGTACTATTGTAACTCTTATTGTTGTTTAGGAAAGCTAAAGGGCGCCGCATATGGATACATCATGGAGTTGTAAGGTGAGCCGGCAGCCAACAGGGGAAATGGAAACGCTTGCGGTGGTAGATTTGCGGCAGGATTTGTCTGCTTTGCATTCCGCTTTCGTTTTTGCTTAGCCACGGGTGCTGGCTCATCGCTAGATGGTTCGGAATCTTCGCTATCGCTGCTTGCCTCCTCCTCATCTTCGTCGTCGCCTTCGTCATCATCATCATCATCGTCGTCGTCGGCGGCAGTCTCCAGTTTCATTCTCTTTTGTGGCGTTTTCTTGGGCTTCTTGGGAGCCTTTTTCTCCTTCTTCGACTTGGCAGGCGTAGAGGAAGCCGGCGCGGATGACATTGCTGGCACCGCACCAGCGGGAAAGGCAAAACGTTGCTCCACATTAAATACGGCCACCTGCTGCATGGTGTACTCCAAATATGCCTGCAGAGCAATGTTCAGATTCGGTGGCTTTGGACAGTTCTTGAGGCTATGATACTGAGCCGAACAATTACGGCAGATCATCTGGCACTCGAAGGAGGTGTGGCCCTGTTTCAAATGAACATGCAAACAAAATTAGAATTTTCCCCTTAAGTATACCAAAAGTACTTTCCTTCTTGTCGCAAATTGCACAGCCATTGTCGGCTTTTTGCTTGCTTTTACTTTTGTTGGCCTTGGGTTGCTCAACCTCGTTCTTTTCTTCGTCCACCTCGCTGCTCTCCTCATCCTCATCGGGTATGGTGTAGTGTCGCTTCTGAGAGCCCAGGCAGATGACATCCTCTTCGGATAGAGTTTTCTTCAGTTTCTTGGACGTCTTGCCACTCGATTCCTTCCCTTTAGCTGCAGTTTTGCTTTTAGCTGCCGGCGGACTATCCTCACTGTCAGAGTCAGAATCCTCGGAAGATGAGGAAGACGAAGAGGACACTGGGGCCTTAGCAGCTGTGACCTCCGTCTTCGTTTTCTCAGCTGGAGCTTTGACCACTTCACCAGCCTCAACGCTTTCATCAGAACTGCTCGAAGAGCTCTCGTCGCTACTCTCCTCTGGCGTTTTGGCAGGCTGCGGCTGCGGTGCGGGTTTTACAACTGGCGAGTGCGTGTCTTTCTTTTCCTTTTTGATTTTGAAGTTGACAGGTGGCTCCGTGGGTTTTACTTCAATGGCAGGCTGCTTCTGCTCTACAGGTGCTTCTAAAACTAACGGAATATAATTCATGGTAGCGTCAGGTAGCTGTGGTACTTCTAAGCCGCCTAACACTGGTGGTTGTGCTTCGGGTTGTTGTGCTAGTCCCATAGGCTCGTAGTTAAACACAATGTTGGGAGTGGGCTCCATTGGTGCACCCCAATTATCGTTACGACCACCTCTTTGTTGCGGATCTCTGCGATTGTCATCTCTTGGTCCACGAGACCTGCGAGATCTACGACTACCACGCCAGCCGTCGCCACCTCCACCGCCGCCGCCTCTACGTAATCCATTGTCTTGGCCTTGGTGATGATGAGGATCTCGGAATTTGGAAAACGACTCCGACTGGTTGCCACCGCCACCGCCACTGCCACGGCCACCGCCACCACCACCACCGCCACCAACCCGTCTACGTTCTTGATTCACATTGTTGTGGTGTCCGTTTGATTGTCCATCAGAGGGGCTGCCGATCTGCCTGTTGAAATTTGGATTATTGGCACCGCCACGGCCACGGCCACCACGGCTGCGCATCTCTTGGTTCTGTGGGCCCCCGCAGTAGAAATGGTATTTGTCCTGAACTTGGCCGTTTTGCATCCTATAAAAGTGCCGAATTCAAGAAATATTCGTTTACCACCGCCGGCGCACGTGTTGTGCTGCTTGGAGATGGTCGATGCTAACCAACTATCGATACACTTTGCTATCGAAATTCCGAGTACAGCTTCGGCCATCCCTACCATTGTTTTGTGGAATAAACACGTTCAAAATACGAACCCAACCAACCCAACGCCCAATAATGGGAAAACCTGGCCATAAAGAGATGCTACAGAATCGCACCAAATCCTGGGGCAAACAGAAGTTCAAGCCCGCTCCATTTTCACGCAACAGGGCACCGGCACCCATTCCTGATCCCGAGGAGGCAGCCCAGCCATGGCAACACGTGAAGAATGATCTTATAGAAGATGCTGCGGAGGCGGGCAACGCTGGGCGCCTCGATGCGGACAGTGAGAAAGCGAAGGAGTTCCGAAAGCAACGGGAGCAGAACCACCGGCGAAACATAATCGAAGCGAAGCGTAATGAGATAACCACGTGGGAATCCTTCGAAGATGAGCCCACTCCATCCAAAGGAAAGCAGGGGAAGAATAAGAAAGAGCCCGGGAGGTCGACATTTGCAGAGTGCGATGTGTCCAAGGGGGAGCTGCCAACCAACGCCGAAAACTTTACGTTTAAGGAACGCGATTTCTATCGAAGAAAAGTGACGCTCGGCGTTTCCATGGCCAATCGGAAACCAAACTTAAATTGGGCCATTCAAGATCTAAGCAGATATGGTGTGAAGGCACCACCACAGCAGGCGAGAGGAGCGGGATATAATGTGAAGGAATCAAAGCAAAAGAAAGGAATGGTGACAAAGCCGAAGAAAGAGTTGACGGATGCCAGGAAGAACAACCCGTTCCAGAAGAAGAGCATTGAATATTAGTCGTTGGGGTGGGTGGGGGAACAAAATCAGAAATGTATACACAACATTACTACACGATTTATGTAAATCTTAGACATAGTGGTACAAATACAAGTGGAATAGGTCTGCAAAAATAATAAATAAACTAAACAGAATGAGACTCCATGTACTCCATACTCCAGAGAGGAGGCTTCCATAGAGCGAGGAAGTGGAGGAGATTGATGCTTGATTGATTTGAGGCTTATGGATTTTCAGCCATTTGCATTGGCCAGCTTGGCAATTAGCTGGTTGAATTTGCTGTTGGCTGTGACTGCCTTTTTGGAGTTGCGCGCCTGCTCGGGGACATGCTGCAGAAAGTAGATGACCATAAATTCGAGTGTTTGATTGGCTTCCTTGGGGTACATCATGTTGAAGGTATAATAGTAGCAGATCAATTGGGCAATTATGTCGGGCAGATCGCCATCATTGGCGCTAAATTGGGCCATTATTTGGCCCTCAATATAGACCATGGCCTCACTCTGCAATTCCACACCATTGTCTGTTGTGATAGGCGAATCTAAAATAGAGTTAGTCGATTTAGTCGTTTGATATAATGATCGGTTAATTGCTGAATGGCTACTCACTGACTAGAGCCACCCAGGGGGCATTTGTGGGATTCATTTGCTGCAGCACGTCTTTGGGATAGGGACCTTTGTCCAGCTGCTTGAATATGTAATCGGGATCCTCATTGAAATGGTAGGCCAGGCCGCGCAACAAATTGGCATTGCTCTCCTCCAGGGCACTTATCTTCTTGTTCTTTGATGTCTTAAAGAACCTGAATATGCGCTCCTTTTCGCCAGTCAAACGTTTCTCCAGCACACGGGGATCGATTGACATGAGCAGCTCAAAGTGCTGGTACAGCAGTTCCTTGTTAAAGATATACGGCCAATTATTTTTAATGGACGTAATGTCGGGAATCTTTTCGTTGTTGTTGAAGAACGCGCGCTGCAGCGGGAAGCATTCCTTCATATACTCGGTAATGGTGGCTGGCTCGACAGTGGTGCTGCCGCGGTAGCTTGAGATGAGCAGCTCCTTCTTCTCCTCCAGATCCCGATTGGCTGCCAGGTCCTTGGCCTTGGCATCGCCATTGGCCGCTGAGGTAGCGCCCACACTGGACTTGCGCTTCTTGCTGCTGATGTGTATCTCAAAGTTTCCCGAATTGCTGGAGCCGCTGGTTCGCTTCTGCGGCCTGTTCAGGGCATTGTTGCGGTTTATCATTTTCGAGATGAGAGACTGGGGCGTGGTGGCTATCAGTTGACCTTCGCGATCCTTTTCCAGCAACGAATCTGGGTACTTTTCGGCCGCCTGCTGGGCCACTTGTCGAAACACCCGTGTGGGTATATGAACAGAGCACTCCCGCAATGCATCCACAAGGATATTGCCAAACGTGTTCAGGCGCTTGCCCAGGCTGTGCTTTCCTCGCAGCAATTTCATTATATCATTGGGTACCTTGTTCCAAGGTATCGAAAATTCTTTAAACAGCCCCGACGTCTTTGAATTGCTGGGCGTAACGCTGGCCAGGGACAGAGTCTCGTCATTGGAGACGGTCGAGTCATTGGCATTCGATACAATACTGTTGTTGGCATAGAAACTGGGATCCACCGAGCTGCCAGCACGCTCCGATCGGCTCAGTGGCGAGGGCGGAGGCAGAATTACATATTCGTCCGTTTCGGCCAGCAGCATTAGCAGAATCTTCTCCTTGGCTGCAAACAAGAGGACCTCATCCTCGCAGATCTCGCAGCCATTGCTCTCCAGGACAATGGTGTTGCCGGCCAGGCCATACTTGTGAGCTAATAAATGCACGTTAAGAAATTATTATTTAATTAATTTAATATAAATTTAAGAACTGTTTTTTACTTACCCTTATCTATCACATCCTTCCTCGTGGGCAAGGACATGAACGTCTTCTTGGTCTTCCGATCGGCACTGCATATGGTAATCAATACTTTCTCAGTGGACACCTCGGCCTTTGATTTCTCCATCTTTTCCACTTTTTCAGCCACCATATTGGAATGTGTTGATTCTGCATTGAAAGTAAACATGAAATTAGCTATTGTGGACACATCCATTAGCGATTAAGCATCTTCGGACACCGAGCGAGCTGTGGGTACGCACCAGAGCCAGTTTTAGTTTCTGATTTTTTTGCTCCTCCTGTTTGTACACCATTTTCGTTTGTTGCCTTTGCGACCGCCGGGGCCGGCGGCTGGCTTGGTGCTTGTGGCTTCATATCGTTCGCAGTGTGTTGGGACCCTACTTTAGCTGCGTCCATGGCTTTTATTTTGGATAATTCAATTCGGAAGCCCCCTTTCTTTCTCCTCTGTATTTTGTTGCACCGTGAAATAAAAATGAAGCAGTGTAGGGATGTAAAAAATACATTGATGTTTGTGTGCTGCAGTTCAACGCTGAACTAGTTCAATGGATCTGAACTACAGTTTACTTTTGCGTTCTTGATTCACTGCCACGGTTCGCTTAACTGGCAGTACAATCTTAACAGATCTCCTAAATACTAATATTTGCACTTGAGTTGAGTAACATTTTGCCCAAGTTTATGGTCATATTCAAATCATTAATCAAATCATCAAATGCACTACAGCTTGAGCCACGGAACTGGATCTTCGAACTGGCGTATGCAAAACAAAATTCGATAGTGCACCAGTGTTGGGCAATGAAACAGAACGCTCCAGCTCAGCTCTAATTTTATCGGCGCCCACCTCACCTCACCGTGTTCGTTCAATTATACTGTGCAGGGAGGGTTTGTTTACAAGCCTTGTAAGTCTTTACAGGGTGGATTTCCTGGGCCATTTTACCTGTTGTTTTTCTCAGCAACATACATTTTCCAGCCACATGTAGCCGAGCACATTTGTAAGCACCAGCAACCTTTAAGGGCGGGCGTATTTAAAAGAACGGCCTTGCCGCTCAGAAACTCGTGAGCGTGAAACAGAAAACAGAAAAATAGTGTCCAGTTTTATCCATAATAACAATAATAATATTAAAAAAAAAAACACCTTCAATACAAATATATTACCAACAAAAAATATCTATCGATATATTGATATCAAATCCCAAGTTTCGGCCGCGGAGTCGCGTTTATTTTTGGTTTTTTCCTTGGTTACATATTTTTCTTGAATAAAGTATATTTGAAGCCAGAACTCAACGAATACATCGGCACAATGCTTTGACGTGCTCCTCCAAGCGATCCTCCAAGAAGCTCACAAACGAGGAGCGGCTGCCGTACTTGGGGCCCATTAATATTCACAAAAGGCTGCAATTGGATGTATTATTAGCGAATATTACTACTCTCAACACACAGCACATAACGCAACCAAATGGCTTATATCAAACCATTTTATTGTTTCTCCTCCCTCCCCCCAACACGCCAGGCATTTCTGGGAACTAGCGTTAATCTGCCTGTGGGTGGCGTCAAACTGCGTGCGATCGACGACCGCCAGCATGTCTAAGTATAGCAGCACAACGCCGGCGAGTGTCAAGCAAGTGGATGTGGAACTGGAGCCCATCAATGGCACTCCCAAATACCGTCTGTACGGGAAGAAAGGCAAAGACGATAAGCCCTGGTTCGATGGACTGGACAGTCGCCACATTCAGTGTGTGCGACGGGGTCGCTGCTATGCCACCACAAATTACTCAAATACCTGCTTTGGCTCCAAATTGCCCTATGAATTGAGTAGCCTCGATTTAACTGATTTTCATACCGAAAAAGAGCTCAACGAGAAGCTTAACGATTAATACGCTCTGCGGCATGTACCAAAATGTTGGGCAGTTATTCAGGTACCTTAATCTACAGTAGAGTAAAGAAATTGTTGTCGCTGTTTTCAAGCCGAAATGCGAGAAAATCAACGGCCAGGACATGGTCTACCTGCCTTCGTATGAAATGTGTCGGATTACGCTGGAACCCTGTCGCATTTTATACAACACAACATTTTTCCCGAAATTCCTGCGCTGCAACGAAACGCTATTTCCAACGAAATGCACAAACGGTGCGCGCGGCATGAAATTCAATGTAACCGGCCAGTGCCTGAGTCCGCTGGTACCGGCCGAGTCAGCGGCCAGCTATTATCCGGGCATCGAGGGATGCGGTGTGCGCTGCAAGGATCCTTTGTACACGGACGATGAGCATCGGCAGATCCACAAGCTCATTGGATGGGCGGGCACGCTGTGCTTGGTCTCCAATCTGTTTGTGGTGGCCACCTTTTTCATCGACTGGCAGAATGCCAACAAGTGATTGTGCTCTACATAAATCTATGCTTCCTGATTGCCTGCATTGGGTGAGAGATCCACTTTGGGTTACAGATCCTTCCGTCCCACAGGAGTCTCATTTATGCTCTGGTTCTCTCTCTCTCTCTTCAGCTGGCTCTTGCAATTCACTTCAGGATCCCGTGAGGATATTGTCTGTCGCAAGGATGGCACTCTTCGCCATTCAGAGCCCACCGCCGGTGAGAATCTCTCCTGCATTGTGATCTTTGTACTGGTATACTATTTCCTTACGGCCGGCATGGTCTGGTTTGTGTTCCTCACCTATGCCTGGCACTGGCGCGCCATCGGCCATGTCCAAGGGCTCGTAATTTCATTTGGTTGCTTGGTCGCTGCCGCTGGTGCTGACCATCACCACAATGGCCTTTAGCGAGGTGGATGGCAATAGTATTCATTGTATTCAATGAATACAAACATTTGTATAAATGACACTAGTATATGGATCTTATTTTATATATAGATTTTATATATTTTATCAATCAAGTTATTGGCTAGAAAGCAATATCCCATTTCTAGTTCGTGAAACTTGAAAATTTCAGAAGATAGCTTAGGAGATTTGAGCATTCAAAGTTGACCATTTTTTCAGTGAGTGTGTGTATCAGTGTTTCGTATGATTTTTGTTTCAGTCCCTTATTTAAGGTGCATTAATTTGTAGCATTGGCTCGTTGGACAGATTTCTAAAGAAATTTTTTTTTTTCAAACTACATATCTGTTTTTGGAGTATTTTTCAACTTTGACTTGACTTACAATGCTCAAAACAAAACTGGTCCGTTGCACAGGCAGCTCTGAAAAAAGCCTTTTTCCAAATCTAATTTTTGGGCTGTTTTTCAATTTTGACTTAACCGTTTAGCTTCTAGAATAGTCCAAATAAGATTTTATATGGGATTTTATAACTGCGACAGTCCTTTTTCATGCAAGGTTGCGCCACTTAAATTGATCTAGAAGCTGAAAGGGTCAAAATCACAGAATCCGCTTTTAAAGTGAGATAAAAATATATATATAAAAAATTCAGCGAAAAGTGATCGGCAAATAATTATTCTTTATAAACATTAATTGAATTATGTTTTACTTCCAACGGGGATGATTATTTTACAAAAATAAACTATTAGACATTTTATAATTAAAATGTAAAAGGTTTTTTAAAATATATTATAATTAAATTTAAATATAAAAATAATTTTTAAAGCGCAATTTACCATTAAACGTTCTTTATTGATAAAAAAAGAAACAAATGTTATTTTATAAAGGAAAATATGCACCGGCAACAAAGTTCAACTTTGATACTTTATTGTAAAGACTTCTTGTAGAGAAAGATTTATCTTTTTATCTGCGCTCAGCGATCGGAGCGGCAATGCCGTCCCGTAAAGGCCAAGAAGGCATTCACTTACATTTTGAATATCGCTCAATAAACATTGTAATTATTTGATAACAATAATCAATAAGTATTCGGCTAATTGGGGATACAAAAACAATAATTCCACAAAAATTAATGGTATATAATTTTATTACAGACTCGCCTGAAGACATTGATGGAGCGCTCAGAGATAAGGCCCCCTTATTGAATAGTTTAAAATTGTATACCTACATATATATTGATGTTAGAATTTCAGAAGAGTGCAAGGGACTACTGCATGCCACATGATGAAGGAAAACCGTCTTTATAAAGGCCCAGAGTGAAAAAATATGCAGCGATACAAGAGGGGCTTATAGACTCCCGATAAAGACGGAGGCGGACCTCCATCGCAAAAAATCCAGAGCTGTCAGATGCTTATAATTTAAATAAACAATCCAATAAATACAAATTCCATTAATATGACTGAGACGGAGCACATGCTGCGAGGCATCACCATGGTAGATTTTGGGCCCGGGGGGAAAGAATACAATCTGCTGCGAGCGGACGAGGAGTACAGCAATGGAAATGTGGAGCACTCCATCTACTACCAGGTGAAGGCGCAGTTCCAAAAAACGGACCTGAGATACATTAAGGAGGTGGAGGATCTGGTGAATCAGCGGCCCAGCGCCCACGATCTGCTGCGTGAGGCCAGTGACAAGGAGAGCAAGGACTATAAAAGCAACCGATTCTTGCAGAACATTTTCAAAAATCTGCAGAAAAAGGACAGCCCTTCGATAGAGCCCATCGAGCATATGGACTTCCTAGAGGATGTGGATGATCCAGTGGCTGGCCTGGCGCGCATCACCGACATCTGCAATAGCCTGCCCAGCGAATGGTGTGTCCTGCATCTCTGCAAGAGCTTCAATCCGGACGCCACTTACTCGGTTTTCAACGAGATCTTTGCCTCCGATGGTTCCATCTACTTGTCCCTGCTACGACACTGCCGGAGCCCCGAACTGGGACCAATTTGTTTGCGATTCCACAACAACGGCCTGGCGGAGGTCTTAAAGCAGTACAGCACCCTGGTGAACCGTTTCAGACGAGTGGTCACCGTGGATCCGCTGAATGTGAAGAGCAAGGAGGCCAAGCAGAAGTATTGGGAGAAGCTAAACGGCTTTGATGCTTTTCTACAGAATCTTCTCTCGGAATTTCGGGATATCATGTTGCCCTATTCCTTTGTATTCCTGGGCAAACGCTACGACTGCAGCGCAGTTGCAAAGCAATCTAAAGCTGTCTTCGACCGCGTGGACGAGTTATGCGTGAACCGTCAGTGGAGCAATCATCAGCGCGTGCTGCTCTCCCAGGCGTCGCTGCATGCCAACCGACTGACCTCCACGGACATGAAACTGATTCCCTACGTAATAACCAGCAACGAGAATGAAATCCACATGGTCTACGATATGCTCAGGGTATTCGCCAGCGAATGGCAGCCGCTGGAAGATCGCCAAGTGCAAGTGGCCAAGAGTTTTCCCATCATTCTGGTGGTCGATGAGCGACTGGATCATCTGCATTGGGAGCAGCTGGCAACGACCCAGGAGTTTTCCCGCGTCAAATCGTTGCACTGCCTGTGGCGGCTATATCAATACCACAAGAAGAGCATCCGCCATGGCTACTACACCAGCAGCATTAAGCGTGGCATGTGCGTAATCAATCCCGGAGCGGACTTACCCAACTCTGGAAGGAGACTGAGGACCTTCTTCGAATACTGGCTCTCCCACTGGAGGCATCTGTTCGAGACGGTGCCCACCGAGCAGGTGATGCTCCAACAGGCCTACCAGGCCGATTGTTTTGTTTATGCTGGTCATGGCTCTGGGTTGCAGTACATCAATGGACGTGCCATTTGTCGTGCCCATGTCCGCAGTGTGGTATTTCTCTTTGGCTGCGATTCCACACGGGTGCTGGGCACGGGTCTGTACAGCGCCCTTTATGGAGCCCATGATTATTACCAAAGCGCCCTTTGTCCCACCGTTGTGGGCACCCTGATGCCCGCACTTGATGCCAATATGGACAACGTCTCTGTGACGGTGCTCAGCCTTTGGCTGAGTCCCGGAAATAGCCAATTGATGCCCTGGACCCACATCCACAAAATGTCCTGGAACAAAAAGGGGATTATCAAAGCTTGCGGCGATAGTGAGGTGCCGCCGCCCACCATGGCAGAGCAGCCCAACTACCATTTGGGAAGCTTGAGCTCCATTCTGTCCCTGGTGCAACAGCGCAAGGTCGAGCCGCATGTCTACAATTGCTGCATTTACGTGTGTAGGGGTCTGCCCGCCTGGAATCTGGCCGTGGAACCGATGCCCTTCTAAATCCCTTCTAGTTTCAATTCGTATGGCAATCAATTAGAAAATTATCAAAAAATGATGTACGAGTATGTAAAAGAATCGTTGCTCAAGCCACTACTTCAGACGGTGCTCATTAGATTGCATAAAACATTATTTATAACACACTCAGAGAAATTATTTTAAGAATAAACCAAATACTGGACACACAGTTTAACATCATCCGCATACATAAGTACTCGATAGTATGTCAATACTGAAGGCAGGTCATTAATAAAGAGTGTGAAGAGTAAGGGGCCTAGATGGCTGCCCTGTGGTACTCCCGAAAAACCTTCAACTGGTAACTTAACCCGCGACTGATATAGATATATGTATTAGATATAGGCCGGTGCACTGTGACCCGAGGATGGTCAGGATTGTAGTTCAGAGTCCCACCCACATGAAGAGTCAAATTCTCGGGTGTTGGTATCTTTTTGTTAAGATTTATTCACGGATGATTTTCTATGAGAGACGGGAAGCTAGCAACAGCCTCGAGGCCCACCGCAGCAGCCGCGATAGAGCGGACAGGCTGGTGTGTAGCCAGGGCGACAGCTGGGAACGCTCGCCGTGCCGGTCCAGCAGTTGAAGCAGAAGTTGGTGCACTGGATACAGGCGGGCAGACCGCAGCAGCCACCGGGATTGCAGCACATCCTGATGAGCGTAGTCAGCTGGCGTAGGAGCAGGAACAGGAAGAGGTGATGGAGGATGGTTTCGACAGAGAGCACAGGTGTTCTGTCAAAGGTAGACCAAGTCTAAGAAGTTATATTCTACGTTCTAGATTTTCTTGACCACTTACCACAAACAAAATTAAGTGTTCCAAAAGATGTTAGTTTTTGGAGATTGAAAACTTTTTTTGATGTGTTCACAACCAGGCTCAAAGTCGGAATGAGCTCCAGCCGATTTTCGGCAGCTCGTCAACCTGGACAGCTGCTTGAAATCGACTCGAAGCCTACTACTACTCGTTCTGTTGCTGTTGCTGTTGATAAAAGAGAATAAATTCTACATCCAGTTGGAGAATGCTTGCCAATCCGTCGGGTCGGGGTGCGTTGTCGTGGTCCGTCTTCAGCCCTGCTAGCAGCAAGATCCACAGCACCCGCCGCACAAACTAGGCGGGTGGGTGGTCCCACAGCAGGGGCCACAACAGTCTGATCGGAAGCAGCAGTAGCTGCAGTCGATGAGACAGCACTGCACGCACGGCGTGTTCCGGTAATAGCGACTTGGACAGCACATGGTGGCTCTGGGGGTTGGACAAGAGGCGGGTCATTCAATCAGGCCAATAGTAGACTAAGACTAGACTAGACTAAAATTAAGTCCTCATTGGGGTTGCTGCACGGACGTTTCCATGAAGGATTGCTTTGATGCAAAGTACTATATGTGATTGATACATTTTTCTGGTAAATGGTAATGCACCCTATCTGCAGAGAATCCCTCACACAATTGGCTTAGAAACAGGGGAAATGGCCATATAGACTGTACAGTGTACACATACCGTGCAATCAATGGGAGGTATACAAATACATATGTAGAGTATATGGTATGTGAGATGTTTACTCCAAGGAATCTTTTTCAACCTTTTCGATCACTCACCTGTGGAAATATTTGAGAATCAGCCGAACAACGCACCTGACCGGATCGGAATTGAATTTAGCAACCAACTGAACTCATTCGATTGAATACACACATTCTAGTAAATGAAAAGCCACAGCCTGTTCAGGCTCAATACAAAAGTAAGTATTAAAGGGCGATCGCCCACGCGGGACTAGGCCATCTCGCTGGTGGAGCTGGGTTCAAATCCGGGACTAGCCCAACAGTCGGAAAAATTATAGTCCCATCTCTGCCCAAAGAACAAATGGAAATCAAGGCAATATTGTCTTGTGATCGTTCCTCTATTATATTTTATTTTTATTTTTTTTTGTTATGCATTATCATTTCGTTAGTTGGGATCAGCAATCTTTAGGACTATCCGCCGTGAGGACAATGGTAACTCTTCGTCCTTCACTGTGCTAGCAACAGCGAGGGTAGCAGGGACAGATGGTGCACTGCAAGTAGGCCGGGGTACAGGGGGAACAGCAGAGCTCCACGCAACATTGCGTAGAATAGGGTCCGCCACAGGGTGGGCCGCAGCTCGGGCAGCACGAAGCTGGTCCACAACACATGTTCTGAAAAAGACATCAGAGCGGGAATGATCATTATAGATTGATTATACTTACGAGTACTCAGGGGGTTTCTGTCTAAAAGCAATGCGAAGCTCAACGAGATGCCAATTCAGTTAGAAAGGACACAACAAACGAAATAATAATGCAAATATTTTATACATAAATATCTTTTTCTATGTGTTAACACATCGAATTTTGAACTACGAATGAGAAAGCGTGTGACTGAAGCTCGATTATTATCTTAAGACTACTAGATTTGTACTTTTATCAAGGAAATGTGATTTAACGCATACGCCAAAGCAAACTGGTCCATGGCAGCCTTATGATCCGAAAAATCTGATGAAGATAGCATTAAAAGATATTGCAGTTTTGGCTTTTGAACCGACTGTTTCAATGGCATATGATATGTATATGCAGTGGTCCGATCTGATCGATTACGACGAATGGTCTGTCTATGCATGATGTAGACTCGGCTATTGAATACTATATGCGCATATGTATCTACTATATGGAGTCGGAGATGATTCTATTGGCTTAACAAGCCAAGGGTATAAAACAGCGTTGAATTGAATACACACACGCAAAAATATATATCAGAGCTAAGCAATTATTGTGCCCATACGGGGTCTTAGATCAGGATGTCAGTTTTAAAACATTCGCCGCATCAAATCGAAGCACGATTTTTCCCGCTTTATATCTTCCATATTCTTCATTGTTCATTGGGTGCAGTTGGAACAGGATTGTACCGATTTACAGCATAGCAGCTGAAGAGCAGCAGGTTAGAAAACTGAAAGTTCGAATGAAGTCTGATCAGATCAACGGAACATATTCAAGTATATGTACATATGTGTACTTGTATTGTACGGCGTATTCAACGCCAGCTTCAACTTTTTTATAAACACAAATACATTTCATAGCTCAAGCCTTTCCATTTGGGGTGTGTACACGGGGACTCCACTGGCGATAGTCGATCTGTGTTGCGGCCTCGTACTCCTGCACCAGACAGTCCACAGTGTCGCGGGCCAAGTCCAGCTCGTTAAGATCCTCCTTGAACATATCTTCGCGTCGGAAATTATCCAGAAAAGCGTTGCGCTTCTTAAGCTTGTCATACTGGGCCAGGGCGCGATTAAAGAGCGCGCTAATGCCCGTATGATTGGCCATCATCAGACCGGACACCTTGTGGGGGGTCTGCACATAGGGAGAGCTGCGCGATAACGCAACCTGGATGCTGGCCGGGCCCCAGGGTATGAACTGGGCCAGCTTACGCTCCCTTATACGCTGAAGGGACTTGTGCACCTGAGTAGGGTCCACCTCGCCCTGTATGATGTTCAATATGGAGATAAAGCAATGTCGATTCTGCTTGTCAGCCGTTGAGGAGACCATCATATTCTTGGGCTGCAGTAGGCGCCGCATCACGTCCAGCACGGTGGTCCTCCTCACATTCGCCTTGGTCTGGAATCCATCAAAACATGGTCGCGTGGATGCAAGGGTAAGAAAGAGAGCTCAGCTCACCTCATAGTCCCTTATGAGCGGGGTGTAGCCGGTCATAAGGAAGTGCAGCTGGGGCGTAGGTATGAGCGGAGCAATCAGACCAATCAGATTGTTGTTCATATAGGAGGGATACCGCAGAGTAGTCGTGCTCACACTCATGATGGT
Source organism: Drosophila miranda (assembly GCF_003369915.1). NCBI lineage: Eukaryota > Metazoa > Arthropoda > Insecta > Diptera > Drosophilidae > Drosophila > Drosophila miranda. The sequence goes on along the minus strand of NC_046677.1, from coordinate 14,537,039 downwards.
GGAGACCAGATTGTTGATTTGCGTGAACGTCGGCGTTTGAATCTGCAGACGCTCGGTGGCTATGCGGTTCAGGGCGGTGTTGTCTAGCACCACCACGCTGTCGGCGCACTTCGTCAATCGCTTTAGAGTGAGTATCGAGTTGTAGGGCTGCACGACCACATCGCTGATCTCATCCTGGTTGGGGAACACACTGTAGGTCTGTATGAGTTTCTTGGGGAATCGATCGGACAGGCGCTCGAGCACGTATGATCCCATGCCAGAGCCCGTGCCCCCGGCAATGGAGTGACACAGCACGAAACCCTCAAGAGAGTCGCTGCCATCAGCCTCCCGGTCCAGTATATCAAAGACCTCCTCTTGGACGCGCTCGCCTTGGCTAAAGCCGGAGGCCCAGTTGTTTCCTGCGCCGCCGCCATGCTTCGACAGAAACACATTTTCCGGATTGTAGAGCTGTCCGAGAACGGAAGCATTACATTCCACACTGATTCACTGGACTCCAACCAGTTGACCTACCTTGGCATATGGAGAAGTCATGATGCTCTGGATGACACGCGGCTCCAGATCGATCAGAACAGCACGCGGTATGTAATGGTTGTCGTCGGCCTGATAGAAGAACACGTCCTTCCGGTCCTGCCCATCCGCTGCAAAGTCCTCAAGCATTCCGTCCGGGGATATGCCGTGCTCCAGGCACAATCGCTTCCAGAACTCAAAACCAACTTAAGCAGAAAATTAGCATGTGAAATTACAAGTTGAAGCTTTTGCTCAGCTCACTCTGATTGCCGCATTGACCCAGTTGTAGCGTAATTATTTCACTCGGCATTTTAAACTTTTCAAAGATTTTGCTTGCACAAAAAAAATTATTCAAAATAACTGTTCTTGCAGAAATGTGAAATAGTGATGGTATATTGACGATGATCGATCAACGGACTAGTTCGATATTCACGTTCACGAGTTGCATCATCCCAACGATTTTATTTCGTATGGTATGTTTTGGTCTTCAGGTTACGGTCACACCGCTAGGCGCGAAAACAGCTGTTGTTATTGATTACTTTTTTTTCTCATCCGTGGGCTGCACACAAAATGAAAAGTTTTTAAATAAAAATCACAATGCTGCGTCAGGAGAACTTGGCCGCCAACTTCTGTGGTCTTCTGGCCAGCCAGGGACACACAGGCAAGTACTTTTGGCTTGACTTCAAAGCCACTCGCAGCTAATCGAGCATTCCACTGCTCTCTCGGAGCAGAAAAGGCGAACGAATGGCGATTTTTGGGGCAGGAGCAGGACGGATCACTGTTAACATCCTGGATATTTGATTATATGGACGATGAAAAGAGACGTGAGACCTGCATTGGACATTTCCATGCCACCAAAAAGCAGCTGCGCCTGCTATGGACCATGCCCTGCTGCGAGGTCATCCAGGCGAGCATCAACAGCAGCGTGACTCTCCTCTCGTATGTTGTGAAAACCGAGGGACAGTTCTACCAGGCTTTCGTGGTGGAGGTGCGCAGCACCGAAGTTGGCACGCCCACGCCCCTTAACGTGGATCCCTCGCCGCGCCAGATAATGACCCAGTTTCTGTGGCGTGTGGAGGGTGCCACGCGTACCTGCTGGCAGGACAAGCTGTTGGTGCTCACCCACGAGGAATGTAAGTATTTTTAGTCCGAGTCGGCCGTTAAGGCGTTCCCCATTAACCATATTCCCCGTGCAGCCATCAAGCAGTACAATTGCATTGTCAAACAAAGCTCGACAACAACGCAACCTGGTGGAGCCGAAGGCAGTGCCTGGCGTCTGGACACCAGCATACTGACCCAGGAAACACTGGCCAAGAATTTCAGCTGGGCTCAGTGGGATGCAGAGTGTCAGGCCCTCTACTACATACACCTCAAGCCAAAGGCCCAGAGTCTCAGTTTGCTGGACGAACGGGAGGAGGCTGGCGAGCAGACAGCTCCCACGCTGAGTCCAACACTGTCCGCTTTTCAGTTTAACGAGAAACAGCCGACGGAAACGGTGGTAGGTAGTCTGGCGACATACCCTGATAAACCCAGTTGAAATGGTGCATTCGCTCCTTTTCAGCTCAATATACCCCTGAATCTACCGAAGCTGCCAACGGGCTCCAATGACTCCAATGATTCCACGCCCAGCTACGACGACGATGCTGTTCCTCTGCGCGTGCACGACAGCACGCTGAACTTAATCATCCTGGCGGACAGTTCGGGCATGTTCTTCGTCTGCCACTATTACCTGTACCAGCCCATGCAGACTGAGCAGCAGGAGGTGCACTTTGCCTATTCTGTAACGCTGTTGCATCACGGTTGTGTGGTTCACTGTGTCATGCCGGGCGTTCCCTGGAAGAAGGCTCGCTTGCTGCGGCCGACATTTGCTCTGCATGGCCAGCACCATTTGCTCGTTTCCTCGGCCTTCTTTGTGCACCTGCTGGATGTGGGACTGCAGCACGAGCCCATTTGCCACATCGTTTGTGCGGCCCACAACCGAGGGCCGGATCTTACCCAGCTGGTGCCTCTGAGGAAGTGGGGTACCTTGGCCTAGAAGCTGAAAGGGTCAAAATCACAGAATCCGCTTTTAAAGTGAGATAAAAATATATATATAAAAAATTCAGCGAAAAGTGATCGGCAAATAATTATTCTTTATAAACATTAATTGAATTATGTTTTACTTCCAACGGGGATGATTATTTTACAAAAATAAACTATTAGACATTTTATAATTAAAATGTAAAAGGTTTTTTAAAATATATTATAATTAAATTTAAATATAAAAATAATTTTTAAAGCGCAATTTACCATTAAACGTTCTTTATTGATAAAAAAAGAAACAAATGTTATTTTATAAAGGAAAATATGCACCGGCAACAAAGTTCAACTTTGATACTTTATTGTAAAGACTTCTTGTAGAGAAAGATTTATCTTTTTATCTGCGCTCAGCGATCGGAGCGGCAATGCCGTCCCGTAAAGGCCAAGAAGGCATTCACTTACATTTTGAATATCGCTCAATAAACATTGTAATTATTTGATAACAATAATCAATAAGTATTCGGCTAATTGGGGATACAAAAACAATAATTCCACAAAAATTAATGGTATATAATTTTATTACAGACTCGCCTGAAGACATTGATGGAGCGCTCAGAGATAAGGCCCCCTTATTGAATAGTTTAAAATTGTATACCTACATATATATTGATGTTAGAATTTCAGAAGAGTGCAAGGGACTACTGCATGCCACATGATGAAGGAAAACCGTCTTTATAAAGGCCCAGAGTGAAAAAATATGCAGCGATACAAGAGGGGCTTATAGACTCCCGATAAAGACGGAGGCGGACCTCCATCGCAAAAAATCCAGAGCTGTCAGATGCTCATGTAAGTTCTTGGACGTTGACATGCAATAACAGCATCTGCAAGAGGATATGCAATTACTGCACCGTCAAGTGGCTTAAGAGAACCACCACATAGGGTATAGGGAGCCAACAAGGGTCGAGAACGGTGAAATGTCATAACTTTGCATTTCGAGTCATTAAGGTGTAACAAGGGTGTTGTCCTACCCTGACGGAAAGTTATTGAGAGCGGATCGCAAGCGGGAATGAAATGAAATGTCCACACTGATCGCGGTGCAACTTGTGGAATTCAGATGCCGAACGCCGCCAAAAAAATTTAAATAAACAATCCAATAAATACAAATTCCATTAATATGACTGAGACGGAGCACATGCTGCGAGGCATCACCATGGTAGATTTTGGGCCCGGGGGGAAAGAATACAATCTGCTGCGAGCGGACGAGGAGTACAGCAATGGAAATGTGGAGCACTCCATCTACTACCAGGTGAAGGCGCAGTTCCAAAAAACGGACCTGAGATACATTAAGGAGGTGGAGGATCTGGTGAATCAGCGGCCCAGCGCCCACGATCTGCTGCGTGAGGCCAGTGACAAGGAGAGCAAGGACTATAAAAGCAACCGATTCTTGCAGAACATTTTCAAAAATCTGCAGAAAAAGGACAGCCCTTCGATAGAGCCCATCGAGCATATGGACTTCCTAGAGGATGTGGATGATCCAGTGGCTGGCCTGGCGCGCATCACCGACATCTGCAATAGCCTGCCCAGCGAATGGTGTGTCCTGCATCTCTGCAAGAGCTTCAATCCGGACGCCACTTACTCGGTTTTCAACGAGATCTTTGCCTCCGATGGTTCCATCTACTTGTCCCTGCTACGACACTGCCGGAGCCCCGAACTGGGACCAATTTGTTTGCGATTCCACAACAACGGCCTGGCGGAGGTCTTAAAGCAGTACAGCACCCTGGTGAACCGTTTCAGACGAGTGGTCACCGTGGATCCGCTGAATGTGAAGAGCAAGGAGGCCAAGCAGAAGTATTGGGAGAAGCTAAACGGCTTTGATGCTTTTCTACAGAATCTTCTCTCGGAATTTCGGGATATCATGTTGCCCTATTCCTTTGTATTCCTGGGCAAACGCTACGACTGCAGCGCAGTTGCAAAGCAATCTAAAGCTGTCTTCGACCGCGTGGACGAGTTCTGCGTGAACCGTCAGTGGAGCAATCATCAGCGCGTGCTGCTCTCCCAGGCGTCGCTGCATGCCAACCGACTGACCTCCACGGACATGAAACTGATTCCCTACGTAATAACCAGCAACGAGAATGAAATCCACATGGTCTACGATATGCTCAGGGTATTCGCCAGCGAATGGCAGCCGCTGGAAGATCGCCAAGTGCAAGTGGCCAAGAGTTTTCCCATCATTCTGGTGGTCGATGAGCGACTGGATCATCTGCATTGGGAGCAGCTGGCAACGACCCAGGAGTTTTCCCGCGTCAAATCGTTGCACTGCCTGTGGCGGCTATATCAATACCACAAGAAGAGCATCCGCCATGGCTACTACACCAGCAGCATTAAGCGTGGCATGTGCGTAATCAATCCCGGAGCGGACTTACCCAACTCTGGAAGGAGACTGAGGACCTTCTTCGAATACTGGCTCTCCCACTGGAGGCATCTGTTCGAGACGGTGCCCACCGAGCAGGTGATGCTCCAACAGGCCTACCAGGCCGATTGTTTTGTTTATGCTGGTCATGGCTCTGGGTTGCAGTACATCAATGGACGTGCCATTTGTCGTGCCCATGTCCGCAGTGTGGTATTTCTCTTTGGCTGCGATTCCACACGGGTGCTGGGCACGGGTCTGTACAGCGCCCTTTATGGAGCCCATGATTATTACCAAAGCGCCCTTTGTCCCACCGTTGTGGGCACCCTGATGCCCGCACTTGATGCCAATATGGACAACGTCTCTGTGACGGTGCTCAGCCTTTGGCTGAGTCCCGGAAATAGCCAATTGATGCCCTGGACCCACATCCACAAAATGTCCTGGAACAAAAAGGGGATTATCAAAGCTTGCGGCGATAGTGAGGTGCCGCCGCCCACCATGGCAGAGCAGCCCAACTACCATTTGGGAAGCTTGAGCTCCATTCTGTCCCTGGTGCAACAGCGCAAGGTCGAGCCGCATGTCTACAATTGCTGCATTTACGTGTGTAGGGGTCTGCCCGCCTGGAATCTGGACGTGGAACCGATGCCCTTCTAAATCCCTTCTAGTTTCAATTCGTATGGCAATCAATTAGAAAATTATCAAAAAATGATGTACGAGTATGTAAAAGAATCGTTGCTCAAGCCACTACTTCAGACGGTGCTCATTAGATTGCATAAAACATTATTTATAACACACTCAGAGAAATTATTTTAAGAATAAACCAAATACTGGACACACAGTTTAACATCATCCGCATACATAAGTACTCGATAGTATGTCAATACTGAAGGCAGGTCATTAATAAAGAGTGTGAAGAGTAAGGGGCCTAGATGGCTGCCCTGTGGTACTCCCGAAAAACCTTCAACTGGTAACTTAACCCGCGACTGATATATATATATGTATTAGATATAGGCCGGTGCACTGTGACCCGAGGATGGTCAGGATTGTAGTTCAGAGTCCCACCCACATGAAGAGTCAAATTCTCGGGTGTTGGTATCTTTTTGTTAAGATTTATTCACGGATGATTTTCTATGAGAGACGGGAAGCTAGCAACAGCCTCGAGGCCCACCGCAGCAGCCGCGATAGAGCGGACAGGCTGGTGTGTAGCCAGGGCGACAGCTGGGAACGCTCGCCGTGCCGGTCCAGCAGTTGAAGCAGAAGTTGGTGCACTGGATACAGGCGGGCAGACCGCAGCAGCCACCGGGATTGCAGCACATCCTGATGAGCGTAGTCAGCTGGCGTAGGAGCAGGAACAGGAAGAGGTGATGGAGGATGGTTTCGACAGAGAGTACAGGTGTTCTGTCAAAGGTAGACCAAGTCTAAGAAGTTATATTCTACGTTCTAGATTTTCTTGACCACTTACCACAAACAAAATTAAGTGTTCCAAAAGATGTTAGTTTTTGGAGATTGAAAACTTTTTTTGATGTGTTCACAACCAGGCTCAAAGTCGGAATGAGCTCCAGCCGATTTTCGGCAGCTCGTCAACCTGGACAGCTGCTTGAAATCGACTCGTTCTGTTGCTGTTGCTGTTGATAAAAGAGAATAAATTCTACATCCAGTTGGAGAATGCCTGCCAATCCGTCGGGTCGGGGTGCGTTGTCGTGGTCCGTCTTCAGCCCTGCTAGCAGCAAGATCCACAGCACCCGCCGCACAAACTAGGCGGGTGGGTGGTCCCACAGCAGGGGCCACAACAGTCTGATCGGAAGCAGCAGTAGCTGCAGTCGATGAGACAGCACTGCACGCACGGCGTGTTCCGGTAATAGCGACTTGGACAGCACATGGTGGCTCTGGGGGTTGGACAAGAGGCGGGTCATTCAATCAGGCCAATAGTAGACTAAGACTAGACTAGACTAAAATTAAGTCCTCATTGGGGTGGCTGCACGGACGTTTCCATGAAGGATTGCTTTGATGCAAAGTACTATATGTGATTGATGCATTTTTCTGGTAAATGGTAATGCACCCTATCTGCAGAGAATCCCTCACACAATTGGCTTAGAAACAGGGGAAATGGCCATATAGACTGTACAGTGTACACATACCGTGCAATCAATGGGAGGTATACAAATACATATGTAGAGTATATGGTATGTGAGATGTTTACTCCAAGGAATCTTTTTCAACCTTTTCGATCACTCACCTGTGGAAATATTTGAGAATCAGCCGAACAACGCACCTGACCGGATCGGAATTGAATTTAGCAACCAACTGAACTCATTCGATTGAATACACACATTCTAGTAAATGAAAAGCCACAGCCTGTTCAGGCTCAATACAAAAGTAAGTATTAAAGGGCGATCGCCCACGCGGGACTAGGCCATCTCGCTGGTGGAGCTGGGTTCAAATCCGGGACTAGCCCAACAGTCGGAAAAATTATAGTCCCATCTCTGCCCAAAGAACAAATGGAAATCAAGGCAATATTGTCTTGTGATCGTTCCTCTATTATATTTTATTTTTATTTTTTTTTGTTATGCATTATCATTTCGTTAGTTGGGATCAGCAATCTTTAGGACTATCCGCCGTGAGGACAATGGTAACTCTTCGTCCTTCACTGTGCTAGCAACAGCGAGGGTAGCAGGGACAGATGGTGCACTGCAAGTAGGCCGGGGTACAGGGGGAACAGCAGAGCTCCACGCAACATTGCGTAGAATAGGGTCCGCCACAGGGTGGGCCGCAGCTCGGGCAGCACGAAGCTGGTCCACAACACATGTTCTGAAAAAGACATCAGAGCGGGAATGATCATTATAGACTGATTATACTTACGAGTACTCAGGGGGTTTCTGTCTAAAAGCAATGCGAAGCTCAACGAGATGCCAATTCAGTTAGAAAGGACACAACAAACGAAATAATAATGCAAATATTTTATACATAAATATCTTTTTCTATGTGTTAACACATCGAATTTTGAACTACGAATGAGAAAGCGAGTGACTGAAGCTCGATTATTATCTTAAGACTACTAGATTTGTACTTTTATCAAGGAAATGTGATTTAACGCATACGCCAAAGCAAACTGGTCCATGGCAGCCTTATGATCCGACAAATCTGATGAAGATAGCATTAAAAGATATTGCAGTTTTGGCTTTTGAACCGACTGTTTCAATGGCATATGATATGTATATGCAGTGGTCCGATCTGATCGATTACGACGAATGGTCTGTCTATGAATGATGTAGACTCGGCTATTGAATACTATATGCGCATATGTATCTACTATATGGAGTCGGAGATGATTCTATTGGCTTAACAAGCCAAGGGTATAAAACAGCGTTGAATTGAATACACACACGCAAAAATATATATCAGAGCTAAGCAATTATTGTGCCCATAAGGGGTCTTAGATCAGGATGTCAGTTTTAAAACATTCGCCGCATCAAATCGAAGCACGATTTTTCCCGCTTTATATCTTCCATATTCTTCATTGTTCATTGGGTGCAGTTGGAACAGTTAGGATTGTACCGATTTACAGCATAGCAGCTGAAGAGCAGCAGGTTAGAAAACTGAAAGTTCGAATGAAGTCTGATCAGATCAACGGAACATATTCAAGTATATGTACATATGTGTACTTGTATTGTACGGCGTATTCAACGCCAGCTTCAACTTTTTTATAAACACAAATACATTTCATAGCTCAAGCCTTTCCATTTGGGGTGTGTACACGGGGACTCCACTGGCGATAGTCGATCTGTGTTGCGGCCTCGTACTCCTGCACCAGACAGTCCACAGTGTCGCGGGCCAAGTCCAGCTCGTTGAGATCCTCCTTGAACATATCTTCGCGTCGGAAATTATCCAGAAAAGCGTTGCGCTTCTTAAGCTTGTCATACTGGGCCAGGGCGCGATTAAAGAGCGCGCTAATGCCCGTATGATTGGCCATCATCAGACCGGACACCTTGTGGGGGGTCTGCACATAGGGAGAGCTGCGCGATAACGCAACCTGGATGCTGGCCGGGCCCCAGGGTATGAACTGGGCCAGCTTACGCTCCCTTATACGCTGAAGGGACTTGTGCACCTGAGTAGGGTCCACCTCGCCCTGTATGATGTTCAATATGGAGATAAAGCAATGTCGATTCTGCTTGTCAGCCGTTGAGGAGACCATCATATTCTTGGGCTGCAGTAGGCGCCGCATCACGTCCAGCACGGTGGTCCTCCTCACATTCGCCTTGGTCTGGAATCCATCAAAACATGGTCGCGTGGATGCAAGGGTAAGAAAGAGAGCTCAGCTCACCTCATAGTCCCTTATGAGCGGGGTGTAGCCGGTCATAAGGAAGTGCAGCTGGGGCGTAGGTATGAGCGGAGCAATCAGACCAATCAGATTGTTGTTCATATAGGAGGGATACCGCAGAGTAGTCGTGCTCACACTCATGATGGTGGAGACCAGATTGTTGATTTGCGTGAACGTCGGCGTTTGAATCTGCAGACGCTCGGTGGCTATGCGGTTCAGGGCGGTGTTGTCTAGCACCACCACGCTGTCGGCGCACTTCGTCAATCGCTTTAGAGTGAGTATCGAGTTGTAGGGCTGCACGACCACATCGCTGATCTCATCCTGGTTGGGGAACACACTGTAGGTCTGTATGAGTTTCTTGGGGAATCGATCGGACAGGCGCTCGAGCACGTATGATCCCATGCCAGAGCCCGTGCCCCCGGCAATGGAGTGACACAGCACGAAACCCTCAAGAGAGTCGCTGCCATCAGCCTCCCGGTCCAGTATATCAAAGACCTCCTCTTGGACGCGCTCGCCTTGGCTAAAGCCGGAGGCCCAGTTGTTTCCTGCGCCGCCGCCATGCTTCGACAGAAACACATTTTCCGGATTGTAGAGCTGTCCGAGAACGGAAGCATTACATTCCACACTGATTCACTGGACTCCAACCAGTTGACCTACCTTGGCATATGGAGAAGTCATGATGCTCTGGATGACACGCGGCTCCAGATCGATCAGAACAGCACGCGGTATGTAATGGTTGTCGTCGGCCTGATAGAAGAACACGTCCTTCCGGTCCTGCCCATCCGCTGCAAAGTCCTCAAGCATTCCGTCCGGGGATATGCCGTGCTCCAGGCACAATCGCTTCCAGAACTCAAAACCAACTTAAGCAGAAAATTAGCATGTGAAATTACAAGTTGAAGCTTTTGCTCAGCTCACTCTGATTGCCGCATTGACCCAGTTGTAGCGTAATTATTTCACTCGGCATTTTAAACTTTTCAAAGATTTTGCTTGCACAAAAAAAATTATTCAAAATAACTGTTCTTGCAGAAATGTGAAATAGTGATGGTATATTGACATATCGAATTTTGCTGACGATGATCGATCAACGGACTAGTTCGATATTCACGTTCACGAGTTGCATCATCCCAACGATTTTATTTCGTATGGTATGTTTTGGTCTTCAGGTTACGGTCACACCGCTAGGCGCGAAAACAGCTGTTGTTATTGATTACTTTTTTTTCTCATCCGTGGGCTGCACACAAAATGAAAAGTTTTTAAATAAAAATCACAATGCTGCGTCAGGAGAACTTGGCCGCCAACTTCTGTGGTCTTCTGGCCAGCCAGGGACACACAGGCAAGTACTTTTGGTTTGACTTCAAAGCCACTCGCAGCTAATCGAGCATTCCACTGCTCTCTCGGAGCAGAAAAGGCGAACGAATGGCGAATTTTGGGGCAGGAGCAGGACGGATCACTGTTAACATCCTGGATATTTGATTATATGGACGATGAAAAGAGACGTGAGACCTGCATTGGACATTTCCATGCCACCAAAAAGCAGCTGCGCCTGCTATGGACCATGCCCTGCTGCGAGGTCATCCAGGCGAGCATCAACAGCAGCGTGACTCTCCTCTCGTATGTTGTGAAAACCGAGGGACAGTTCTACCAGGCTTTCGTGGTGGAGCTGCGCAGCACCGAAGTTGGCACGCCCACGCCCCTTAACGTGGATCCCTCGCCGCGCCAGATAATGACCCAGTTTCTGTGGCGTGTGGAGGGTGCCACGCGTACCTGCTGGCAGGACAAGCTGTTGGTGCTCACCCACGAGGAATGTAAGTATTTTTAGTCCGAGTCGGCCGTTAAGGCGTTCCCCATTAACCATATTCCCCGTGCAGCCATCAAGCAGTACAATTGCATTGTCAAACAAAGCTCGACAACAACGCAACCTGGTGGAGCCGAAGGCAGTGCCTGGCGTCTGGACACCAGCATACTGACCCAGGAAACACTGGCCAAGAATTTCAGCTGGGCTCAGTGGGATGCAGAGTGTCAGGCCCTCTACTACATACACCTCAAGCCAAAGGCCCAGAGTCTCAGTTTGCTGGACGAACGGGAGGAGGCTGGCGAGCAGACAGCTCCCACGCTGAGTCCAACACTGTCCGCTTTTCAGTTTAACGAGAAACAGCCGACGGAAACGGTGGTAGGTAGTCTGGCGACATACCCTGATAAACCCAGTTGAAATGGTGCATTCGCTCCTTTTCAGCTCAATATACCCCTGAATCTACCGAAGCTGCCAACGGGCTCCAATGACTCCAATGATTCCACGCCCAGCTACGACGACGATGCTATTCCTCTGCGCGTGCACGACAGCACGCTGAACTTAATCATTCTGGCGGACAGTTCGGGCATGTTCTTCGTCTGCCACTATTACCTGTACCAGCCCATGCAGACTGAGCAGCAGGAGGTGCACTTTGCCTATTCTGTAACGCTGTTGCATCACGGTTGTGTGGTTCACTGTGTCATGCCGGGCGTTCCCTGGAAGAAGGCTCGCTTGCTGCGGCCGACATTTGCTCTGCATGGCCAGCACCATTTGCTCGTTTCCTCGGCCTTCTTTGTGCACCTGCTGGATGTGGGACTGCAGCACGAGTCCATTTGCCACATCGTTTGTGCGGCCCACAACCGAGGGCCGGATCTTACCCAGCTGGTGCCTCTGAGGAAGTGGGGTACCTTGGCCTAGAAGCTGAAAGGGTCAAAATCACAGAATCCGCTTTTAAAGTGAGATAAAAATATATATATAAAAAATTCAGCGAAAAGTGATCGGCAAATAATTATTCTTTATAAACATTAATTGAATTATGTTTTACTTCCAACGGGGATGATTATTTTACAAAAATAAACTATTAGACATTTTATAATTAAAATGTAAAAGGTTTTTTAAAATATATTATAATTAAATTTAAATTTAAATATAAAAATAATTTTTAAAGCGCAATTTACCATTAAACGTTCTTTATTGATAAAAAAAGAAACAAATGTTATTTTATAAAGGAAAATATGCACCGGCAACAAAGTTCAACTTTGATACTTTATTGTAAAGACTTCTTGTAGAGAAAGATTTATCTTTTTATCTGCGCTCAGCGATCGGAGCGGCAATGCCGTCCCGTAAAGGCCAAGAAGGCATTCACTTACATTTTGAATATCGCTCAATAAACATTGTAATTATTTGATAACAATAATCAATAAGTATTCGGCTAATTGGGGATACAAAAACAATAATTCCACAAAAATTAATGGTATATAATTTTATTACAGACTCGCCTGAAGACATTGATGGAGCGCTCAGAGATAAGGCCCCCTTATTGAATAGTTTAAAATTGTATACCTACATATATATTGATGTTAGAATTTCAGAAGAGTGCAAGGGACTACTGCATGCCACATGATGAAGGAAAACCGTCTTTATAAAGGCCCAGAGTGAAAAAATATGCAGCGATACAAGAGGGGCTTATAGACTCCCGATAAAGACGGAGGCGGACCTCCATCGCAAAAAATCCAGAGCTGTCAGATGCTCATGTAAGTTCTTGGACGTTGACATGCAATAACAGCATCTGCAAGAGGATATGCAATTACTGCACCGTCAAGTGGCTTAAGAGAACCACCACATAGGGTATAGGGAGCCAACAAGGGTCGAGAACGGTGAAATGTCATAACTTTGCATTTCGAGTCATTAAGGTGTAACAAGGGTGTTGTCCTACCCTGACGGAAAGTTATTGAGAGCGGATCGCAAGCGGGAATGAAATGAAATGTCCACACTGATCGCGGTGCAACTTGTGGAATTCAGATGCCGAACGCCGCCAAAAAAATTTAAATAAACAATCCAATAAATACAAATTCCATTAATATGACTGAGACGGAGCACATGCTGCGAGGCATCACCATGGTAGATTTTGGGCCCGGGGGGAAAGAATACAATCTGCTGCGAGCGGAAGAGGAGTACAGCAATGGAAATGTGGAGCACTCCATCTACTACCAGGTGAAGGCGCAGTTCCAAAAAACGGACCTGAGATACATTAAGGAGGTGGAGGATCTGGTGAATCAGCGGCCCAGCGCCCACGATCTGCTGCGTAAGGCCAGTGACAAGGAGAGCAAGGACTATAAAAGCAACCGATTCTTGCAGAACATTTTCAAAAATCTGCAGAAAAAGGACAGCCCTTCGATAGAGCCCATCGAGCATATGGACTTCCTAGAGGATGTGGATGATCCAGTGGCTGGCCTGGCGCGCATCACCGACATCTGCAATAGCTTGCCCAGCGAATGGTGTGTCCTGCATCTCTGCAAGAGCTTCAATCCGGACGCCACTTACTCGGTTTTCAACGAGATCTTTGCCTCCGATGGTTCCATCTACTTGTCCCTGCTACGACACTGCCGGAGCCCCGAACTGGGACCAATTTGTTTGCGATTCCACAACAACGGCCTGGCGGAGGTCTTAAAGCAGTACAGCACCCTGGTGAACCGTTTCAGACGAGTGGTCACCGTGGATCCGCTGAATGTGAAGAGCAAGGAGGCCAAGCAGAAGTATTGGGAGAAGCTAAACGGCTTTGATGCTTTTCTACAGAATCTTCTCTCGGAATTTCGGGATATCATGTTGCCCTATTCCTTTGTATTCCTGGGCAAACGCTACGACTGCAGCGCAGTTGCAAAGCAATCTAAAGCTGTCTTCGACCGCGTGGACGAGTTATGCGTGAACCGTCAGTGGAGCAATCATCAGCGCGTGCTGCTCTCCCAGGCGTCGCTGCATGCCAACCGACTGACCTCCACGGACATGAAACTGATTCCCTACGTAATAACCAGCAACGAGAATGAAATCCACATGGTCTACGATATGCTCAGGGTATTCGCCAGCGAATGGCAGCCGCTGGAAGATCGCCAAGTGCAAGTGGCCAAGAGTTTTCCCATCATTCTGGTGGTCGATGAGCGACTGGATCATCTGCATTGGGAGCAGCTGGCAACGACCCAGGAGTTTTCCCGCGTCAAATCGTTGCACTGCCTGTGGCGGCTATATCAATACCACAAGAAGAGCATCCGCCATGGCTACTACACCAGCAGCATTAAGCGTGGCATGTGCGTAATCAATCCCGGAGCGGACTTACCCAACTCTGGAAGGAGACTGAGGACCTTCTTCGAATACTGGCTCTCCCACTGGAGGCATCTGTTCGAGACGGTGCCCACCGAGCAGGTGATGCTCCAACAGGCCTACCAGGCCGATTGTTTTGTTTATGCTGGTCATGGCTCTGGGTTGCAGTACATCAATGGACGTGCCATTTGTCGTGCCCATGTCCGCAGTGTGGTATTTCTCTTTGGCTGCGATTCCACACGGGTGCTGGGCACGGGTCTGTACAGCGCCCTTTATGGAGCCCATGATTATTACCAAAGCGCCCTTTGTCCCACCGTTGTGGGCACCCTGATGCCCGCACTTGATGGCAATATGGACAACGTCTCTGTGACGGTGCTCAGCCTTTGGCTGAGTCCCGGAAATAGCCAATTGATGCCCTGGACCCACATCCACAAAATGTCCTGGAACAAAAAGGGGATTATCAAAGCTTGCGGCGATAGTGAGGTGCCGCCGCCCACCATGGCAGAGCAGCCCAACTACCATTTGGGAAGCTTGAGCTCCATTCTGTCCCTGGTGCAACAGCGCAAGGTCGAGCCGCATGTCTACAATTGCTGCATTTACGTGTGTAGGGGTCTGCCCGCCTGGAATCTGGACGTGGAACCGATGCCCTTCTAAATCCCTTCTAGTTTCAATTCGTATGGCAATCAATTAGAAAATTATCAAAAAATGATGTACGAGTATGTAAAAGAATCGTTGCTCAAGCCACTACTTCAGACGGTGCTCATTAGATTGCATAAAACATTATTTATAACACACTCAGAGAAATTATTTTAAGAATAAACCAAATACTGGACACACAGTTTAACATCATCCGCATACATAAGTACTCGATAGTATGTCAATACTGAAGGCAGGTCATTAATAAAGAGTGTGAAGAGTAAGGGGCCTAGATGGCTGCCCTGTGGTACTCCCGAAAAACCTTCAACTGGTAACTTAACCCTCGACTGATATAGATATATGTATTAGATATAGGCCGGTGCACTGTGACCCGAGGATGGTCAGGATTGTAGTTCAGAGTCCCACCCACATGAAGAGTCAAATTCTCGGGTGTTGGTATCTTTTTGTTAAGATTTATTCACGGATGATTTTCTATGAGAGACGGGAAGCTAGCAACAGCCTCGAGGCCCACCGCAGCAGCCGCGATAGAGCGGACAGGCTGGTGTGTAGCCAGGGCGACAGCTGGGAACGCTCGCCGTGCCGGTCCAGCAGTTGAAGCAGAAGTTGGTGCACTGGATACAGGCGGGCAGACCGCAGCAGCCACCGGGATTGCAGCACATCCTGATGAGCGTAGTCAGCTGGCGTAGGAGCAGGAACAGGAAGAGGTGATGGAGGATGGTTTCGACAGAGAGCACAGGTGTTCTGTCAAAGGTAGACCAAGTCTAAGAAGTTATATTCTACGTTCTAGATTTTCTTGACCACTTACCACAAACAAAATTAAGTGTTCCAAAAGATGTTAGTTTTTGGAGATTGAAAACTTTTTTTGATGTGTTCACAACCAGGCTCAAAGTCGAATGAGCTCCAGCCGATTTTCGGCAGCTCGTCAACCTGGACAGCTGCTTGAAATCGACTCGAAGCCTACTACTACTCGTTCTGTTGCTGTTGCTGTTGATAAAAGAGAATAAATTCTACATCCAGTTGGAGAATGCTTGCCAATCCGTCGGGTCGGGGTGCGTTGTCGTGGTCCGTCTTCAGCCCTGCTAGCAGCAAGATCCACAGCACCCGCCGCACAAACTAGGCGGGTGGGTGGTCCCACAGCAGGGGCCACAACAGTCTGATCGGAAGCAGCAGTAGCTGCAGTCGATGAGACAGCACTGCACGCACGGCGTGTTCCGGTAATAGCGACTTGGACAGCACATGGTGGCTCTGGGGGTTGGACAAGAGG
Organism: Drosophila miranda; assembly: GCF_003369915.1. NCBI lineage: Eukaryota > Metazoa > Arthropoda > Insecta > Diptera > Drosophilidae > Drosophila > Drosophila miranda. The sequence goes on along the minus strand of NC_046677.1, from coordinate 14,520,763 downwards.
CGGGTCATTCAATCAGGCCAATAGTAGACTAAGACTAGACTAGACTAAAATTAAGTCCTCATTGGGGTGGCTGCACGGACGTTTCCATGAAGGATTGCTTTGATGCAAAGTACTATATGTGATTGATGCATTTTTCTGGTAAATGGTAATGCACCCTATCTGCAGAGAATCCCTCACACAATTGGCTTAGAAACAGGGGAAATGGCCATATAGACTGTACAGTGTACACATACCGTGCAATCAATGGGACGTATACAAATACATATGTAGAGTATATGGTATGTGAGATGTTTACTCCAAGGAATCTTTTTCAACCTTTTCGATCACTCACCTGTGGAAATATTTGAGAATCAGCCGAACAACGCACCTGACCGGATCGGAATTGAATTTAGCAACCAACTGAACTCATTCGATTGAATACACACATTCTAGTAAATGAAAAGCCACAGCCTGTTCAGGCTCAATACAAAAGTAAGTATTAAAGGGCGATCGCCCACGCGGGACTAGGCCATCTCGCTGGTGGAGCTGGGTTCAAATCCGGGACTAGCCCAACAGTCGGAAAAATTATAGTCCCATCTCTGCCCAAAGAACAAATGGAAATCAAGGCAATATTGTCTTGTGATCGTTCCTCTATTATATTTTATTTTTATTTTTTTTTGTTATGCATTATCATTTCGTTAGTTGGGATCAGCAATCTTTAGGACTATCCGCCGTGAGGACAATGGTAACTCTTCGTCCTTCACTGTGCTAGCAACAGCGAGGGTAGCAGGGACAGATGGTGCACTGCAAGTAGGCCGGGGTACAGGGGGAACAGCAGAGCTCCACGCAACATTGCGTAGAATAGGGTCCGCCACAGGGTGGGCCGCAGCTCGGGCAGCACGAAGCTGGTCCACAACACATGTTCTGAAAAAGACATCAGAGCGGGAATGATCATTATAGACTGATTATACTTACGAGTACTCAGGGGGTTTCTGTCTAAAAGCAATGCGAAGCTCAACGAGATGCCAATTCAGTTAGAAAGGACACAACAAACGAAATAATAATGCAAATATTTTATACATAAATATCTTTTTCTATGTGTTAACACATCGAATTTTGAACTACGAATGAGAAAGCGTGTGACTGAAGCTCGATTATTATCTTAAGACTACTAGATTTGTACTTTTATCAAGGAAATGTGATTTAACGCATACGCCAAAGAAAACTGGTCCATGGCAGCCTTATGATCCGACAAATCTGATGAAGATAGCATTAAAAGATATTGCAGTTTTGGCTTTTGAACCGACTGTTTCAATGGCATATGATATGTATATGCAGTGGTCCGATCTGATCGATTACGACGAATGGTCTGTCTATGCATGATGTAGACTCGGCTATTGAATAATATATGCACATATGTATCTACTATATGGAGTCGGAGATGATTCTATTGGCTTAACAAGCCAAGGGTATAAAACAGCGTTGAATTGAATACACACACGCAAAAATATATATCAGAGCTAAGCAATTATTGTGCCCATAAGGGGTCTTAGATCAGGATGTCAGTTTTAAAACATTCGCCGCATCAAATCGAAGCACGATTTTTCCCGCTTTATATCTTCCATATTCTTCATTGTTCATTGGGTGCAGTTGGAACAGTTAGGATTGTACCGATTTACAGCATAGCAGCTGAAGAGCAGCAGGTTAGAAAACTGAAAGTTCGAATGAAGTCTGATCAGATCAACGGAACATATTCAAGTATATGTACATATGTGTACTTGTATTGTACGGCGTATTCAACGCCAGCTTCAACTTTTTTATAAACACAAATACATTTCATAGCTCAAGCCTTTCCATTTGGGGTGTGTACACGGGGACTCCACTGGCGATAGTCGATCTGTGTTGCGGCCTCGTACTCCTGCACCAGACAGTCCACAGTGTCGCGGGCCAAGTCCAGCTCGTTGAGATCCTCCTTGAACATATCTTCGCGTCGGAAATTATCCAGAAAAGCGTTGCGCTTCTTAAGCTTGTCATACTGGGCCAGGGCGCGATTAAAGAGCGCGCTAATGCCCGTATGATTGGCCATCATCAGACCGGACACCTTGTGGGGGGTCTGCACATAGGGAGAGCTGCGCGATAACGCAACCTGGATGCTGGCCGGGCCCCAGGGTATGAACTGGGCCAGCTTACGCTCCCTTATACGCTGAAGGGACTTGTGCACCTGAGTAGGGTCCACCTCGCCCTGTATGATGTTCAATATGGAGATAAAGCAATGTCGATTCTGCTTGTCAGCCGTTGAGGAGACCATCATATTCTTGGGCTGCAGTAGGCGCCGCATCACGTCCAGCACGGTGGTCCTCCTCACATTCGCCTTGGTCTGGAATCCATCAAAACATGGTCGCGTGGATGCAAGGGTAAGAAAGAGAGCTCAGCTCACCTCATAGTCCCTTATGAGCGGGGTGTAGCCGGTCATAAGGAAGTGCAGCTGGGGCGTAGGTATGAGCGGAGCAATCAGACCAATCAGATTGTTGTTCATATAGGAGGGATACCGCAGAGTAGTCGTGCTCACACTCATGATGGTGGAGACCAGATTGTTGATTTGCGTGAACGTCGGCGTTTGAATCTGCAGACGCTCGGTGGCTATGCGGTTCAGGGCGGTGTTGTCTAGCACCACCACGCTGTCGGCGCACTTCGTCAATCGCTTTAGAGTGAGTATCGAGTTGTAGGGCTGCACGACCACATCGCTGATCTCATCCTGGTTGGGGAACACACTGTAGGTCTGTATGAGTTTCTTGGGGAATCGATCGGACAGGCGCTCGAGCACGTATGATCCCATGCCAGAGCCCGTGCCCCCGGCAATGGAGTGACACAGCACGAAACCCTCAAGAGAGTCGCTGCCATCAGCCTCCCGGTCCAGTATATCAAAGACCTCCTCTTGGACGCGCTCGCCTTGGCTAAAGCCGGAGGCCCAGTTGTTTCCTGCGCCGCCGCCATGCTTCGACAGAAACACATTTTCCGGATTGTAGAGCTGTCCGAGAACGGAAGCATTACATTCCACACTGATTCACTGGACTCCAACCAGTTGACCTACCTTGGCATATGGAGAAGTCATGATGCTCTGGATGACACGCGGCTCCAGATCGATCAGAACAGCACGCGGTATGTAATGGTTGTCGTCGGCCTGATAGAAGAACACGTCCTTCCGGTCCTGCCCATCCGCTGCAAAGTCCTCAAGCATTCCGTCCGGGGATATGCCGTGCTCCAGGCACAATCGCTTCCAGAACTCAAAACCAACTTAAGCAGAAAATTAGCATGTGAAATTACAAGTTGAAGCTTTTGCTCAGCTCACTCTGATTGCCGCATTGACCCAGTTGTAGCGTAATTATTTCACTCGGCATTTTAAACTTTTCAAAGATTTTGCTTGCACAAAAAAAATTATTCAAAATAACTGTTCTTGCAGAAATGTGAAATAGTGATGGTATATTGACATATCGAATTTTGCTGACGATGATCGATCAACGGACTAGTTCGATATTCACGTTCACGAGTTGCATCATCCCAACGATTTTATTTCGTATGGTATGTTTTGGTCTTCAGGTTACGGTCACACCGCTAGGCGCGAAAACAGCTGTTGTTATTGATTACTTTTTTTTCTCATCCGTGGGCTGCACACAAAATGAAAAGTTTTTAAATAAAAATCACAATGCTGCGTCAGGAGAACTTGGCCGCCAACTTCTGTGGTCTTCTGGCCAGCCAGGGACACACAGGCAAGTACTTTTGGTTTGACTTCAAAGCCACTCGCAGCTAATCGAGCATTCCACTGCTCTCTCGGAGCAGAAAAGGCGAACGAATGGCGAATTTTGGGGCAGGAGCAGGACGGATCACTGTTAACATCCTGGATATTTGATTATATGGACGATGAAAAGAGACGTGAGACCTGCATTGGACATTTCCATGCCACCAAAAAGCAGCTGCGCCTGCTATGGACCATGCCCTGCTGCGAGGTCATCCAGGCGAGCATCAACAGCAGCGTGACTCTCCTCTCGTATGTTGTGAAAACCGAGGGACAGTTCTACCAGGCTTTCGTGGTGGAGGTGCGCAGCACCGAAGTTGGCACGCCCACGCCCCTTAACGTGGATCCCTCGCCGCGCCAGATAATGACCCAGTTTCTGTGGCGTGTGGAGGGTGCCACGCGTACCTGCTGGCAGGACAAGCTGTTGGTGCTCACCCACGAGGAATGTAAGTATTTTTAGTCCGAGTCGGCCGTTAAGGCGTTCCCCATTAACCATATTCCCCGTGCAGCCATCAAGCAGTACAATTGCATTGTCAAACAAAGCTCGACAACAACGCAACCTGGTGGAGCCGAAGGCAGTGCCTGGCGTCTGGACACCAGCATACTGACCCAGGAAACACTGGCCAAGAATTTCAGCTGGGCTCAGTGGGATGCAGAGTGTCAGGCCCTCTACTACATACACCTCAAGCCAAAGGCCCAGAGTCTCAGTTTGCTGGACGAACGGGAGGAGGCTGGCGAGCAGACAGCTCCCACGCTGAGTCCAACACTGTCCGCTTTTCAGTTTAACGAGAAACAGCCGACGGAAACGGTGGTAGGTAGTCTGGCGACATACCCTGATAAACCCAGTTGAAATGGTGCATTCGCTCCTTTTCAGCTCAATATACCCCTGAATCTACCGAAGCTGCCAACGGGCTCCAATGACTCCAATGATTCCACGCCCAGCTACGACGACGATGCTGTTCCTCTGCGCGTGCACGACAGCACGCTGAACTTAATCATTCTGGCGGACAGTTCGGGCATGTTCTTCGTCTGCCACTATTACCTGTACCAGCCCATGCAGACTGAGCAGCAGGAGGTGCACTTTGCCTATTCTGTAACGCTGTTGCATCACGGTTGTGTGGTTCACTGTGTCATGCCGGGCGTTCCCTGGAAGAAGGCTCGCTTGCTGCGGCCGACATTTGCTCTGCATGGCCAGCACCATTTGCTCGTTTCCTCGGCCTTCTTTGTGCACCTGCTGGATGTGGGACTGCAGCACGAGCCCATTTGCCACATCGTTTGTGCGGCCCACAACCGAGGGCCGGATCTTACCCAGCTGGTACCTCTGAGGAAGTGGGGTACCTTGGCCTATGATACAGCCACCTTGGACTTGGTTTCGCTGACTGTACCCAGATCGCATCTCATTGAGGCGTTCCGAAATGACAGCTCGCTGGACAATCGCATCAGCATCATTCACTATTTTTTACTGCATTCTAATGATTTGGATGTCCTGGCAGAGCTGCTGAATACCATTTTGGAGCGTCCTCTATCCCTCGATACGGTTGCCCTTCTGAAGGAGGCCCTCGTGGCCGGCAGCTATGCGGCCGCCAATCGAGGTTTGCCCGAAGAAGCCAAGCCGCTGATGAGACTCATACCTTTGACAACGGCCGTGGCTTCGCGCTCCATACATGCCCGTGTGGCTGACATCAATGTGGGTTTGTCGCACGAGACACTTCACAACACCAGCATGATGTTGCTCTCGCCGCAACAGCGTCTATCGCCTTATCGCACCGACATCTGGACACGTCTCTGGGACCTTCTGAACGAGTCAGCCAAGCAGGAGCAGCCGCGATTCAGCGCTGAACAGGTCACAGAAAAGCTGATCTTCAGTTTGGCGTGCTATCAGCCGGAGGCTCTCTCCCGTTCTACCACACCGATGACGCCGGATACGGGCACTGGTGGATTTGGGGACTACAGCAGCAGCAGTGCGTTTCCGTTCAGCAACGAGGTGCTGCCCTTCATAGAGCTTGAAGGATGCACGGCCAGCAAACAGGAGCATGTCATCTCTGTGGTAAGCAATAAACTCCTTTTCCCTATTGTCTTTTCTAATGATATGCTGGCTGACGTACTACTGGTAGTATTTACGTGAGCTAAGCGTACATTTGGTAAAGCACTCGTCGAAACCACAAACCGGATTCCGCTGGCTCAAGGAAACCTTCTTCGAGCGGTCGCAGGCTCCGGCTCACGTCCATGCCGTTGCCTCGCAGTTCGTTTCTTCACAACTGGAGCTCTCCAGGGCACTATGCTCGCTGGTTTGCCGCGCTACGGGTCTCGATGCACGTCTGGAGACTTTGAGGGGATTTCAGTTGATGTGAGTGAAGGAAATGTGACTCCCTATTATTGGACATTACTCGAACATTTGCTTAATGGACTTTTTTTAGTGACCAAATGGCTGGCAGTCAACAGCATTCGCTGTTTCTCATTCTGGAGCGCTATTGTCTGGCCGTGGAATCGATTGCCTTTCCTCTGCCCGAGGGCTTCTCTTCGTTCTTTACCTACCTGGGCTATCGGGCCTTGGAATTTGACATGTTCCTGCAGTACGTTGAGAACCATGTGTTTGAACTGCAGGTGGATGTGATGAAGACTATTGTCTACGGTGGGACTACTTTCGAGCATTCATTTGGAGCATTTATTTACTTCCGATTCGATTTCTTTGCAGATATCGAAGACTCCCCACTGGGGATTGAGCGAAAGCTCTTGTTGCTGACAGCCCTGCCCAAACAGCGGGCCCAGAGGCTGCTGAAATGCTGGCAGCATCCGGACAGCCTCATGATACGTGGGCGGGAGCATGCAGCGAACATCCTTTCGGGCCAACAGCAGGAAGCTCCACACCAGCAGCGACCTTCTGCCGGGGCCAACCAGTTGCGGACCAACGCGAGGAGCGGTGAGATTTGCTTTTCCACCATTCTTCTTTGGAATCAATTTCATTTGCACATCCATTCATCCTCCGATCCAGCTTTGGGAAAGCCTCACACACTTGTTTGCCATTCGCTTCTTTTGGTTTTCCTACTTATCATTTTAACCACCGCCGTCCTGAGCATTTCTAGCGTTGTGTTCAGGCAACGGTCCCGCATTTGGTAGAACACTCAAAGCTGATTCCCATCTCTTCCATGACTGGTAAGCGATGACAGCGCCATCAATCATCAAACTCCGTGTTTGCCAGTCTCCGTCGTGTCTTAAAAAGCAATTCGTGTCTTTTGTGTTTTTGTTTCTTGTTTCTTTACATTGTAGTTTCTAAATGTTTAACTTGTGCGACACCCTATGTTTCAGATCTTAGTGCAGAAACACTGTCTCCTCTGGACTCTTTTCTTGATTTGCTGACGGCGAAGGCGAGTCTGAATGAATTAGACTACAATTTACTCATCGAAACGACTCTAAGTTCCATGGACCAGCTGAAAGTGGAGGAATAGGTGCTCATAGTAAACATACATATAACATATAAACAAAACTTTAGTATTACTTGTAGGCCAAAGTATTGTGTCAAAATATCGAGTATTTGGGTTATTAAGTATGTATCCTAGTATAGTCTAAGCCACATCCCGGCTGGAGGCGGACAGAAGTTAATAGAATATGCTTTCTTTGAAACTTGGCCATGGCCCGTTCCTAAATGTTCGAAAGTTTCGGTGTTTAATTTTATTTCAATGGTTCCTATTGTCATCATACATACGAGTATGTACAATGTATATAGACTTACATAAATTGCCGCTTGTTTTTTGTATAATTCGTCAAACATTTATGTATAATTATTTAATTACGTCTTTTAGTTGTATATTAATATAATATAAGTTGTAAGCTACCGAAGGCCTAACACAAATATAAAGGGATCAGACGTAGAGTGAGTGAGACTCTGCCGCTGATCCAATTAATGCACTAACCCACTATCCTTCCCACGCACTCCACTGTAGTTTAGATAAAATGCACACATCCCTTCCTCTTGGAAGTGTGCTACAGTGGTTTTGCACTTGTAAACCCTAGCTTTAGCTTGATGCCTGGCCAAGTAGATAACTTGTTTTAGGGTGACTGTGCACTTGGATAATTATAACACGGTAATTGCAAGAATAATTTCAAAGTATCAAAGTACTGTTTTTAAAACTCTTCGTTTGCCTATTTTCTTATTGTCAAAATCGATTGTTCGTTATAAACCAATAATAGAAATACGACCCTGACTGTGAAATTTATATTTTGGTTGAATATGCCAATGCCATCTTAAGTGTCAGTATTTGATAAGCTTTCGGCTAGTCTATGCTTTAATTTTTTCGATTTTTTCAAATCAGTGGAGATCAACATTGATTTCAAATGAAAACTACCACCATGAGGTTCGCAGTGTAATTGTAGATTCTAAAAGATTCATTCTTCGAACAATGCCAACTTATCAACCAGACAATCTACCCTAGGTCTTGTGAAAACTACATTCCACAAATAGGCTATGACAGAAAAATGCACATTAAACATTTAAAATATTTATATAAAGTAATCGTTTTCTTAGTTTATGTGTCGCACTATACTATTCTATAAGGTATGCATCAATCGCTTAAATAAACAAATTTAAAAAGATTGCGAAAACATTCAATCGCAACGCACGTCGCCAAATACTGTGTATTTTTTTATTGGATTCGTAGAACCGAAGCAGACTGACTCAGCTGCCAAGGGTCAACAGACGAAGAGGAGGGAGAGGTGTCGCGATCAGAGGCAAAGGATAGCACGAAACACAATTTACGTACAGGATCTCCACGTGCATCGAATATAAATTCAAATGGAATTTGTTCCTGAAGCAATGTCTTGGTAAGTCTTTCAGTCTGTGTTAACAGCTTGAAGGTAGACTTTCCGATCCCAGCCCTTCAAATTCAGATGTTCCATCAGATAGGAAATTCCCGCTAAGAAGGCGGGAAAATAATGATCTCAAAAATTTTAAATCGAAAGGAGTTTGCAAAATTCTGCAGTAGAAATACGAAAAATTCAAGGAGATGCACTTGCTGCCTGGCCCAGGTACAATGGTGGGAATTAGGACATTGGATTGGCCGGGAAATGGTCCTGCTCTTAATCCGATCGAGAATCTTAAGCTCATTATGAACGGACATCTACACATATACAAATTAATGGTAAGCACTGCAGCACAGCATGTGCATGTACAGCATCACTTGTAATGTCTCCTCTTCCAGGCTGAGGTAAGCTCAGTCCTGTCCAGGGGTCTTCCTACAATAAATTTGTAGTTCGCAGGAACTCCGAAAGGGGGCCGACTCGTCTTACTGGGCGGACGTGAGGGTCGAGAAGAAGGGCGCGGGGCGAGGCACACCCGCGTGTGTCGAGGGAGAGGTGGGCGCAGGGCGAGGCACACCTGCGTGGGTCGGGAGAGAGGGGTCACAGGGCGAGTCACACCTGTGGTGGTCGAGAGAAAGGCGCAGGGCGAGTCACACCTGCGTCAGGGGGCGTTTCGAGGATTGAAAACTTCGCTGCCGCCGATCTCTAACTTATCAGTATCTACGTGTCTACGTCTTCGTCGGCTTCGGATTGGCTGCCGCTTCGCGGAGCGTCCCGAAGCCGCGAAGGGAAGGGGGCGGGGGTTCTTATCGGCTAGTCTGTGCTTCGGGAGCTTACGGTTCGAGGTGGGGCAATGTGTTGGTATGGGAATGTGGGATTGGCTGTCGTGAAATGGTAAGCGAAACGATATGGGGAAGGAGTCTCTTTATTGATGGTACATTTATCGTATGCATTCTCTGTTCTTAAGGCTAAGTAACGAGTAACTAGAGATATAAAAAGGGGAAAAATGAGGCGGTGACGATCCCGCGATGCAGCGCGCTGTGACGAACCTTCTTAAGGTTCGTTACAAAATATTAGAAATAAACTATTAGAATGCTGTTCAGGCCAGCAGGAGATGATTGGGGAGATGAGGGGCGCTTGGGAGGTCTACGATCCACAGGTCACGATCCACACGGCGCTCAAGCCAGCATAGAGCATAGATCATAAGCCTTAGAATTTAGTTACGTTTCCACCCCAAACGGTCGAACTACCGCGCCCCAGAACCAAATACACTCCCACTTATCACGAAACACAGCTGCTTTTTTTTTTCTCGCGACGGCTTCTAAGAGGTTCACTGGATCAACGATTTTGACGTTTGGAGAATTGATCTTCGATCCGCCCCACTACAAACAAAAGCTTCTATGTTACAGCATATAAAATCGAAAAATTCACGTATTTTTTTTTATTTTGTATAGTACAAAACTTAAACTACGAAAACCTAAGACTTTACTTTATTTTTTAGTTTTTTTTTTTTAGTTTTTTTATTATTGTATTTTGTATTTTTGATGTTTTTTTCTGTTACTCTTAGAGCAACTTGTACTTTCGACTTCCGACTTAAAAAAAATAAAATAATTAAAAATGCGTGTCATCAAGGTCGAAGAATTTGGAGGGGTATATTATTGGGTTAAATTATCTGTCCAGGTTTCTAGGGTAGAGCTTCTCTTATTCTCATTCTGGCCAGCCTACGCCGGTATCTGGTTCTCGCAAGACGCCTCGCCAGTACATTAGGGTGGCTTCTGAGCTTACAAATCGCTTTTAAAATAAAACTAATTAATTTTCAAATCGAAACAAAAATTTTAATTAAATAAAATGGCTTTTTCATAAAAACTGTTATACAAATAATGCATATTCACAAGCATAATTTAATAAGATTAATTTCTATATGTGGTTTTTCTCTTTATTCTTAATTTAAATAATCAGTAATTTTTGATTGTTTATCAGTAGTTTTTGACTTATAAAAATAGTTGCGCACAGCATTATTTAAAATTAAAAAATTTTAATAGATAAATCCGCCGAGAACCGGCTCCACCACCTCGGTGGTTGCTTGCGTTGTTTTCGTTGTTCATCTCAAGGATAAACCAAATTGAACATTAGTTAAACATACATGCAACCAGTAAACTTACCTTGAATTTGTAATTGCGCGTCTGTATGCAGAAAAAATCGAAAATTGAAAGGCAAAAACAATTTCAAAGCGCCGATAAGCGACTATGATAATTTATTTAATTTTATAGTACACAGATGTGGCAGATGGCGCTTCGCACTGATCTTCCACCTGATCTACATGTAAATTCTCAATAAGTTGATGATCGTCGATATGCTGCGAATTTCACTGGATAATCCAATCTGATTGTTTTTTTTGATGATTTGCAGATAATGAGATGGTATATGTACATGTGTATGTTGTTCTTTTGATCGGTATTTTTGCTATATACACCCAGCGACAAAAAAAAAAACCGCACTCTGAAATTTCATGCATATTTGACTAAACCAGCATGAGGTTTTTCTAAATGTTATCCGATTTCTTTAATTTTTATTTCTTGTTGTCACTTTATCAATTTCAAACAAAAGTTTATACTAATTTGTTTTTACATCATAGTCATATACTTAGAAACAAATTATTTTCAAAGCACACGTTTGTACCGGTAATTTGTACCCAACGGAAGCAACCAAAACTAAATTTTTTCCAATAAGTTAAACGTTTTTTTTTTAAATTAGTAATTAATTAATATTATGTACATAGTACCAATCTCAGCAATGGATAAGGAAAGATCGTGTTATTATTAAACAAGATATAATTGGTTTAAAAATTATGTTAAGATATCAACAGAACTGTAGCAGCGTTTTGCAGACGATATTTCCGCACGAACTATTCAACGTCGGCCAAAGGAGGTGTCTTTAATAACAAGGACACCTGCCAAATAGCCACTTCTGCGTAGTTGAATAAAGAAAGCTCGCTTAAATTGGTCTGAAGAAAATTCAAATTGGAGTGAATCTGAGTGTTCACGAATCATACTCTCGGATGAGTTCAAATTTAATCTTATCGTACCCGATGGTTCGTGCACAGTTCGTCGCAGAAGAGGAGAATGCTTTTCCGAAAATTGCTGCATTGCCACCGTAAGGCATTCGCCTTGTATTTATGATCTTGGGATACAAATCTAAATATAAAACTGTGTCCCTAATTATGTATGATTAAGGGTATTCAAAAAGTATTCAAAAAAGTATGAAGAAATTATTCGCAGTGAAGTTGTGTCCAGTATGGAATCAGTTGCTGAGGGAGAAGAAAATACCATCTTTCCAATTCAACTAGATAAACGACAGATAAACATTTTGAAGCCGGAAGTGGACAAAAAGTCCCTAGATGGGCCATCTAACAGCACCGACCTCAATCCGATAGAGAGTGCAAGCTATTTAGGTTTACTTAGAATTTATATAAGTTAGGTTTGAGAATATAACGGATGAATATCTGAATTGGATGCCCAATAGAGTCAAATGTGTAATTAATCTTCTGGAGTCATTATCAAAAAGATTTTTTTTTGTTTTGTCTCTAAATAATATATTATTCCACTTTTAAGACCCATCTGACCCAGACAATGCCAAATGATTTTCGACGACTTTTGCCTCATCTACAAATTTTCTACTCGGAGTAAGGGAACTTTTCGGACAATACGTCCTGTTAAGTCTCCGACGAACCATTACAGCAGATTTTTCTTTGCCAATTTGAGCGGATATCGCCTTGGAAGACATGAACTGATCCTTTTTTTGCAAGACTGATGATGCGGGTGTCCGTTGTTAGAACAGATTTGTTCTTCCATCCTCGATTTTAAATAAGCAGATAGATAGATTTTAAAGCCAAAAATACCGAGCGTCCAAGACTTTTCGCAATTTCCCGGAGAATTTCCCTTTCTTTTTAAAGATTTATGGTTTACTTTTACTTCTTTTCTTCAGCAGTACGGCCTATCTAAATAATTTTTGTTAACTCTCATGTACTTAAATATCAAAGAACTCAATAAAAACCAACAAGCCTTAAATCCTTATGATTAGCCTTAGGATTGGCCTTTAAAATGTATAAATAACACCAGGCCAGACCAAAAATGCCCATACAGCAAAAATTTAAGCATAGAATTTTATAAATGAATTTGCGAATTTTTAAATATTAAATAATTAATTATATTTTAAATATTTAGCAAGACTGTAACCTTTCCGAATATAAACTATTGGAATCCATACATTTACAAAAATTCGAGCCATTCCATAACAAACTAGGACTAGGACGACACCGATGTACTTATTTTTTTGGCCAGTAGTGTAAGTAGTTGAACTAACAGTTGAGCTTATACTTGTTAGCAGCTTTAATGTTATCGCACTGTTAATGTGAGCTCATCTGTTGAGTTTTTTCCTTCCTGCTGGAAACTGTTATACCGGCAAACATGTTTTGTCAACATGCTGCGTATACAAGTTTTCAAGCACATGTTTACTCTCAGCATGTTGACAAAACATGTTCGATAATGCTTTTTAAAATTCGATAACAATCTTTAAAGTACGAGACAAAGCGAAATACAAGTGGAAAAATGAATTAAAACATAACATTTTTCCTACGTTTAATAACTGTCTCAACGAAATTTGTCCTGCTGTGTTTCAAGTGTTGCATTTTTTCTAGCAACATTTTAGAGGGGTGCGCGCAGCATGTTGCTGAGCGCTACCTCGTTGTGCGAACACACCCTGCTCTCGTATATACCGTATTCGTGTTCGGCGAAAGAGACCGCGAATAACTGAATTTTGAATTTCGTCGTTGCCATCAATTGGGAAAAATCTTCGAGCAAGGTCGGTCACGGTGCGGAAAATTCGTCGCGGAGTCGGTAGAGTCGGTAGAGTCGAGTTAATTTCGAGCGTTCGAATGAGCGTTTGAAAGGCAGCGTGGTGCCAAATGCGCTGAAAAATAATTATATGTGTCCATCGATCAACCATTTGTAGTCATCCGGACTCTCAATTAAAACTAAAAAATTAAACAGTGCAGCGAATACTCGGGTTTTTGCCAGTGCAACAAGATAAGTAAAGAAAAGAAAATAGAAAGAAACATAACGAAGAAAACTGTGTAACGGTATTGAGTAAAGAAAAAGTTGAACAGCTGAAGGCGAAAAGTGTCAAAAAGCAGAGACGAGACGAGACCCACCGAAATGGCCGGCATCCGGAGAAGTGTCTTCGCTATTGGATTACTTTACCTCCTGAGCGGCGCCCAGGCCCACCTGAACATCTTCCTGAATCTGCACGAGGTGCTGCGGCTAATCGGTGAGTTCCTATCCCCACCGAGAATCGCTTAAGTCCTTTTGTGCCGACAGAAGCTCCTCCTGGTCTCGGGGCCAGCAATCGATTATCAATTAAGTGGAAGCCTGGCCCAAGGGCCCATATGTTCTGTCTCGTAATTCGTGTCTCTTAGTTTTTAGTTTTGCATCCGTTGGTATTCGACAGAACAGTATCCGCTTCGTGAGACTACTTGCTCCAGCAGTTAGATTACAAATTGCCCTTAGAAATCATACTCGAAGAATTGGGAATGGCCTACGAATAGTTCGCTTGTAGGGAACAGATAGTATCTTCACACTTATTCGACTCAAAGTCTACTCAGGAGCCAGCCAGGAGCCTTCAGTCCGAATCCCAAACGCCTTTCCCCACTCTCGCCGTCTTATCTTCCTCAAACACTCGTGCACTCGCACTCCGCATACAAAATCCTGCCAGAAAATGTCACCAGAGCAATAAAAGCGAGGGAAATTGTTTTACAATGTGTCGCAGGCCCAACAAAGAATTTACAGCCACCTCAGAACGTGGCTGCAAGCGCGACAGTGCCCTGCTGCATAAAAAATAAATCAGTAGCCGGAGAAAGGGAAAGGAAGTCCGTGGGGAATGGGATCGTAAAACACATGCAAAGTGTTTGTTTGCTCTGGAGATGTTTGCGCGCAGATAGGAGGCATTATCAAAAATTATGTTGTAAAATTTACAACACCACACTCGTTGGGCAACGGACGCCTCCCTGGGCCCCCGTGAGCAGGCAGCGGCTGTCCGTGCAAACAGGCCAAGTGATTGATGGCCACAGCAGCAGCTCCAGGAGCTCGCGTCACTCTTGAATAACTGGGTAAATATTGGGACGAGTGCAACTCCAATAGAGGAGCTACTGCTAATCAGGCGCTTATCTGGCCAGTTATCACCGCTGCCACTCGTCGTAATTCATGTAGTGCATTCGTGTTGTTTGGTGTTGCCTGGGGCTGGCACCTGGGGATCGGGTGGGCTTTCGGGCTATCCCCTATCAGCTATTACCCGAGCGCCAGGCCAGCAGACAATCAATCAGTGGCGCTGGAGTGGTGTCTGCGGGGGAGATGTGGGTATTGGCCAGTCGAGGCTCTGCGTCTGCACTTGACGCGGCTCGAGAAATTTATTAGTTGTGTCAGCCGCGTGTCAAACGAAATCAAAATTTAAACCCATTAAGCGGTTGCCGCTGTTCTTTTGCCCTGCCCCTCCATCGCCTGCAGACAGAGGGGTTCTGGCCCGGCTCCGGCTTGGCTTGGCTTTGGCTTTGGCTTTGGGTTGCGGATTCGGGTGATTTTGGGCTGGGAGAGCGAGAGGGAGGGGGAGGGGGGAGACGACCCTCTCCAATTATTCAGCGGTGACAGCGGGTTGCATGCCTGACCTACTTCTGGCTCTCGGCTCCCTATATGCGATACGATACGATACGATATATATGTATATGTATTGGTACATGGTGGCTAGGTGTCACTGCTATTTCATTTTATTTTTCCAGCGGTGGCTTCAAAAGCCTTTGTGTGAGTGCACATCAATTAAATTGTCAACCCGCCACCAGCAAAAAAGCGGAGGAGCTGGGCAGCGGCAGGGTCTGCGGCAGCAGAAGAAGCAGCGTTTTGTGCACTTGCAGCGGTAGTTGTAGTTGTAGCTGGGGCATCGCATTCACATTCACCGTTCGTTAGGTTAAAATCCATCTGCCCCAAAAGCCCTACAGCCCCACAGCCCCACAGCCCCTCAGCCCCACAACCCCACAGCCCCACAGCCAGAGTGAAGTGCGCTCCAAATTGCTCAGCTCTATGTAAACCGTGTCATCAGGTGTGGATCGGACATCATGGGCTCCACTCGGTTCTGCTGGGCGCTTCAGTGGTTCTGCTCGTTAGCGAAATGAGCGGAAATGTAAAGTGGTCGAAAGAGTGGCGAGCCATAATGAAGGCCTGCAATAGTTTCCTCTCTGAGTGGAAATCCTCTCAGATGCGAAATTTGTTCCTAAAATGCGAGCCTGCTAAAAGATCCCAGCTCTTACTAGAATGAGGACACTGATTCGCACCAATCAGAAATGTGCTAGATCATAATCAATAATTTTGAAACATTACCCCAACACTTTGCCCCATCTGTTGTCACCCAAAAGTTTCCTTTGCACTTCGACCAGTAAGCCAGACGAAAGTTTGTGCAACTTTGAGAGTCCCTGCCAGCTTTCTGCACAGATCTACATCCACATCCACACCCGCATCCCCATCCTCTTCCTCTTCCTTATCCACACATCCAATCGACAATTGCCAGTCACGTCTCGGGACTGTCTATCAACACTTGCTAATCCCATGCCTCTCTAAACGATTTGACATTTTGCACTGGGCCAAAAAGGATTCATCATCTGCAGTGGAAAGTTCTGAAAATCGTTCTGCAGATTGTTGCCGATTCACGCTCGGCTAATAAAACCAAGAGCATTTGGCTAAAAATACAAAACATATTTTGGCAAGTAATGTGGACTCAATTAGCGAACGGCGTCATCGTCATCGTCATCCGCCCCCAACGGGGGCGTCCTGCTAAGACCTTTAAGCCGTTTGCGCGCAGGGGGAAAATACAGTTCGAGACAGAATAATTAATATCACGTTGGCAATCGAATCGGAGCAGGAATTTCGGCTAGAAGTGTTTGTGTTGACAACAGCTCGTTCCCCGTCTAAGTCCCTTTCTGTGCCACGAGAACATAAACAACCGTCCTGTCCCGCCTCGTCCTTTTGGGTGCTGCATTCTGGGTGCTGTGCTGAGCGTAATTGGCAAATGAACAACTCGCAGAGAAAGGATTAGAGGCAGCAGATGGCTGGGACCGTGTTGACGCCGTTGCAGGGACAAGGACGATGACGCAGCCAGCGGCAACGGCATTTGCAACATTTTGCTCGCTTGGCGGAATCTCAGCTGCCACTTAAATCCTGCCGCGGATGCACACACGCGTCAATGTCATTGCCCCGCCTCCATCCTCCGTCCTCCATCCTTCACCCTCCATGCTGCAAGTCATTGGCTCTTCTGCACCGCCCCGCTCGTTGCATAAGCATTGGCCGACGCACTTCACGGTAATGCCAACAGCTACGACGGTACGCGACGGTACGGATAAAAATCGGTTATGGCTGGGTGGCCACGCCCCGTAACTGCCGCCTCCACTCGCGCTTAATTGATTCACTAAATGATTTGCGGAAGTGGAAGTTGTTGCCGCAGCAGAGAGAGAGCCGTGGCGTGTGACAATAACAGTAACAAAAACACAAGCCCACAAACAACTCGACGGCCAACACCACACGCACTGCCTCAACTGAGTGGCATGGCAGGCCTACGAGCTTTGACTCTATTTGGTTTATATTTACTTTAAAATCTTGTATCAAAAATTAGAGGGGTACCAACTACATATTAGAAGTGATGAAATTCGTGTATTCCACGAATATCAGCTAAAATAAGTTATGAATAAACACGTACATATATCAACTGCCTGTACCTCGAAACTCAATCGGTTCAATTGCACATCGGCGATGTCTGAGAATGTTTCTTCGCATATGTAGTTCCTATTGAGTTTCCAGAAAATCTCATTGCCAAATGATATTCTAGTCCCGTTCTGACCACACTTCTAACGATTGGTTGTTCAGGATGTATTGCATAGCTTTACCGAAAACTACTACCAATTATTTGATGCACAACTGTGGAAAAACGATTGAAACAGAAGCTCGTTTAGTTCGTACATATCCTTCAAGGAGAGCATCACTAAGACAGTCTTTATTCGGATGTAGAAATGTATTCTTTGCAGCGAGCTCCCTTCTGGGAGAGTTCTATTCTGATCAGAGCTGTCAATCTACGTAATTTATGGCACTCACATTACGGCACTTATCGCCAAAGGGCCCAGAGAAATAAAGAAGAATTAAACTATCTGAAATTGCTTTGGGCCAGCCCGTTTGGCCTGGCTTTCAATTAAGCTAAATTTATTTAAATTAAAATCATATTTCACATTCCAATTTACCAGAGCACGCAACGCACACACGAGCACCGCAGCCCCCGAAGAGACCCACGGAAGAAATGTGCTTCCCTGTCATATCTCAAGTGCTTCCAAGCCCTCTCCGGCTGGCCGGCTGTCCGAGCTTTCCGGACTGGTTATCAAATTAATTTAATCAGATCCAATTGTTTATGTTTTTGGATGGTTTTTTCTCGGGTTTTATTTTTCTTTTTCTTTTTGTTTTGTTGTGTTTTTTTGCATGATTGGTGGTCGTCAGACACGAAAGGGGAGAGGCTGAGGCTCCGCTACCCCAACCCCCAACCCCCTGGAATGAGTTGCACCATTTCCAATTGAGTGTGCTTCTCCCTCAGTTCTGGCCACATTAGTACTGGCAATCGCACTCGCTCTCCATCGCTTCCCCCGCGCTCCGTCAATTATCGGGCTAGACAAATTGTTGCGTCCGTTATGAGGCGGATTTAATGGGGGCCCGGGATTGATGGCAAACACATGTGGGCGGTGGAACAAACTCATGAATTTCCTCGGTATTGTGGAATTTTGGAAAAACCGAAACTCAATTGAAGTGCGATTTGCTCTGGGGTGGTGGGGGACGGATTAAATCAATGCAAAAGAGTCTTAAGTCCATGGTAATCCTTGAGAAATGGCCAAATCATCTTGCCAAAAACGATAGTCTGCGAGGAGTAATCTCTGGGCTGCCAAAGAATAAACGCATTAAATAATATTCCCCTGTCGCTTCTCCGGGGGAAATCTTTTTCCCACAATCATGATGAGCCATGAGCGATTGGCGGGGGGTGGCCGATGGGGTGGGCAGATGCATCAGCTTAGCTGCGAATAAAACGTCTAAATAAACAAAGCCAGAAGCATTTGACGCGTGCAGGGCAAAAGCAATTGTATCTTGTGGATACCTTCTGCTACTCGCACTGGCTCTCACCCTTCTCACCCAGCCTCCTCTCCGAACTCTCCCCCCGCTGGCCAGTGCCAGCCCGGAGAAAAAGTGAGAAAAGTCGCACACAAGAATGACAAACGTTCCAGGCTCGTCATTCCCGTTCCTGGCGTTGTGGTGGTGGTCTCATTCTACCTTTGCAGCAACAGTAACAACAAAAGCAACTACAACAACAACAGCAATGCTACTTAATGGACCAGAAATGCGTCGTGCAAACACAGCAGCAATCCCCAGCTCCCTGACCCTCGTCCTGCCGCTGCCGCTGCCGCTACCGCTACCGCTGCGTATGCAAACAAACGGGGAACTGTGCCCGAAAGGGAAATGCTCGGCACCGTCAGGCAAAGGGGAGTGGGAGAGTGGAATGGGTACAGGGGCAGAGAAGGACTGCGATGAGGACTGACTCCATGGAAAGCAGGCGGAGCCGCGCACTTGAGCACGCCGCATCGTGGCTGAGTCCTGCCCTCACCCGCAGCGCACCGCTACTCCAACACCAAGCTAGAGACATGCCCGGACCAAGCCCGCTCCATACACACACACACACCCACCCCTGGTGCAGGCGACGGCTGAGACGTACACCTCCTTTCATCTTCCCAACCCTCGCTGAACGGTTCGTCCGGAGAATGGGCCTGAAACCTCGCCTGCAGTCTGCCTGCAGGCCGACATTCCACTGATGCCATGGCACAGTGGCTCGCATCCTGCGAAGAGTGCATTCGATGTAAGGGAAGAGAAAGGACTTGGATGGATACTAGTATACCTATTGTTTCATTCATTCATATTCTGGGGATTCCCAGCCCACTGTGCGCAGTGTCGTTAGCGGCTCATATTTTTATTGCTGGCGAATCCCTGACGTTGCCGCCCTCCCTCCTCGCAGGCGGCTCCTGACATGACTCTCGTAATGAGCCCGTAAATTATTTTTTATTATTTCGTATTTAATTTTTTCATTGGCTGGCATTGTTCCTTCTTTACTCCTTTCCTGCGACAAGGACGAGGGTAACAGCGGTGCAGCAGCGGCGGCGCGTGTGTGGCATCCATTTGATGCTGGAATTGATTGTGGGAATATTATATGACGTCTGCTGGGTGGGGGGGCGGCTAAAGCACCTCAGGGCAGCGGTTGAGTGCGAATCGATACTCGTCCTGAATCGATATCGATAGTCGCTGTTCTCGCGCCAAACTTCCTTGAAACGAACCACAACATAACGGTCTTCCGTCAGGGAATCTACGAGTATGAAAATAATGCTAATTAGTAATTACTTTCCGCACAATTTCGAGTATCTTCTCCATGGGTGGAGCATGCATTTATAAGCACATATGTATGTATGTATGTACACACATCTGCATGCATGTATGTACGCAGCTTATTGGAAAATTTCACACGCCCGCACAAGTCTGCTCAGAAGCCGTCCCAGAAGCAGGGGCACCATTAGCTTCCCACGAACTGGGACGAGGGGATGCCCAACAGAGGAGTGTGTCTGTTCTGATAACATTTCTGGCAATTAACAATTTTTGGAGCACTTAAGGGCCGCAAAAATGATGTGCATGTGGGGGCCTAATGGGTAATAATGAGGGATTGGATAAGTGAAGGAACGAAGCAACAGCTGAGGAGGCTGCCCTCCACAAAAATCGATGGGACTGAATGTGCCACTGAAAATACATAAGAAGTATTTACACACTGATTACCAATGCGAATCGTACATTCTCGTCCAAGAAATTCTCTCGGAGCGCAACGAATTTTGGAATTTCGATTCCTTCGATTGACCCACTTATAGTTTGTGTTTTTCGGTTCCGCCTTGTCACGCCGTGATGGCTCCCAACACTCCCGTCACTCCGACATATGCCAAATGTTTTTCAACAATTTTGCGCCAATCAAAACATGCAAGAGAACGGCGCCCCTCCGCCGTAACAGACTCCCAGCAACAGCTTTGACCATATAATTTTCGAGTATGGTATGTCTTCAATCGGACTGAGGCTGAGGCTGGGGCTGAGGCTGGGGCCTCTTCTGGCTTGCTACTTTGTAATTTTTCTGTCACGCGTGAAGGAAACTCCACATGGCACGTGAAGAGAGCAGGCAGATAGGGATCGGACGATCGGCGGGGCGAGCAAGAATCCTGATTATTTTGCGGTTTATTTTAAGTTTAATTAAGCGATGATACGGAATATTTATAAAATGTATTTCATCTGAAGAGCAAGGCAGACGAAACAGCGTCCTCCCCCGTCCCCTGTCCCACTACCATGTGAGCGCAAGTGTGAGTGTGAGTGTGCGTGTGCTCGCTATGGCCCATGGCGCATGGGTGTTCGGCAGATTCGTTCCGCGGCGAATGCAATTCGCTCTGCGTTCTCCCGTGCATTAGTCGCGGTTATTATCATGTCTGCTCTCCCGCTCTCCTTGTCCACCTATCTTCTTTCTCTTTCTCTTTCTGCTGTGTGCGTTTGTTTGGACAGCCAAATGGGCGTTGAGTGTCTGTTTGAGTTGGGTGTGTCGAAAGGAAGACAAAGATAGAGAGAAGCAGAAACAGAAACAGAAGGAGAGATAGAGATGGAATGAGGAGTATTAGCAACATTAACACATTAACATATTTAAATGTGGCATAAGCCAGGGGTGGCAGGGCGGCCGATGAATAAATAAGTGAATGAATGAGTGCATTCAATTGGAAATCTATTAAGTGAGCGGCAAAGAGCGGCCCCAGCAGCGTCTGAATGATGTGCGATGTATCCATAAAATATGCATAGAATTCGCTTCAAAACGCTTCAATCCAGAAGAACAGCGAAATCTCACTTTGAACAGGAGCAGTGGGTCCCGTCCGCACACACCTCATTGTTCCACTTAACTTGCAATAAACTGGCCGAAATCCCATACAATTATCCCACCGCTAAGCTGTGTTAATTATATCTGTATCTTGACTGTTTTTTCCCTCACACGCCACTTATCCACCAGGGTAGAGTTGATGAGCGAACAGAGGACCCCAGAGAACCACAGAGGAGAAGATATCGAGGAAGTGCGAAAGGGAAAAGGGCAAGAGTACTCGCTCCGAAAGCTTCTGGCACCCATCCAGCTGCCGCCCTCCGTCCCTCCGTCCCTCCGTCCGTGGCTCCCTGTGTGTGGTATTCGAAAAAATTGTATTTTCCATTTGCCGCCTTCTGCCTTGTCACGTTTACAAGATGATAAACTAAAGCCCTAACCACTTTTCAACGACGAATGAAAACAAACCCAAAATACACACATGCGAGGATATGGGTATGTGTATTTGCTTGACCCAAAAAAAACACTCACTCTGGCCCAAACAAAGGCCGAAAACTTTTTACGCCTGCCACGAGGGGAAGGTGTGGGTGGGGCAGTGTCCACTTCAGTGGCAGCCACGCCTCCGACACCAGTGCCTCCAATGCAACAATGCTAATCTGCTCTTGCAACTTCTCTTCTCTCTCCGCTCTGCCATCCGCTCTCTTTGGCTCATTGTTTGCCTCCCAGCAGCTGCTCGGCAAAAAGTCAATACGACAAAGTCCGTCGCCGTAGCCGCAGCCATAGCCGTAGCCGTAGCCGTAGCCGTATGCTCCTCACTCGGTCAGAGTCATAAATTACAGCATCCCGGGGGTGCTATTGAAAAATATGTGCGTCTCCTCTCCTCCAGCAACTCCAGTGCCACACTGAGAGAAAAACAAAGCGCCATGGAGCAGGAAACACACACCTGAAGGCAAGAACAATTCCGAAACAACTAGATCATAAATCAGTTTCCAGTACCCAGTACCAGTAAACGATGTCCCAGTGTAGGAGCTCGCCTCATCTCCGTGTTTGTTTTGGGCTGTTTGCGATGCCCGATGCCCCGATGCCCCGAGGTGGCTGCTAACTGCTCCTGCTGCCTTGTCAAAAATTGTTCATAAATTCTACCTCAAAGCAGCGCCCCTGCCCTGCCCTGCCCGCCCCGCCCCGCCGTGCCCAGGCCCATACTCCGTCGCAAACTCCGAAAAATTTCAGCACAGGAAGTTGCTGTTTACTTAAGGCTCACAAAGCACACAGAAACAAATTCACATACGACTTTGCGGGTTTTCTGGAATGTCTTTGGACCGGTCGACCCCAGGACCACCCAGGGATGCAAATCCAAGCCGCAACGCCATTAGAAGCTGACCCAAGCAGGTCGAACCGCACCGTAAACCGCAACGAAAGCTCCCATCTCCACCCTCAACTGGGCCACACACTCTGGGGGCACCTGCCCCATATGGAGGAGCACCGCCCCCGCTTTATGACTTAACATACATTTTATGACAGCGCCTAGACACCGATACAGATACAGATACAGATACAGCTACAGCTATATATATATAGAGGCGGAGAGGGGGGATCCCTCAGCTAAAGGTGATAAAAATTTCATTACGTCACGCAATGCTCAAGCTACGTCGCAAGAGCGAGCCAGAGCTAGCAACGTTGCCTGGATTGCTTGTATTGCCTGGAAAATTGAAAGAAAACTTTGCACCAGTGGCAAGTTAATGGCTGCCTCTGTCCCAGCGTTTCCGTGGAAGAAATCACTGTCATGGGAGAGCTGATGGGGATTGGTATGGGGATGGGGATGAAGGGGCAGGACTGATGGATGTGAGTGGGTGTTGCCATACAGGTATCTGCCACGATTCCCTGCGGCTGTCAAGTGTTGCTGCCTTCTATCTGGTCTCTCGGTTAATAATCACATTTACTCCTACAGATAATCACATTAAATTTAAGACCTTCCCTGTTAATGCTCCTTTTGATTTTTTTATGAGTTCATAGGACTCACTTCACATCACATCGCATCGGCTGCCATCCCGGAGTAGGAGTGGCAATGGGGGAGCCTAGTTGCGGCTTGGTTGGGGTTGGCGTTGGGGTTGCCGTTGCCGTTGCCGTTTCCCCCGAAGCGCACCTGCTCAAGTGCCTGCCGAAGGGTGTATTTTGAAGCAGATATCGGCCAAGTAGCTCGGGCATTAGATTAATTACAGATTAGTGGGGAAATAATTAAGCTGTTTAAGTGTCTTGACCCAAATGGGTTCAGGCGAGGTGCGGTGTGGTGTACGGTGGCTTGGGGGAGCGATACTAAAGTCCTTTTGACGAATTTAATTTATTTTTTGTAATTTGTAAGAGTATCGAGAATTGTTCGAGGATTATTACACCATTGATTTCATGATACAAGAAGGCCACGGATCTCTGGGATAAATCATATTTCTGAATCACAATCATATGCTCGAATATCAGTGGAAGAGAAGTTTATTGCCCCCAGTCATTGCTCTCTCCGATTCCGATCCTGAGCCCTTTCCCAGTACAGACGGAATTAACATTTTTAATTGAAAGAAACTGAAGAGACCTAACGAAGCTTGGGACAGACATTCCCATTCCCATTCCCATTGCCTTTTGCAAAGCCTGCAAGAACCATAAATGTAATGCGTGTCTTTTATGGGCTTTGTCATAGAAATCTACAGGCATTTGGTAACATAATTTATGCACCACTGCAGGCTGCCTCGCAGAATTTATGGTGTTGACCGGGCCAAGAGCGGGAAAGGGGCAGTCCCAAATGAAGAGGCCGCGTCGAGGTGATAATGTAAAAGAAAATACACGGCTCTGGAGGTGGAGCGTTGCAGAGCAGGACTGGGACATGATGATTGCGTTTGTGCTGCAGGCGGGCAATACGAAAGGAAAAGAACAGAACCAGCAGCAGCAGCAGCAGCAGCAGCAGCAACAGCTCCAACATCACGGTTGCAGAGCCAGGCCCAGACTCAGAAACAGACGCAGACGGAGAGGCTGGAAGGGACCGGGGAAAATAAATTGCAGCTGCTCGAGCGGGCGATGAAATACAAATAGAAATACTTGGCAGCTACTGGATGAAGTTGCCACACAGCCTGCCACTGACTGGCAGACTGGCAGACTGTCAGAGCGCCCCAACGCTGCCTGGCCGGAGCTGGAGTCACTTCACATGTCCTTTGGCTTGTTTGTCTTACACTCTGACGCTCTGCGGATCGGATCCGAGTGGAGCGGAGCGGAGTGGAGCGGAGTGGAGATGGGCAAGCTGATGATAAGTTGTTTGGTCAGACAGCGCTGTGCGAAGAGGCCTTACCCACGAAGCCAGCCAAGCACGAATCATGACCATTTGAGCATAAAAATTGCCTTACCTTGGTCTTTGCTAGCTGTCTGCCCGCTCCCTCCTCCCTGCTCCCTGCTCCCTGCTCGCTCCCTGTGCAGAAACCAGGCACCAGGCACCAGGCACCAGGCTTCCATGTCTGCTCTTGACCTTTTATGGTGAGACTCAGAGTCGGAGTCGGAGTCGGAGTCAGACTCCAGTGGACTCCAGTGCGATTTAATCAGCATCCTCGACTAACATATAATTTGGAGAATTGCAAGATGCATTTAGGAGTTAGTTTGAGCATCAAAGGAAGAGCGAGAGAGGAAAGGGAGGGCGCTTGAGTTATGATGTGCCTGCCTTTGGCTTAGACAAATTTTGCGGCTCTGTCTTCGTATGTAGATAGAGATTGAAATGGCAAAACCCATTAGATGTCTGCACAACCCTTGTCTCTCTACCCCTGCCCCCGGACAGCCCTTCCGAGGGCGGCCCTAAATCAGCATCAGCTTCTAGGCCAATGCCCAACCAAATGTCATCATCAGCCGCGGGCCGATTCAGATAACTCCCCCAGATAATAATAAAAATGTCGTCTGACTTTAGACACCCTCACTCGCTCACTCTCCAACTCTCCAACTCTCCCTCACACCCTCTACAGCGCCTCTGTTTGGGACCAGGCCCTCGCTTGGGGTCTGCTTTAATGCACAACATATTCATGTGTCAAAAGACAATTTCGGATTTATGGCCTGCGAAATCCCCCACCAGATCCAAACTCAAACTCAAACTCAAACCCAGTCCCGAAACCCCACGGACGAGACTACGAGAGAGCCAGAGTGACGCAATGTGGGCGAACGAACAACAGAAAAAATATGTTAAGAAAGCATAAAATGATATCCAAACTACCCACAACTCGTATGACATGGTCTGGCTATGGTCTTGTCTGGCTCTGGTCTGCTCTGGTCTGGAAATCTCACTCGTGTCTGGCTTGGGTTTGCATAAATTAGGGTCCGGAAGGGTTGCTGAAAGGCCTCGGGAGGGGCAGGGGAACCCTCGCACGAGCATTCCGAGGCTATTGGGAGCTCAAAAAATTGGCAATTCTTTCTCCTCTTTTCGGTTTATGCGTTAGCCATGGCGTTTTTAGGGTTGTAATTGAAATTAAATAGATGTCGTGCCATGAATTCAAATCGCTTTCGTTGAGGCTGTGGCTGTGGCTGTGACTGCGACTGGGAGTCTGGAAGCGGTTGTGGTGCTGAAGCAGTTGAAGAGATGTCCCCCAACGGTGGAGAACGAGTTTGCGAGTTATTTTTGGCCAAATTAAAGCCACTTTTTGCCCGCTTTCCGGCGGAGACTTTCCTGCTGGAAGTCAACTCTTCCATCGCCCAGTGGCGACTGGCGCAGCGGGAGACGCAATTGCTTTCGCCTCCCTTTTATCCGTTTTTCTTATTTTCATTCGCGCAGTTTCCAAAACTTTTACTTTTCGCCGAGCGTCGAATTTATGTGTCAGTGGCACTTGAAGCAGAAGTTTTTCGGGGGCTGCTGCTCCACACCCTCCCGGCTGCCGTCGCGCTGCCTCCACGATTGATGGATGCTGGGGAAAATCGATTTTCCTCACGGCACCTGCCCTGCCAGCCCTGCCCCGCCCTGCCCTGCCTGGCATCGACTTCATTTGTTGGGCAATCAGCACTAATTAGCACTAGACCCTGGAGTTGAAATGCAAAACGCGTCGCGAGGGGCTGAGTAAAGGGTCCAAGTAAATTGCTATTACTTGTCTATGATTGCTAGGGGTGGGG
Source organism: Drosophila miranda (assembly GCF_003369915.1). NCBI lineage: Eukaryota > Metazoa > Arthropoda > Insecta > Diptera > Drosophilidae > Drosophila > Drosophila miranda. The sequence goes on along the minus strand of NC_046677.1, from coordinate 14,494,083 downwards.
ACACGGGGTTGGTGGCTGGTGGCTGGTGGCTGTAGTAGAATGTGAGCCGCATCTGCGGAAGGGAATTTCAATTGTAATTGTTCCCAAAGTTTCAAGAGAGGGAGCAGTAGAGTTTTCTCAGGGATTTTCTTTAATTTCTGTGCTTTGCTGCATTCAATGAGCTGCACCTCCGCATGTCTGAGGCCCATTAACCCTTTGACCCCCCTGCTGTGATGCAGTTATCATCAGCTCTCTATCTCCGCCGACTCAGTTCATTATGCGACAGTTTTTCATATCTACCCTTAAACCTCGAACTCCACCTCGAACTCCAGCTCCAGCTCCAGCTCCCCTCCCTCCCAGGACATCGCTACTAATTACATTTTCAGAGTGCAAACGAAGCGTGCAAGGAACCGGAGAGGCAGTGCTGGAGTGCCTGGTCTGGGTGCCGGGCTTGTCCCCACTAATTAGTACGATATAAGTATATATGAATATATAGACCGCTTTATGCACTAGCTTCCCTCTCTCTCTCTCTCTCTCTTGCGCTGTGGGTGCCATGAATAGGCCGAAGCATAAGTGGCATAAATTAAAATAAAATGTACAAGAATAAAATGTAACTGCGACGAGGCAGCGGCAACGGCAACTGCGATAAAAATCTAAAATAAACATTGCCTCTTGCTGCAGACGGGGCATGCAACGCACACATGCAGCAGCTAGGCAGGGGCATGTGCAGGGGCAGTGGCAGGGGCAGGGCAGCCTTAATTAAGCATGAACATTTAACCTGCCCACCGAGCCACGCCTCCGCGAGAGGGAGAGAGTCGGAGTCGCGTGTCTTGGCCAGGGGTCCGCTCGGGTCCTAAATTTTGATTGATTTATTGAGCGCCACGGCAGGCAGGGATCGGTGCGAGGGAGGGGTCACCGTCACCCCTTAGCCCGAGTAATCGTACGGCTAATTTAATTAAAAATGCATTGTGAGACAGGTAGCAGTTACAAGTTGCCTCTGCGGCAGTCCCAGTCCCAGCCTCATGGTGCGGGGCAACATGCAACATGCACAAGCTGTCAAAACTATCAGATCAATTTAGATACAATGGCGACCAGACCCTTGGACAGGTGTCTGTTATAAGTGGGTTACCTTCTGTCTCTGCTCTCTGCTTTTAAGGTGGAACGTTAACTGCCCGGCTTGGCTGTTTTTAAGGACACTTTAAGGATACTTTCCCCCTTGTTCCAAGGCTGTTGTCCAAACAAAAGAGAGCGTGGGAGACAAGCACTTTGAAGCGAGCCGGCTGCCATTTAACTCCTTCAATCTGTCACTGTAGTGTCTCGATGGACAGATATTGGCCGAGTCCCGATTCAGGGGTGGGGGGAAAATCAATTTACCACGCCCTCGCCCCCGCCCACCCACAAGGAAGACGGTTATCCCTGGTGATTGATTATGCAGCCGTCTAGTGTGACTTGGCGAAAAGTTCTTCCCTGATAGGGAAGGGGTACGGATTCATTTCCTCGGGGGTCGGATATTGATTTGGGGGTCACAGTCACAGTCACATGCTACAAGCATTGCTATAAGATTTCCGTCTCTCTCTTTCTTTGAAGGCGTCTCCGCGGAGCTGTACTATGTGCGGGAGGGAGCCATTAACGATTACGCCCTGAACTTCGCAGTTCCTGTGCCGGCCAATATCAGCGACGTGACCTTTACCTGGCAGTCGCTGGTGGAGCACCCGCTGCCGTACAGCATCAACATAGCCACCTCGGACACGGACGTGCTGCCCCGCCCACTGCTGAACATCTCCCGGATCGGTGACGTGCCGCAGGAGCCGCAGACCTGGGGCATCGCCCTCAAGTGCTCGGGCACGCGCAACGCCGAGGTCACCGTCACCATCAACGTGGAGGTGATCCTCGACAGGACCACCAACAACAACACGAACCTGATCTTCAAGCGCAAGAAGATCTGCCTGAAGGAGGAGCAGGACAGCGCCCACGAAGAGTACGACGACGACGACGTGCTGCAGCCGGCCCTGGGCGGCCACGAGAACGTTCAATATGTCGACCACAACGAGGAGCACGTGGTGGCTAACGGGCACTTGGCTCCCAGCGCGGATCACGACAAGGTGAAGCACCGGAACGTGGTGACCGAGCCGTCACTGAATGTGGGTCGAGGCAATGGCAACGGCAATGGCAACGGCAATGGCAATGCGGGAGGGTCCAAGCGGGACTTCGATCCCATGCTGAGGGAGAACCTGGTGCCGCCGGCCAGCGGCCTCGTCACGCTGATTGTGGGCGGCATCCTGGCCCTGGTCCTCGTGTCCACCCTCATTCTGATCGCTTACTGCGCCAAGGGTCCCTCCAAGCGCCATCCCTCGAACGGGGTGCACTTGATCAAGACCTCCAGCTTCCAGCGCCTGCCCACGATCTCGTCCACGGCCCACAACTCGATCTATGTCTGCCCTCGACCATAACGCCCACATACGCGACCCTGACGCGGCCATTTCGCGAATATGAGCATGAGCCTGAGGAGTTCAACCGCCGTCTCCAGGAGCTGACAGTCCAGAAGTGCCGCGTGCGTCTCTCCTGTCTCGTGCAGGAGGGAAACTTTGGGCGCATCTATCGCGGCACTTACAATGACTGTCAGGAGGTTCTGGTTAAGACTGTGGCGCAACACGCCAGCCAGCTGCAAGTGAATCTCCTGCTCCAGGAGTCCATGATGCTCTACGAGGCCATCCATCCGAACGTTCTCTCCGTGCTGGGCATCTCCATCGAGGACTACGCCACCCCGTTCGTCCTCTACGCGGCCACGGGCAGTGTCCGCAACCTGAAGACCTTCCTGCAGGACCCCTCCTACGCACGCAGTGTCACCACCATTCAGACGGTGCTAATGGCCTCCCAGCTGGCCATGGCGATGGAGCACTTGCACAACCACGGCGTCATCCACAAGGACATAGCGGCCAGGAACTGTGTGTAAGTTGAGCCCAATCCCAAATGGGATCTTCAGGTGCCCCTGTGCCGAGCTACAATCTAAGGAACGCCTCCGCCATCCTCCCTCTTTTCTCCCTCAGTATTGACGATCAGTTGCGCGTGAAGCTAACGGACAGCGCCCTTAGTCGGGACCTGTTTTCCGGGGACTACAACTGCCTGGGCGATGGCGAGTATCGACCCATCAAGTGGCTCTCCCTGGAGGCCCTTCAGAAGTCCCACTACAACGAGGGCAGCGATGTGTGGTCCTTCGGCGTCCTCATGTGGGAGATGTGCACGCTGGGCAAGCTGCCCTACGCCGAGATCGATCCCTATGAGATGGAGCACTATCTCAAGGATGGCTATCGACTAGCTCAGCCCTTCAATTGTCCCGACGAGCTGTAAGTATACCTCAGCCCTTTATTTGTATACCTATGTACATATATTTTTGCAGACGCAACAGCCCCCATAGAGGAGGTTTCTTTGTGTTTCGTTTACTAAACTGTGGGCATTGTCTTTGTTTTCTCATCACCTGCAGCTTTACGATCATGGCCTATTGCTGGGCCTCGATGCCGGCCGAGCGACCCTCGTTCAGCCAACTGCAGATCTGCCTCTCGGAGTTCCACACCCAGATTACCAGATATGTTTAACCAGCGGTGCTGAAGCATGCCAAGACCTGTAAATACAACAAGAGGCGACGTCGCAAGATATTCCAGCAGACCACGTCGTCCACTCTGTTCCCAAAGACATATTTAAATGGTAGCGCCTAGAGCGGGGCTCGCATCTACTCGTAGAAGATCCCCCGCACGTATTCTTATTATGTGTATGAAGATAGTTATTTATGCAGAAGGAGTGCGAGAGGTGCCGTCGGGTGCGTTGGGTAACGCAAGCAGAAGATCTTAGAAAGAGGAACTACCGGAACTACCCAACTGCCCGACGATGCTCTATGCCCTATGTAGCACTTATTTATAGGCTAGCGTGTAAGGAGACAAGTGACATTTCAATGCAAACATTATAAGATACAGAACATACGAGTACACACACCCCTATGTCCCCCTGTTAGAGATACTAGCACCTTCGCTCTGTAGGAAGAGCCAAGCCCAGTAGAGAACAGGTAAAAGTTTCAATGAGAATCCAAATGGGTTCTTGCAGAACTTCAATAAAAACTAAAACTAAACATACGGATAGTAAGCATGCATAGCCCCAGTACTAGGATAGGAACCGAACCCCAGTATGTCCAGGAGAGAGGAGAGCTCTTGAAGTTGCAGTCATTATAAATACTAGTGGGATACCAATACAATACCGAAACGTATATCTATGCAAGTGTATTCACGTGTACGTACATGTCTAAGAACCGTAGTGCTAGTAAGACTCTACATATTTATCTAATGTTAGTGCACATGCGATAAAGCCCCCTCCCCTTCTCAGTTAGCTCCCCGCCCCTTTCAGACTAAAGTTGTACGTTTTTTTGTGTAATATACTTAAGCAGTTTGCATTAGGGCCTAAGTTATTCCTATGATTTGTATTGCAAGACACAAGGAAATACCATTTCAATAAACGTCCGTGCATAATATTTAAAACACAACCAAATGGACTCTTTTATAAGTGGGGCGAATGGGAGATCGCTATGGAGCCTCTGAGGAGGGTAAGTAAAACATTTCCATTCTGGGCAACAATTGAGTCGGCCCACGGCCACGCCCGTCACTTAGGCTAAAACAACGTGCTCTAAGAGCAATGTGCTGTTTGGTTACCGCACAACCCCAGCCCCGGCCCCATCTACACCTTCATCTCCATCTCCATCTCGTAGCCATCACCAGCCTAACCAAGCCCCAACGCAAGGCAACGCAACGTAACCGAACCAATCTCTTTGCGTATCCAGGCGCACCGGCAACACAAAAGGCATGTAATGCCAACTGCCTATTTGAGGCGAAGAATGGTGAATGGTGAGCAGGCGAGCAGGCTAGCAGGCGAGGAGTGAGAGAAATGCGGGTAAGATCCCGGGTCCGGGTCCTGGCCGCACACCTGCACGTGGAATGGGAGCCGTGGCCTGCCTTTTGATTGCCATGCTGACACTACTTAGTTTTTGGCACGTCATGCTGGGGACATGCCGTTGGCGGTGTCCTTTTTAATATGCCTGTCACACCACCATCAGCCAGGAGAGCACTAGTTTTAGTCCTCGTCCTCCTCGGGCAGGCTCCGGCTCCGGCACCGGCAACGGGCAGACTTCTCTTAAAAAACGTTCGGCGAACGCTGCTCGCTCTCGCTCTTGCTCCTGCTCGGCACGTGCCCGCACCCGTGGCATTTAGCTAAAGCCACTACGCAAATCGAAAGCTAATAAGTATAATGTAACAGGCTGTGGAGCAGCTCCACGAGAAAGTGGATTACATTAAGTTTGGAGAGCCCGAGCTTTGTGTTGGATTTGAATGGGAGAACACAATTTAAACCACAGCCCAAACAGTACAACCTCCACCTAATATTCATTTTGTTCTCGAGGTATCATATCTCTTTCATATACATATGTAAATATGTATGTATGTATATGGATGTACATGTCAATCGCAGAGTGTGAATCATGTTATTGATGACCAGGGCAAACCCCAAATTTGGTCAAAGACCTTTCATCCTTGTGACCAGATTGGCCAGAAGTGCTGCCGAAGTTTTCCAACTCTCGAAAGTTACAAGTGATATCGATGAAAGAGTTTTTGATGTTCCAGCGAATCGCAAAAGGGCAGCGCAGCCTTTTGACTTTTGAGTCATTTCAGATAGTGGTCGCCGTTCCAGCGGAGTGGGCAGCAGGAAGCCAATAAGGGGATGGATGGGGGCTCGCCGAGCCCCAAATAGAGGCGCTCCAATCAAATTAAAGTGCAGTCCAGCGGGCTGACAAAGGATATTTAGTTATTAAAAACGCAAACGCAACGCGTGGCAGGGAGTAAGTACTGGGCACGGGTGCAAACATCCTCCACCAACCGCACAGCCCAACTTGTAACCCAAAACGTCAAAGGGTTCATATTGATGGGTGCCGGGCCCCCACCGGGGACGCTCATTGAAAGCGAAGCAAAAACAAACACAAAAGGAGGAAAAGGAGGCAAAAGTGAGTGCAAAAAAAAAAAACAACTCCAAATTGAAAAACAAAAGCCAACTGGAACTTTGTTTTTGGTCAACACTCTAAGCCAAAAATCAACAAATATAAAAAATTTCATAGCACGTGAGGCAGCATTTCCACTTTTTAGCGGAAAAACTTTCGGCAGCGCGGCGGCACTCCGCCCACAACCGTAAAACACCAGCAACAAGAAAAACAACAACAACGGAAAGGGGCAGACCAGGAGTGGCAGAGACCACAGCCTGGGGATAGACTCGACTCGGAGCCGAACCTGTAGATACCCTTCTAGACTACTCGTTCGCGATGCTCCCTTGTATTCCATAATATGCATGGAATATTCTTGTTTGTCGAACTTTTATCATTTCTCATTTTTGAAATATACTTTTATTGCCTATTGCAAAGGGAAATCGTGCAAAGTTACACTTACCGTATAACTAAGGAGCTACGCCGATTCTATTCCAGTATTCTGATAGAATAAATCTCAGCTGTGGGTCCAGAATATACGTATAAATATACTTCAAGCCAAACTTTACCGACCTGCAGGGAAAGCTCTTCTACCCTCTGAAAGGGTATGCCAACAAGAGTGAGAGCGTCAACCGAAATGACGACAGGTAGTCGTCCGTCAGCTAGTCAGTTGGGAGCCATTTGGGAAGCCATCGGCCGGCCAGGCCCCGTCCCCGTCACCGTCCCGGAGCCTGCGGCGCTCGGCGAGTCAAGGTGATGGCTGAACTTTGTGGTGGATGAGCTGGGTGGGGGCTGATGAGCAACCGAACGGATGGGGTTCCTGCTGATGGCTCTGGGAACTGCAACACAACTTTTGCCAAAGTCGGTCGGGCTTTGGAGTGTCCTCAAAAAATTGATTACTTTGTAGAGAGTGCGCGACGCGGTCCAGTTCTGTTTAGTTCGGTGTGCTTCGGTTCGGCTCGGTTCGGTTCGGTTCATTTCTGCTCAGCTCTATTCGGTTCGGTTCGGTTCGGTTGGCATTTTGAAGCTGTTGATTATGGCCACGAGGCATTAGCAGGAAAATAAATATTTACCTTTGAAATTATAAAGCAAAGTTTGCAGCCCCGTATGACTCCCTGATTGTTCCATCAGCCTGGAAAGCTTCGGCTCGGAAAGTTACCGCTCCTCCCATTCTATTTTTTCGATTGCAAAACTAATTAAAAAGTTGATGAAACTCGCCGCTTGGAATTGCTTTTAAAGATTTAATTCATTTCGTGGGTGGCTGTTTGTGTTAAGGGTTAATATCTTCCAAGGTTGTCAATAGTGATGGCAGGAAGAGCGGAGGGATAGAGCATCTAACTTATCGCTTTGACGTTGTATTTAAATTCAACTCTGTGTTTTCGACTTAGGGAAGGTAGAGGAGAGGAACTGCAGTTAGAGATCCCAAGCAAAAAGCAAAAATTCCTAATTGTAAGACTATTAAGATCTTCAGATCCGACAGAACTAGGAGTTGCATATGACCACTACGAGCAATATGCATAAGCAGTAATTGGTCAAAAACAATTAATAATACAAAATGTAGGTGTTCGGCTAAGCGCCTGCCCATTGCAGCCCAAAACGCATCACAGAGAACAGATCTCTGAACCTACCGCAGCTTGTTGTTGTTTTTGTTGCATAGTTGCGTTTCCCTACGCTCTTAATCGCTGTCTCCCTCTTTTTTCATCGTTCGTCACCGGCGAGAGCTGCTAGGGAGGCTCGTCTGCATAGCAGGACCGATCAACAGCGATCGTCAGCGCGAGCACAAGCTCCGTCGTCTGGCACAGTGGCCCTGTCTTCATCGGATTACAAAGCGAAACAAAAACAAATACAGCACTTTATCGAATTCTTTTTGTTGCTATGCTTATTTGAATCAATCTGAAGAAGCTTAGTGGCTCAACAGTAGGTTCATAAAGGATCAAAATATATACAACAAACATTAGTACAGTGTACACATATCGAAGTGTAACCCTTCTAGGGTTACAATTAGTGATAAAGTCAGCTATAGTCAGCTCTTAAGATTAAGCCAGAACTTCTTTGGAAACTTTCTCCAGTTGATTCAAGCAGCCACACCCCCGCGCTTCCATCCCGCTGAGAAAATGCCAAATGCAAAAATTGTTTTTCAATTTCTTTTCTTCTTTTCCAATACGCACGCACACAAAGCACGCAGTGGAACGAGACCGGAGCAGAGCAGTAACGAGAAGGATGGGGAGGGGGAGTCGAACAGCGGAGAACAACATTAGCATACAACTTTTCTTATTATTTTTTATGTGAAAAATTCTCCAAATTGCCGCCGCCGACGTTGGGCTGGAGGGATGCTGATGGAGGACGGATCTGAAGAGGGCTAGACCGAGGGCGAAGGAGCAGCGTCAGCAACAAAACTGCAAACGGCTAAGGAAGCGGAAACGGAAAGCATACAACGCCAGACAAACGGCAGGCAAAGTAAAATTTCGTTGGCTCGGCGGGTGGAGCAGAAGTTGGGATTTGCTACGATATACCGATGCTCGCACACCCGATGCTCGCAGGGACCCAGGGTGTATCCTATATCAGGATCAGGATCAGCAGCAACGTACGGCGCACAGTTAGTGTATGCATTAACACCTGGATATCGGATAACACAACAAGAACGAGGATATACACACTTTTATATTATTTTTTCTTAATGCTATTATCCCCACTATCGAATAATTATTACAGAGTGTGTGTGTGTTTCCATATGAACCATTTATTGTTTATCTTCTCTTTTAACACAAATTAATTCCACGATAAGAACGGATCGTGGTAGTGGGTATCTTCTGGTCGAAATACACGGCCGAAACGCTTTTATTTGTTATCTCTCGTGAGTTTATCTGTAGCTTCAACTGCACGGGATTCTGTATCTCTGTATCTGTATCTGTGTCGATGAGCCAAAGCCAAAGCCAAAGTCAATGGCAGAAAAGTGAAAACCGTCGCCGCGACTGGGGTAAAATACATAATAATGACATGGAAGGAAATGATTTTCATTTGCAAGCCATCGCTCCATTGCTCATGGCTCATCGCTGCTCGCTCCCCTCGCCAGTTGATTGAAGTCACGGTTACGGCTACGACTACGACTACGGCTATGGCTACACAACTTCAACTCCGGCGGTGGCTGGCTTCATTTGTCGCAAAGTTTTATTGAATTACTCGGGCGTGCCCCCAGACCCAGACCCAGACCCAGAACAAGACCCAGACCCAGACCGCGACTCATACCCTCTATGTCATTCGTTTGAAGTGCTCGGAGAGGGACGGATCGGGTAGGAAGTTCTTCTTCCTTTTGATTATAACGCCTTTTGAAAATTCATTAAAAACTTTTAGTCTTTTTTTCTCGTCGTTGTCAATCGATTAGCCTCCCCCCAAAACTCGGAGACGACGCCACCTGCATTCATTTATCATTTTCCCCGCCGCTTCTCGTGTCGCCGCCGTTTTGCGCCTTTGCCTTTGACTTTTTGCCAATTGTCATTATTCATCTTAAACCGTTTTCGCTCCCAAATACAGCTCCAGATCCGCTTCCCCTTGGATGGCATGGAGTTTCCGAGCTAAGTTGCCCAAAATGTCCCACATATGCTGGACGGAGTGTGATTAATTGCTTCAAGTATGGATACTGCCTGCTGCTGCCTGCCTGCCTACCTTTCAAGGGAGTGGCGGTACGCGTGTTGACGCTTAGTCAGCAGCATGCAGTCACAGGGCTCATAAAACACTTCCAAAACTTGTGATTTAGTATAGATCCCAGGCGATTGATGTCTCAGCGAAGCTCAGCAGTGGAGTAGTTTCAGTGGCTATGCTCATGTGATCTATCTACTTCGGTCTTCAAGTGTTTTTGGACATGACTTTTATTGTCTCTGTGAACTTGCGAGTAGATAAGCTTCAATTGCATTCTTCATTCGTATTTATTTAACAATTTCTATTAGTTTTAATTAATACATTACTTGGCTATCGGAGGTTTTGGATATTTTGATGAGTCTGTGTAACTTTGAAAGAACTATTCTGCAAACTGCATCGCTTGTGTTAGTGCACACAGTAGTAATAATGTCTTCTGAATTATCTACAGGCTATCTGAGACATGTGAAACTTATTGGCAGGCAGTAAAAATATAAATCTTAGCAGGGATTAAATACTGAGGGACTTGAGTACTACTTGATTAAATCCTTAATTGTTACCGCTTTTCACACATCCTTCAATTTATTTTGACTTTGGGGCTGCATTTTTCCCAGTTTGACACACAAAGATCTGGCAGGCAAGCCAGCCTATTATATCGGGGATACACAGTAGTACGCACACATACGTATGTATATATGTGTGTATCTATGAGATACACAGCCCAAGAGATACATCCTACATCCTACATCCGAGTAGAAAGAGCTACATCAATTTGTCGAATAAGCAACTTAATCATTTGCCATTGTCAATGCAGTGCAACTGCTCTGGCCGTTGCCGTTGCCGTTGCCGTTGCCAGGGGAAGAACGGGCCTTGATCCGGGCTTGGCCCGTAGGAGGATGGACGGCAGCTGGCGCACTCGTATAATGCAACAGAAACAGAAGCAGAAACGTTGCCAAGGCATAGAATAAAAATTATGCAGACTCCAAACAAGGACGGTGGGCGTTGGGCGGTGGGTGGCAGTGTGCGCTGTGCGCTGTGCGCTGTGCGGTGGGCGCTTCCATTCAACCGAGAAATGTGGCCCTGCCACTTGCTGCCAAAATCAGCACAGCCGAGAGGGGGGTGAACAGACTTGACTCTACTTGACTTGGCTCTGATTCTGATGCTGACTGTGGCTCTGAGTCTGGTTTTTGGCTTCGGCTTTGGCTTGTGACTGCCTCTGGCTGCAGTTGCACAATTTGTCGGCTTTGGCTTTCATTTTTGGGCCATCCACTTGCTGCCATATTGCCACTTGCCACTTGGTTTTATGCAACAAATCATTGGCGTAATTTAAAGCATCGTTCGCTCTGCCCAGTCCCAATCTCAGCCCCAGCTCCAGTCTCACTTCCGTACCCCATTTGTAGCAGTAGTTGGGGGCGGGGCGGCCACTGCCAATGTGGCGTTAAGTGAGACTCGCCCAGCATGCAGCATGCAGCATGCATCGAAGGCAGTGAGTCTCCCCGGCTTGGCACCCCCGCTGCATGCCCCGCACATAACAGGGCCCTGGTCTTTATTCTGTTCTGTTCTGTTCCGTTCTATTTTGCTTTCCACGAGTATGCATGATTATTGAATGTGGTCGAAGATTAATGATGCTTCCGTCTCGGTCTCACCCTGATCCTATGTGCCCCACTCTATCCCTCTATCATCGATTGGGTCTTGCACCATACTCGTAAATTTTTGCTAATATCTGTCTGTCTGGCAGTTCAGCGTGGATTAGATTTTCCTTCCTGTTTTGCCATGGCCAGGGATTTCCCTTAGCTAAACTCATTGGAGACAAGGGGATTCGTTCTGAATGTAAAATAATATTGTGACTTTAAGGCTCTACAAATCCGAAAAGAAAATAGTCATAAGTTATCCTTAAACTGAATTGAGTCAGCAGTTATGTTTCAGTTTTTAAAGTAGGTACAGCCCGAATTTGAATGAAATAATAATACATAATAATAACTAATTATCTATTGTTGGAATTCAGTGACGATCATACGTATTATATACGTATTATATACGTATTATAATAGACCCTCCTCTTCTTGACGGAAGATGGAAGAACTTTGCTCTCCACTCCCCACACGTGACGCTGCCCACTCTCAACTGGCCAGAGCTGCCAACTTGTTTATGGGTTTTGGCACCTAAACCAACAAACTGCGTGGACGCCGAAGCAGAGAGGGCTGCAGTAGGACAGTGGTCGGTCAGGAAGCGCAATAACAAACTATAATAATACTTGTAATACTCTCGCACTGTAATAACACTCGCAACGTGCAGTTTAATTAAATTTTTGGCCAAGGCAAGGCGTGTTGAGTCTGGTCTAGTTCGAGTTCGGGCTGGACTACGTGCCGCAGTAGGCAGCAGGCCCAGAGCTGGAGCTGGAGGAGAGTGGAGCCATGTGTGTCTACCTGGAAAGTCTGTCGGCTGGCGACATATGCGGCGCATAAATTAAACACTCCACGGGCCTGTAAAGGAACCAACACGTACTGCCGAGGCAACAGCCAACAGCCAACAGCCAACAGCCAACTGCCACCTGACTGGCTTTTGGCCATAAACGTGTAGGCATTGCTCATTAGTTTTCCCCGTCTGCCCCGTCTGGGGAGGAGTGCCGAGGGACTCCTTGAGACACATTCGCGTTGCTCGTGTGTACATATTTCTCTTTATTGATTTAAGTCCATTTTTCTTCAGCAGTTCTCCGACTGCGACAACATTAAACCCATACCCGTACACCTCGCCCGGTTAGCGTAGTTGAGTAGTTAATCATTTCTGCCGGCCCGCTCGCTGCCGCAAACTGCAGACCCGCTACTCCACCTCCATCTCCAATGGTGTATGCATGTATATGCCTTGTCGTATCTATTTCTCTTTTTTGGTGCATTTTTTGGCTCACGTCCGTTTCAATTTCAGAAAAAGGTGTCTTCTGGGGAGCTCGCCTCCCCTGCATCTGGTCCGAGAGTAAGTGCCATAAAGTTTGAGCTTCTCACTTATTGAACAACGTTACAGTGCGGTTCAAACGTATAGGACGAATACATTGATCGGTTATCTGCAACAAATCAGCGATCTATACCTATTTGGTATACATATGTCACGGTGTCTGACTGCCAAATAAAAGAATATATTCTAAAGCTGAATTTGGTTTTCGCAACTTTTTGACATAATACCATATTAACTTTGTGAGAAAAATCGAATTAAAAAATGAATCATTGTCTTATTGCCTACAGTACAAGTTTAGGTTGGGGGCCTGGTTGAGTAGAACTTATGCCCATTTTTAGAATTTCAAAATTAGTTTGTCGAAACCAGAGTCCGACTATGAATTCCGAGAAAAGGGCTTGCAAAGTAAGTCTGGGTACAAAGGCTTTTTGCAGTATTTTTGTAGTTTTTGTAGACTGTGAGGATAACGTGCATCTGCATATATCTGCAAGTTGATAGCTTGATCAAAGCAATAATTTAAATTTATTCGGCATTCTATGAGATAAATTAACGTATAGTAAGTGTTTTATTTCGATTGCAATCGTTTTTCATTGCCAGAGCGCACTGTACTCGCTCTAGTTATTCGTAGAAATTCAACTTTATTTTTTCTGTACTTTATTCTTTTTGCGACAACTGCGTTTCGAGTGTGCCTGGCCTGGCTGGCCTGGCCTGGCTTGGGTCGGCTCTGCCTGGACTGGTCTGGTCTGCCATGATGAAGAAGTTGGAAGTCCTAGTCTGGCAATCGTGTTCCGAGGGCTGCAGCTGGCTTGTGCCCATTGAACTGTGCCCGGGCGGGACGGCGTGTAGCGTACGGCGTATGACGTACGGCGTACGGCGTGGTATGCGCAGAAGAAGTGGGCAGAAGTTTATCAATAAAATGCTGTGGCATACAAGTGTACACGAGTTATTTCTTTTGCATAGATGGATAAGCAGATGTATTGGAGGAGAAGAGCAATGATGGCAGTGGTATCCATCCACTGACAGCCCCCCTCCCTCACTTGTCTGGTATTTATGGGGTTTTGTAGTCAACCACAGGTCATGGTATGGTATCTCAATAAAAATATGTTTTGGGCTTTGAGTGGGGAACAGTTCGTTCGAACTTTTGTTGGCGTGAACTGAGAGTGCCAAACTGGGATGCGATAAATCAATCAGAAGCGATAAAACACGCAGCTGTCATCTATTGCAACTCAATCCCAATCTCAGTCTCAACCAGCTATCAGATTCCGTGCGGAAGCAGACACTCCGAAATCGACAGATTAATCATCTGCAGAGCTCCAGGAGGCCGCTGAAAAGGTGTGTGTATTGATAACTCAATTAACATGTTACTTCCACGAATTATGAGCAGATTTTGCGCACTCGAATAGAGCCCGAGACAAAGAAAACGAACAATTCGGAGGGCTCTATCGGGGTATCTTGTATCTTGTATCTGGATGTGCTGAAAAATTACTCGAGCTCAAATTTCAGACATCGTGTAATACGAAACTTTGCCAGGGGCTCTGGGAACAATTGATTGGAAAAGGATTCGGCGCTTGGTTCAATTTTTTAAATGAATTCTCATTGAAGCGTTAATCCATTTAGGGACCGGAGTCCGGACCCAGGCAGAAGGGTCACAAAATTGTTGCATGCACACGTAATCGGATTTGAGGGGCCCATTGGATGGGCAGGGTTATATTCCATCGCGACCCTCCGCCCCAGGCACTTGCCTGCGGTGGCACACTATTTAGTGACAATGACATACTTGTTGGTGGCTCAGCCTAAGCCTCATCCTCACTCTCCACATCCTCCTCATCCTCCTCCTCATCTTTCAGACCCCTCCGCAGGGAAAACCTTTATTGGGGCTAAGCAAAATTGTGCATAAATTAAAAAAATTGGTTATAACATAAACTATAAAGCCATAAAAACGGGTGTCATAACCACCCAGCTAAAGGAGATTGCCTTGTTAGCCCCCGGCGACTCCTTCTCCATATCCCCTTCGTTGTGTTGTTCTTTTCAAAGGCAGAATTGATGACAATGCGGCTTTTCACCGCCTGGCGGGGACTCTGCTGTGTGTGGGGCTTGCTGCAACAAAAGATAAAAATTTTCATTAAAACCATTATAACCTGATTTTGCAGCAGACAACAGAAGCAAAAAAATGAAAGAGAAAATATCACAATTCACGGATAACAATGCCAACGAGGAAAGTGACGTGGGACTTACCCTCCACACCTACTGATATGCACGTACGTACATACATACATACATATATATGTATGTACATATGTACATAAGTAGGCCGCAGTAGGGCCCAGTTTTAAGCGATAGTCAATCTATGCGAAATCCGATTGCGATTCAGGTCTATATCAGAATATTTATTGATCCGAATGCAAAATATAATATCATTCGTTGTAAGCGATTACCAATTTACAGTCGAAAGAATTCAATGATGGCATAAGTATCTCGGATAATAATAATTGAATTGAATTAAACCGAATTTGAGTGCCTTAAACGATCTTCCCTAGCTAAAACTGGTTTGATTAATGATGAATCGACAAATTAAACGGGCCATTCAGTGCACGCTTTGGTCTGTTATCGAGCTCCGCCCACATCGGATCGCCTTTCATCGATGCACCATCGACAATCTCATATATCTTTGCCTCGGGAGGGAGGACACAGCGTTTCAGCATATACAAATGGACAAATGTACAGTGTGATCCAAAAGTGTAAGTATCTGGCTGTGCTGTATTGTAGTCCCCGAAATAAGAATGGACAATCAGATAATGCTCCTCAGGACGTGCTTTTATCTAAGAGCTGTTTCTATTCGGGAAAATATTCAAGCTGTTTTATTCATCTGAAACGCACTGTATAAAATCTATTGCTCTGCTCAAATTACACACACACACACACACACACACGCTAGGCAAATATTGTATGTTGTGTAAATATCCTGTCTCCCTATCATGGCTTCGCTTTCCGCTTTCCACTTTGCATTTTCCAGTCATCCCGTCCTCCCATGGATACGGGCGACGGACGGCGGACTTTAGGCTTTTGTATGCCACGCGAACAGAGCTCGAGCACAAGGTGGAGCGGAGTGGGGTGGGGTGGGGTGGAGTGGAGTGTCGTGCTCCTTCTATGTATAGGAGTATGCGACCACGAGGATACGTCCTATTTGTATGTGCCTCTGTGTGTGATAACAACCCAAGGATTATTTCGCATTACTTTATTTTGCAGAACAACCGCTAGCAAGTTTTGCGGTACTTTGGCACAGCCTTCGTCCCTTATAATTTACACGCTGATTGCGCGTCGGGATTATATATAATTTCTCTTCGGTTTTCGGTCTTCCCAAAGTCTCACCCCTCCAAACGCCCCACGGCTGCCTCCTGGTTTATCAGATTCGCTCCGTGCATATTTTTTGTATGAGTTTTTTTCTTTTGCTCCTGCACGTTTTTATAAGCTTATGAAATTAATTGTGTGTGTGTGTGTGTGTGTGTGTGTGTGTGTGTGTGCATGTAGGGGTAGCGATGTGATGGATAGGGATGTGGGCACATTTGATTATGTTTTGGCTAAATAATGAAATTATCTGGTAATAAAGCGTAATATCCTCCCATGGCAGCAGGCAACCTCGAAGGTATTAACGCGGCTCAAACCCCCAGCCGGTTATCGTGATATACATGTATGTGTGTGGGGTGGGGGTGGGAGAGCAGTGGGTTAATTGAAATTCAGGGTTTCAGGCAGCTGGAATTAAGGCGAAAGTCGTTGGGAGAGAGTGTTTGACCAGAATGACCCAACACTGTAACCGCATTAGACGCCTCTCCCTCTGCCTCTCCCCTGCCCTAGGGTCAGACCACCATGTAAGTGAAACCCAACCCGAACCAGTGACAAATATTGGAAAAGCTGCTCTCTACGGCAGTCTATACGCGGTGCACGCGGTGTAAATCTCTCCTTAACAAGCAGAACATTATCGTCTCTAATGTTATTAACGAGGAGAAACGGAGGATGGATTGAGCACTCGAAACGCATCAACGAAAGCAACTGAAACATAATACAAATAATTAAAAATAGCCCGGAGAGACAATGGTTCGGAATGGCCAGACAACATTAGGGAAGACCTAACCCCCGTGTAGCAAAAACAATTGTGTCAATAGGTTCGCCCGCATCCAGAGCGAGTCCCAGGGACAGATAAACACAGAATGATAATGGTTCGAACAGCTGCTGGCGACTGTCAATGTCAACCGAGCAGCCCAAAGACCAACCCAAAAAAAAGGAAAGCAAAGGAACGGGAATTGGAAAGGGCGACACCGAATCCAACAGGCTGCTGCTCCTCAGACACCATGATCTATGCGACACACACACACACACACCCCAGAGCAGAGTATGACAGAGGAAATGGTAAGGCGACACCTACTGCCATCATTTGTTTACACAATATTGGATATTGGATATTGGAAAGGCTCCTGTGGGATGGGGAAAGGCAAGGAAAGGAAATAGGCATTAGCTGAAAATTTGTAAGGCCAAACACGCACTCAAGAAGGGACAATAGTCAGGGAGTCCGGAGAAGAGTCGAAGGAGGCTGGAAAATGTATGCAGGCGACAAATTTAAAACGCATGTCCTGGGGTTACAGTACGGATATGCAGAGAACATGAGGTAGCAATCGTCAAACAAACCTATTGTTTATTTATTGTCTGTTACATTGTTTGCTTTTCTTTTGTCTGTGGATCGCCCGCCGGCCGACCACACGCGCTTCTTCAATGCGGTTCTGTTCACGATTCAAAGGTTCAGGGTTCTGGCCGGGCTTATGTTTACGCATTCCAGCCTTGGTCATTATTCTTTCATCGAAATCACGGCTAAAACTGGCTCAGAGGCAGGTGCCAGTGCCGGTGCCTGTCCAGCGGACAACTTCATTTGAGGATTGGCTCATTTTACGGCTATTATTAACGTGAAATATCCAGGAGGTCATCGTCTCGCCCTTTTGTTTTGGTTATTGGAGAATTTGGAACTCCCATTGAAGCAGAAGCCAGCGACGAAGCCACACAAGAAGCCTGAAATAATTGAAATAATAATACGACACCGAACAATGGGCAATTCGAGTAACCGAAGACTGAATAAAGGAGAATCCCAAAGGATTGGATTTCCCTTGACCCGATTATCCCATCATTCCATTCCCCTAATATCCCACTCACTCTCGCTTTTCGACTGACCAATTTTCTGTAGAGATAATACTCGTACTGCTGCCCTAAGCCGGCCACAACGGGAACAACACATTCATTAACGGCTATCCCAAAGCCCTAACACATGCTTATAGCAGACATGCTCGAACCATCCATGAAAACGATGTTCCTATAGGAAAGCGGACGATAAACCACATAATTGCGACTTGACCTGATGGTGGGAGCGTGACTTGATTTGGGGTACAAGTTATATTTTCTTGGCCTGACCTACGATTGTGGGCATGCATTTTGCTAGGAACGATTCCTGATTTATTAAGGATCATTTCTGATGTAAAGAGTAAAACAAGGAAATAAAATGAACCAATTTTAAAGGGCTCAAATGAGATTAAAGCGCTGAGGTGATTCTTAGTATTATACAAGATGGTATTTAAGTTATTGCAAAACCGTTCTTCGATAGTTATTTAATGTTATATGTATTTGTAAAAATCGCCCTCAAGCGACCAACTTTAAGTGAAATTCTCAGTCAACTTCCAAGGTCCGTACAGCGCCCCTTGGGCAGCCCGAAGATTTTGATGCACGGAGATGGGGCCTAGCAACGAAGCGACGCAATTGTGGGGCTTGTGAGGCTCGGCTCTGACATTAATATGACATTTATTTGTCATAAGGCGGTCGGTCGGTCCGTCGGTCCGTCGGCCGTTTAGGACTTGTCTGATAGCACAGTCGTTCAGACCCTAGCCCCCCGCTCCCGCAGCCGCACTCTCATTCCTCCAATCTATCCATCAACCCTCTCTCAGGGTGGAGGGTGAAGGGTAGCCGAGAGAGACGCATTAATTCCATGCGCAGTGAAGCACTCGGATGGTCGGTTATCAATGGGTTAATAAAAGTGGTTATAAAATATGAGTTCATTACGGGAATGCTCTAGTTATAAATATTTCTCAGACCGGCGCTGCGCGAGTCTGCGAGTCACTGGCACTGCAGGGACTATAAATTCGATCCGAGATGCCTGCAGAGAGACAGACAAAGATGGGTCGGAAGGGGGAGAGTATGGGGGGCACACAGCACACAGCATATGGCATTGTCGTGGTCGCTTTTGTCGTACTTGTAAGAAGAGATTATATTACTTTATGCGACTCTGGCTATGGACATGGACGTGCGTTCCGCCAGTCGTGTCCTTGGCGCTCTGTCTCCCTGCCTGCCTGTTGTGGCCTGTACTTAAGTTGATCCGGCGCTTTTGCGCCTGGCTTTATGCCGGGTGCGGACACGCGACTCTCCTTGAGGGTCCTTCAGCCGCACGAGTGTGGGTCTTGCAGGGAAATGGTTTGTGTTCCCTTATTGTATGCCTCTCATGCATAGATTGCAATCATAAATCAAACGTTTTGCAAATGAGATTTTGAATATGCTATGGCTCATAATTACTACTACGAAGTATTCGGTACTCGAACATGAATATGAAAAGATGAATAAATTATTCAGGACTATTTTAAGCGCATTACTTTCTACTGCCACTGCTTCTCACTGCATAATCGCTCCTTGAAGATACCTTATGGGTCGGACCCTTATTTGTCCACGCCGACATCTGCCTTTCGCTCACTTTCACAGTTTCGCTCACTTGGAGCATTTGGCATTTAGCAAGGACTGTTATCCTGCCCTCGAGCACAGTCCAACGCAACGCCACATATCCCAAATCCACTCCACTCCACTCTTCATTCATCTCATCTCATCTGATGGCAATTCTCATTTCTCATCTCTCATCTGCAGTGGCACGTTAGTCGCTTCCGGTTCCTGCTGCCTCTCTCTGTGTTTGCACTCGCCAAGGGCTTACGCATTGCCCTTTTCGCCAAGGCCGCCACTGCCCCTGCCCCTGCCTCTGCTCTGAAACCGCTTCGGGGTTCAATCCGCCCGCAATCAAGCGTTACTTTGTTTGCTTTCGGAACTCTGGTCCATTAAGTGCCGTCGAAGCCAGCCGCCGTTGCCGCCGGTGACTTTTCGCACTCGATGCGATGTGTGATGGGAGCCGAGGCGCGCCGACGGTCACGTGTCGGGGTCCGGGGTCCGGTCTGTAATTGTATCTTATAGATACAATTACGATTTTTCAATATTTTCGCACAGCGGGCGCCACACGAGCGCATGTTGCGCTCTCTCTCGCTCTAGCTCTCTCTGCATCAGTTTAAGGGCGTTATTATTTATTTATAGTGACACTTTATTGCAGTGCCACCGGCGGCGGCTGCAGGATACGCACACAGGACACAGGACACGGGACACGGGAAACGGGACGCAGGGGGACACAGGACACAGGAGAATGTAATTGCGCATTTGCGGCGTCTTGGAACGCCAGCTCTCGACGGTCGCTGGAATATGTTGCATCATTGCTTCGGTGGCCTTAATGTCCCAGAGCCAGTTGCCAGACTGGAGTGGAGTGGAGTGTCGCCTGCTTAATGTTGCGTTGCGCATTGCACGAGTCCTGGAGTCCTGTCCCAGGAGTTGCTTTTGTTTAATTTAATGCGCCCACACAGTTGTCGTTGTCGTTGTCGTTCCCGTTCTCGTTCTCGCTGTCTCCCAGGGCATTATCATAATTTTTCAATTTATTAACAAAGTCAAAACAGTTTAGTCCCCCTCCCCCCTGTACCCCGTGTACCCTTTGCAGCTCTGCCCCTCTCCACGAGTCTCATTTATTATCTATGTTATGCAAGGACTTGGTCTTAGGAGCACTGGTCCTTGGCTGGATAAATGTCCTGCGGTGCTTTGGCTACAAATGCGCGTTAAAACGGCTTTAATTGTCAGACGTTTGGTTCCATTATTTATGCTTCCGTTTGAGGTCTGTCGAAGATGGAGGGAGAAAGCTTCCCTATCGAAGTGGCTATGGGAGTGAGGAAGGTTGGTTTTGGTTCTGGATTTGGTTCTGGTTCCCACCACAGTCAAGCACTGATTAAGACAAATTCTCTATTCATTTCAACAGCCTTCAAGCACTCACACGACCCATAAATGATTCATTTCCTTTCCTACCACAAGACTACAAGACTTTCAGTAAAACAAACAGAGAAAAGCCAAGAATTGAGACAAAATTTGAAATTGGAATGAAATGAAATGGAAATTAACTATGCCGCCGCCTCGGCGAGGGCCTCTTCAGACAATTGCCGTCACTGGAGTTTATTTAATTGATCGAGAACGAGCGCTTCCCTTTAATTGACCCAGAAAAAATGACAGAATAATTTTAAAATTATTCAAATTAAAGAGGGACTGAGGGTCGTCCTCTCTGCTCAGTTCTTGCCACTTTTGCGGCATCCACGTGGGCAAATGCCGGGCAAATGCGAACTTTAACACTCAAAGTTCTTGCCAACTTTGGCGGAAGGGCGGAGGGGGCGAGGGACAGGGAGAGGGAGAGGGCGAGGCAAACCGAAATCCAATTTGCAAGTTTCTCAAGTGGCGCAGCACACACGCAAAAATCCTCCTTGGCAATACATGGGTAATGCTGTTTGCCCAGGTGTACTCAGGCCCAATCCTCTACTCCTAGTGCCACCTCAGCTCCCCCCAACCTCGACGCTCGACGCTGACAATCACGCACGATTTCAGGCAAATCTAATTTAAATACGACTACACGTCAGGCATTCAAGGAGCTGCCAGGAGTGGGCAACCTTTGATGGCTTCCCTCCACCCCATCCCATGCAAATCCACCCAATCCACCCAATCCCATTCCATCCCCTCCCACCTAGCCAGGCTCCGAGAGCTACCAGTTTACTTTAGTTAGTTAACTGTTTATGAACTATACGTAGCAGAGGCAGAGGCAGGGGCGGGGCCGAGCACTTTACACTTTTGTAGCAGCCAGCTCTTCTGAAGTAATTAAGTGTTTTTCCACATGATGGCTTCATAGACTTTGGCCAGGAAGTGTTGCTGGGGCCCAATCCGGGGGCCTTCGAGGGAGGTATCCATCCCGATACCCGTCGCACTTCGCTACCTACGACTCCTCGCATTGAATACTTTTATAATTGGTTTAAAAAACGTGAAAAGAAAGTGTTGCCTGGCTTGATACTTGCAGATAGTTTGTCCTCCGCTCCAGCTCCCCCTCTCGCTCCCTTCCTCATCCACCACTCCACTTTACTCGAGCCGCTTATAATAAACTTCTGGAGAGTGTGAGTGTGCTGCAACAAAAGCCCTCGACGGCATCAGTAAAATCATTAATAAACTATTAAGGTATTTCCCGGGGCCACAAACCGCAGTTGCCGGGATGGACGGGTTGTTGTGGGAGGGGCGCGGTCTGATGCAAACTTTTGTGGCAGACAGCGGAATTTTGATCTCAAGGCGGAAGCCACAAATATCCATATAAGAAATGCAAATTGGATAAGAAGGCTTTCCGAGTTTAAGGAGGTCTCGGGTTAACTTAATCCTGGCTTAAAGGAGATGATTTTTTTTGATGAATTGGTCCTTCAAATAAATAATACAAACCAAAATAAGCAGACAGTACTGGGGTTTTGGGTTTTTTGTATAGAATCTAAGAAAAGAATATTTCTTTTTTATCTTCCAATTGCATGTTGAAAAGATTAAAACAACTATTCTTCATTAAGAATTACCAGAAGGTTACCATGTAGTAGAAACAATTAAATTATGATCCTAGAGGATTGTCTAATGTCTCCACTCCACCATCCAGTTGCGAGTGGCAATCTTCAATCTGCTGCAGGTGCCATCCGCCCATAACTCAATCAGATCACGTACCCACATTCATCACTCAACTTTGGAGCATAAAGGAGTGCCTTTTTCTTACGGATCTTTCAGATCGATCTTTAGCATTGCAAATGTGCCTGCCCCAAAAGGGGAATATGTACTCAAACTTATATATGTTGAATATCTTTCGGGTGTCTTTCCATGCTGGCCATTAACCATTATCACATCTTAGCTTTAATAGATCCAAATGTGTATTTTACAAGGCTGAATGCCCCATCCATGATGCAGTTTCTGTTTCAGTTGCAGCTATTTTGCCATACAAAACATTCGTAATCAGGTCCAATTAATCTCAAGACTCGCTCCTTCATTTGGACGTTCGTTCGTTCACTCGTCCGTTGGCTCGTTCGCTCGAGACTCCATCCAGTTTGCCAGTGCTCTGATGGCTGTACTTGTAGTTGCTGTTAAAAATAATTTCTGTTGACACAAAGATTGAATGCCTCTCTTGGAAGCGAGAGACAGAGAGGGGGTGAACAAGACTAGAGGCCCGCGACCAAAAGAAGACAAACAACAGTTGACTCCGCTCGGATCTGCGATCTGCGATAATTTATGCCTTCGATCACATGAAGACATGAAAAATGTCGCCACAAGTTGCCAGAGCAATGATGACGACTACGATCCGCGATCTCCCAACTCCACCGAACCGAACCGAACCGAACCGATGCGATCGGATTCGAGGCGATCGATGGCCTTAGTTGTCGCGCACTCTTCGCCAAATGCAGCCAGACCAGCCGAAGTACGAATGGGGAACAGAACTGGATGGGTGGATGGATGGTTGCTTGCCTGCTTTCGGAATCGGGCATAAATTAAGTTGACAAGCGCCCGAGAAGCGGTGGCCCGACCTCTGAGTGTTTGTACTACAGATAGTAGTGCTTGCATGCCCTCTCTGGACCACTCCTTGGGCGCTGCTGCGTCTCCCCAAAAACGAGCAGCGTCAATTTAATGTGCGGACATAATTTTCCTGTCGCATTCAATATGAGCTGCTCTGCTTGGAGCTGGGATACGGGCATCACAACACACAAGAAGCACAAAAAACAAACACGAAACTTAAAAAAGTTGCACGTGGATTGCATCACTGATGCGACGCAGATTGTTGCACTCTGGCGACGATGCTGATGCGCTGATGCCGTCGATAATGGGCATGGAAAGGTGCACACGTTTTCCGAGTGCTTGCAGATAATTTTATGTGGGTCCTAGGGTGAAAGATATGGAGCGATTTGGTTGCCACAAACCAAAGCCATAGGTGGAAGGGACTCCGAAAGGGGAACCCGAGTGAGAGGACGGAGAACCGAGAACCATTTAAGGGAGATATATAATGATTTGTTTTTATGGTAACTCGGAGAGTGGATGGAAGGATATGGTTCGGAATAAGGAACTCTCTAAAAGGATGAACTCCAAACGACGTATTTGTATATTTGTAAAAACTAAGCACAAAACAGCACAGTAAAAGGAGTTTGAAGTACTGGAATGAATTGCTCCATCGAAGAAGTAGTAGTTGTGCGGGCTGCAAGAAAAGTTCATACCCATTTATACATACGGCATATGCATCCTTCGAAGTTGAAAACCATTAGCTCTTTGAACGCATGACCACTAATGATCCGATACTCGGTAACAGCTTGTTGAATGGAACAGAATGAATTTCCATATTCGAACTGCTTTACTGCTTGCTCCATCATTTCCGGCTGACGAGGATATGGACGGGAACGGGGATGGGGCTGGGGATGAGGATGAGGATGACGACGACGACCCAAGCGTTCTCCGGAGTTTCCGGCATCTGATCCCCATCGTTGCTCTCTCGACTTGAGCTTAAAAGGTTAGTTAATGAAGTCATTTTTAAGTTGCTGCTTCCGTTTAATTGAGAGTCGTCGCTGTCTAACCTTTCCGCTGGCCTGGGCTGGGCTCCTCCGTGGCTCCTCCTGTCCCTGCCTGGGCGACCCACGTCGCATGCCAATTGCTGATGAGCTTTTAATAATGTTTTTTGCCATCGTATTTCTTTCCGTCTTTCGCTGTCTCTTGTGCCGCACTTGCCGCATAATTCGATTATGGTGCGGCGGCTTTCAAGCAGCGCTGCTCAATGCGGCACATCCGTGCCACAAACGTTGCTCTGTTGCAATTTAATTAAGTGAAGTGCAAGTTGATGGAGGTGCTGGGCTGGAGCTGGGACTGCGGCTGCGGCAGACGTTGGCCAGACTGGTGGCAGTTGCAAAAAGACCGCCGATCAGGCGCGATTATCGGCAATTCTTGTACACCCACACCCATACCCACACGCGGCCAATGGAACGTGGGATGTGAATGTGGCTGACGCTGACTCCTTCACCACCTCTCCGACACGTGCGGCATTTTGCGTTTGATGGGGAGTCGGATGGAGAGATGGAGACATGGAGACTTGGAAACAGGCAGCGGGGAGGTAGAGCCTTATTTGGCAGCAGGTTGCCGACACGCCCACATAATTATCGCTATCAACTCGACTCCGTTTGTTGCACGCGGCTGACTCTCGGGCTCTGCCCCACACTCGCTATTTTCCTGCGAGGCTGTCTTCTTCCTTCCAGCTTCCCTGGCATTCTGCGAGTCCGGTGTGTTGTTTATGACTCTCTCAGAGTTCAGCAGACTCCCTTCCCCTGGACCTGGGATCTGCGACGCCCACAACGTGCTGATTTTTTCTCTGTATAATCTTCCAAGGCGTTTTATTATTTTGTTAAAATTTGTTCTCGAACAGCCTTAACCGATCACTCTTCTGGCTGGCATGAAATTGGTAAAGACATTTTTTGTTTCATTTTTGATACATCACCATAATAGTGTAC
Organism: Drosophila miranda; assembly: GCF_003369915.1. NCBI lineage: Eukaryota > Metazoa > Arthropoda > Insecta > Diptera > Drosophilidae > Drosophila > Drosophila miranda. Next base: position 14,468,820 of record NC_046677.1, on the reverse strand, counting down.
CATTACTAGTCCTCGAAGTACTATTATCTGTTTCAAATACCAGGAATGCTCTACCGAGCAATACAATTAGGATTCTTGCAACGTTCTTTCCAGATTGTTACATGATGCAAACATTAGCACAGACTCATTTGGTCATCAGCGGATGTGTCAATGTATAACACTGAATGTAAACAACGAATGCAATCTACAATACTTTAAGTTCGGATGAAGAATTTCATTGGAGTTTGGCCACTAAGTATACCTACATATAAGGAGCCAACGGTCCTAGCAAACGTAGCACAAGATTGCCTTGGTTCTTAGGATGAGCCCAGGCTCTGAAGCAATAGACCTAGCTTTCAGCTTTCGAATGAAAAGAAAGCAGCAGTGATTCTGCGGCCCCAAGCTAGACTTTCTCTCTCTTGTTTTACTGCACTTTCTGCAGCTCCGCTTCACGGCCACCTAGAGATTGGATGACATTCCGGTTTGGTTTCGGTTTTGTGTTGCACTTTTATTTAATTGAAATTTTAGTTTACCGCCCGCTCTAATTGGATTATCTGAGAGTGCAGGACACTCTACCCCCGCTCCTCCCCACCGAGAGTGTTTCGGGCTAATGGAGTTGTGATGTTTTTACTTAGACGCAGTCAACTCAATTATGCACATTACACATGAAGGGGAGAAGAGTCGCATACGATCCTTGCGAAAGATACACAGAAAGAAAGATAGATGGGGGAGAGAGAGTACGAGGGAAGCTGTCAAATCGAATGGAACGGACTCGAACAGTAAGTAAACTGAAATTTTGGTGTCTTACTTGCTCAAATCATAGGCGAATACGACGGAGTTTGCATAAATTTGATTTCCACTTGGCCCGACCTCCTCTTCCTCTTTCTCGGTCCTGACTCCAGCCATAACTGACTCTCGAATACTCCGCCACTAACTCGATTGACTTGACCCCAGACCATTGAACTGTCGACGGCCTTTTTGCCGCCTCTTTGCATTCTGGATTGGGAGCATGAGCATTCCGACTCCATTCTGGTGGTGCCCCATTGACATGCCCACTGCGATTTGTTTTCGACTCACTTGACAGGTAATGGCAGTCGCCCAGCGGCTGTGACAATGGAAGAACTCCCGATAGAACCCGTTCCTCGGACCACTCCGACCTTCCTCCTCCCCTGAACCACTCAACGCTCAACGTTCAACACTCGTTGGGCTCATTGTCGCCGGCAGAGTCGGGGAGTCGGGAGAGTCGGCCGTGACAAATTGCTTTAACATTGATTTAAAGACAACACAACAGCTCTGTTCAGAACGGAGCGAATATTTCACACAACTGCCACGAAACGTCATTCCAGACAACGCCCTAATCCCAATCCCAGTAGAGACGTCCCGTCTCCCGTCCCCGATCCGTCCAACCCCCGCGGCGGAGCCATTGAATCGGATTGAATGGGCTGGAGGAATAGGATGGGATGGGGAGGCGGAGGCGGAGGTGGAGGGACGACCTTGCTCTCCGCGCGAGGCGAATGAATAAATTGAATGCGTTTTCAATTTTTAATAAAGCAAAAGTGAACGAATGAAACCAAGCCGAGTACGAATCCGAAGCCGAAGAGAGAATCGAACCCAATGCAAAAGGCATCGAATTACGGATTTCAAAACCGCACGGCCATGAGGAGGACAATGATGAGGACAAGGATGGCGACGACGATGACGACGACGAAGGCTATGGCTATGGCGATGGCGATGGCGACTCGACGACGCTGCCCATTATCCTTGATTTATGTGTATCCTGCTGGTCCATCCATTCGAGCGACCCTGGTGCGGCCGGCCCTCTTTTTTGGGCTTCTCCATAAACAATTACGGGGACCGTTTACTTTTTGCACTCACTGTTTGCGCCAGCCAGCTGCGGTTTTTATTACCAGTATTCGCCTGTCCAGGCCAAAGTCAATGCTGGTCCTTTGTGCGGTCGCCTCCTGTCTCCCTGCCCCCCGCCTTTCTATCTGCCGGGGCTTTTGCATTTTAAAAGCAATTAGCAGCGAATTTTTCGGCTCTGCCGATGTTTTTTCCTTTTATTTTTCTTTCCCATCCCCCAGCGCACCTCTCTTCTGTTTCTACCGCCATTTTCGTGGTGATTTTCAATAACAAAAGAAACACACAAAAATTGTGATTGTTTGTTGTTCTTCCTTCCAACGAACAAACAAAAAAGGAGCAACTCCCCAATGGAGGGGTCCAGTCCCGACGACGGGCTACCCAGAGAATCTACGGATTCTTTATCATGTCCGGGACTCTGACTCCTTCAAGTAGAAAATGAACTTTTTTAATTGGACAATGGACTCTATAACTAAAGAAGACACGGAAAGAGGACAAATTGTCGCTTAAATCTGCAAAACCTAATCGATATAGAATCTGGCCCTACTGTTCTCTTTATATTTTTTTTTGATTAATTATAAGCAATAATAATTATTTGTTTAGCTTTATCTTTATTTGATCTCTGAAGAGCTACTTACGAGACTAAGGATCGAGCGGCGCTTTCTGTTATATATCCATAGGAATAAAAAATACCTCCTCGACCCAAGCAACACTGTGGGAGGAGGGAGGGGGAATCACTCAAACGTTGTTCACATGTCAATGCATTTTGTTTGACGATTAGTTATGTAACTGACTAACAGTAACGCTGCTGCGAAACCCACAGAAGAATAGTCGGAAAGTGGAAAAAGTGGCAGCGGGCTGGAAGAGCCATCGATGTACATACATAGGCAAAGGTAACACCGATCCTTCCAAATGTGTAATTTCCAGCTGCAGTAACGATTAAAGTGTAACGCTCTGAAGGATAGGCCTCCTCCGCACTGTAGCTCATCTGCAATCTGGCAGATGAGTGATGCTCTCTCTTTCACAGCCGTAACAGCCGTCCGCTTGCTGACCAAACACTCCGCTACACTCTATTGCTGGCCAAAACAGGTGGCGCTGCCTTTTCCCACTTTCCCATTCACCATTCACCATTCACCATCCACGCTCACATCCATATCCTTCATGCTGCGCAATGTGGCGTCAATCAAATGATTGATCGACTTGTAAACCTACTCGGCCACCGCCCCCGCCCCCGGGGTAGTGTGGGAAGGAAGATTTCAATCTCCCCGTCGGCCGCCGGCCGCATAGAGAAAACAAAAGAAACTGGAATGTAGCAGGCAATACGTATTAGTAGGAGCAGGGGAAATCAGTCAATTAGCAGTCATTTCTGATAAGGAACACTGTCAGAGATGGGGCGATGGAGAGCATCGAAACGGCATCCAAATTTATGGTGGAAATACTTTGGTAAATAGATAATAAATTACACTGTTCGGGGGCTACTAAGAGACACAGGCCAATTTTTCGGACTTGCCTTCTCTCGGTCGATCCATCCGTCCATCCATCCATCAATCAACCAGGAAACTATGCAAAGAGATTCAGATAGTTGTTGGTTGACTGCGGCTTGGGGTCTTGAGGTTGCCGGCATCAATTATGCGTCTGTCTCAATATTTATGAAAATTGATTTCGGTTTTCTTAACCAAACGGAACCCTCAAACGTCAGTGTCAATTAGAGGGAATTAAGGAAGGAAAGAGAGACGGGATGATGTCAATAAAATGAATTTTTCAGCTTCCAGGGGCTCATCCCTCGGAGCAACATTTGATTGCAGAAAGCCGCTCAACACCTATGAGCCGCTAAAAATCTCTTTAATTGATGCCTAAGCGGTCTGTAGTTGTCGCTCATTATGACGGCAGCACAAAGGATAAGAAAAAGGTGTCGACACAAAGGTGGCCCAAATGAAAATGCAATTGCCAACTGTAAAGGAAAATGACAGACACATCCAAAATAGAATCGCATTGAGCCGTAGCAAAGCCGGAGCCAGAGCCAGAGCCAGAGCCAGAACCAAAGCCAGGGCCAGATCCAGAGCCCTTGTTAATCCGTTTTCAAGTCGCGCATTGATGAAAAGGTGCAAAAATCTCCAGCACAATGGACTAGATGAGGAATGGAAGAATGAATGAATGAAGGATAGGGATGGGAGTGGGATGGGACGGTGAGTGGAGGGCTGGCTGGCTGAAAATTCAATCAATGCGACAGCTTAGAAATGCGTTTGTCATAATTTCAATGAACGATTGCAGAAATATTTCCCATTTCCCAGTGTTCAAAATAGAAGTACTTCCTCGCTTTGTATGGAATTTATTTTATTTGTATTATTCGTCTACTTTCTTTCATTTTATTCGAAGGAAATGAAATGAATTTTTGAAAGGCGATTTTCGCAGAGTCTCGAATGGAGTGGAGTGGAGTAGAGAGGAAAGACCAGGCCAAGACGACGACTGAAGGTAGAAGGTAGGAAGCCATGTTGACGGCAATGCGAATTGGGTTGGCTAGTGTTTTTGACACACATTTGAGCTCTTGAGCAGAGTGTTTACTGTCTGGCACAGGACACAGACACACCAGACATCTTTGGCACTCATCGATGGCATTCTGACAGTTGATAATCCTCGAAATGGATTTCCTCTCCATAGCTCGGTGGGGCTCTGTACGAAATATATGAACTATATTCCAAATGAAGACAGTTCTTGTTAATAAGGTGGAAGTAGAGAAGGATTACTCTCTTAGAAAACTCGGATGAGAATCGAACTTTTGCGTACATTAATTGCACAAAACTTATTCAATAATGTAACCAATTGTGGATTCTAGCTTGTATTGTGCTATATTTTGGACGAAGGCCCAACGTACCCTTTTGCCCAGTGTGTTAGCCCTCGTTCCACTGTACTTTCTGCAAGTTGGGGCTGAGGTTGAGGTTGAGGCTGTACGTGCTGACAGTTTCGCATCCAAAAAATAGGAAACGAGAAACGTGGCAAGAAAACGCTTATAGATCATTGATTCCTGATAATAAAACTATCATCAATGACGTACCGCAACTGGAACCCGCAGCAGGCGGCGCGGGCATAAAAAACAATAAAAACCCAATAAAAGCGAATGCTTGGGGCTTTTAAAACCCGCCAAGAAGGAGGCTGAGGCCGCGATGGCTGGATGGATGGAAGGACTAAGAGTATTGAGAGAGTGAGAGACAGACACGGCAAAGTGCTAAGCGAAGGGCAGAGCCTGCACCAGGACCAGGACCAGGACCAGGCCAGACCCAGAGCCAGGACCAAGCCATGACGAAGCTGGCAAAATGACAATAGATTTGATGCTACCAGCAGGGCCAAAAAGAGAGGTCCACGGGGACTTCTGATGCCTGCTCGGAGACGGAGACAGAGACGGCACACAAAAGCAAACAATAAAAGAAGGAAAGAAACGAAAGAAATATAACAAAAATTGAAGACGGCACTGAGGCAGGCAGCAAATAGTTCCACAGACAAAGGAAATAAAAAAAATATATAAAAAGGAAATGTCGTTGCAGGAAGGGGAACGGGGAACTGAAGAGGGGCCGGGCAGTCACAATAAGCGCACATTTAAAAGTGTCAAATATCCTTTTTATGCGCTTTGCCCTTCCCCTCCTCCTTCTCCTCCTCCTCCTGTGAACGGCAGGCTACCAGCCAACAACAAAACACTTTATATTCCTACGAGTTTTTTCCCACTTCTTTGTCACGAAGGCGAGCAGAAAATTGTATAGAAATGTTAATGCGATTTGATTTAAAGAATAGACCAGAAAGAATCAAGATGTTGATGAAGAAGCCAAGACCTTCGGCCTGCTGCCTGCTGCCTAGCTGAGATCCCCGAGGGCTTGGGTCTGGATATGGGACTGGGACTGCGACTGGGCATACATTTCCATATTTTAAAGGTTCTTTACGACTTCATTTCAGTAGCAGGTTCCTGCAAACAATTAAGCGTTAATATTCCAGGGTCCCAGGGATCCGAGTGATCCCGGAGCAGCGCAGAGGCACAGGCACAGGCGCAGGCACAAGGCCATTGTCCACTGGCAGTGACATTAATTTAATCCTTGAATGCATCTTTGACAGCCCCATCAGCATCAGCTGGAGCCGGTAGTGGGAGTGTGGCCTGGCCTTAAACCAACAACTCACTCGCTCAGAGGTTTCATTTTAAGCCTGAAAGACCCGGCTCCCATCCCATCACATCCCATCCTCCACTCTTTCCCCTGCGTGTGGCATTGTCAAAGGAATTAGTTTTGTGTTTTTGATTTGCGAAGAGAGAGGGTCTTGAGTGAGCAGAGCTCCAGCAGCGGTCTGCTGATTGCTTAAATAAATATGCCACCAGGCGACTCTCAAGTCTCGACCCGAGACCGAGCCCGGGCCGGCCCTGGCCGTTCGGGGCATCGTGCTGCAGACAATGCCTTTGGGTCTATGGAGGAAAAGTCTTTTGCATTCCACCCAAGCGAGAACAGATGGAAAACAGTGCTGTAGGTTGGGACGGAGCTGGAGCTGGAGCTGGAGCTCGAATGAAGTGTAATTTGAGTTTTGCCAGTGACAGTTTTTGGGCACTTTATTAAAATATTTGACTGTGGCCATGAGACCGGTAATCATTGTAAGAAGGCGTGTTTTGTTGGGGGCCGACAATGGGTCTGAACAGCTACTTGGAATAAAAGAGAGAATGAATGACAATGGATGCCAGTGATGGAGCTTGGGAATGCCAAAGATTGTAATAGTTTTGTTTAAAGATAAAATACGAAGTTTCTACTCAAATACCACTGTTCAATGGCAACCACAAGTGTACCATTTGTACCATATTTCTACTCCGAAATAAGACGAGTTATTGTAGCTACGAGTATTGACTAATCTATATGATTATTATAGTAACAACCACTTGCTTCGTCCTGTTTTTGACTCATCCACCTTTCTCCTCAAGGAGTAGCGGGTATCACTCTTTTCTTATCCAAATCTGTAACTGGTTTGAACGTCCAACAAGGCCATCAATATTGTCCACAATCTAAATATCTATTGCCATATGTAGCGAAATCGCGCCAAGAGACTTATCATCCCAAACACCAGCACCAGAGCCACCAGAATCCCAGTCGAACTGGTTTCTGTGTTGATTGATCGACTAACTGAAGTTGTTGCACCGACCAACAATCAATTTCACACCAAAATTGCACTCTAATGAGCAGCAACAGCCACAAATTAGTTGGAGGAGAAGCTGGAGGAGGCTGGGGATGGCTGTTGATGGTTGGGGGTCTCGGGAATTCCTGAGAACGGGTTCCAGGTGGAAGTTGTCCAATCCTAGGAGCGGCCTGCACAGTTATTAATTAATAAACGAAACGCTTAAATTAATTGCAGCCATTTGTTTCACAGTCAGCGGTCTGTCTTGGTTCGCTTCGGCTCGGTTCGGTGCGGATCGATCGATCATAATGTGGCGGAGTCGAGGGGGATTATTCGGTTGTCAGTCGCTCTGCTGCAGGCCTTTGGCGACACTCCGCTCACAATGGGTTCTGATTGCCCAGAAATTGCCACATGCGCTGAAAAGGGAAAAGCCTCTATTGCTCTTTCACCCACACGCACCCCCACTCCCTCAGAGTCACCGCCACCGCCACCGCCAACCCCTCTCCGCACACAATGGCAACTTAATTAAGTTGTCAGTTCGGTGGCATCTTCATAAAACGCTCATTACCGCGCAACCAAAGCAAATCAGATGTCACAATTCAAGGTCCTTTCTTTGGCGGTGGCAAAGGTGGTGGGGGATGGTGGTGGTGGTTGGGTTGTCACCCCTTGCACGACGTCCTTGCTATGTCCTCCTCGGCATCCTTGTTTGTGTTGCCTACTAATTTAAATATAAACAAGTTCTCGCACTCCCCCTTGGATTCCCTGACAGAAATGAGAATGTTGCGCACTTCCTTTCCCTAGATAATTTATGCATATGAATCCACCAAACCGATCCGATACGACTCCTTCGGTATAGGTTTAACCCCTGACGTTCGCCTAATGCAAATTTATTTGGCCATCGCGACTGTTTCGCCTGGATACGAGGCGTTAGCGCTAGGCGTTAGGCGTTAACTGACATTTGTCGCTTTTATGCATAGCCATCGGATGGGTTCTGGTTCGGTCAGGGGTGCTGGTATGGAATGGTATGGGTGCTGTGGAACTTTGATTTCCGCTCTGGTGGGACGTTCCCTTTCACATATGACTCATTTCGGCCTCGAGGATAGTAGTCGCCGAGGTGGATCTGGTGTCCAAGGGTGGTTGGTGCTGGCTCTGACTGGTGCGGCGGATAAAGGTGAATTGATTCATTAGGTGAGAGCCATATATGGATACTCCGAAAATTGGACAGCTGCTGTGGGGTGTTCCTTAAGAGCTCCCTTGGGAACCGTTACTACCGGTGTGCCAGTGGGTGTAGCAGGCACACTAGACCCTCTGGATGCACGCAAAGCTAAACCAGCTATGAAGAACGATATTTGTCTCCAGGACATGTTGCAGGACATGTTTTAGGTGTTCACAGTCGTATTTGTATATCTTCTCTATTTTTCTATTTATATCTGGCTATTAAAAGATGGAGATAGAGATTAGGATTGAAAAGGAATTTGTACGGTTTATTTGATGTCAGCCACCGCCAAAGCCAAAGCCAAAGCCAAGTCCGAAATGGGATAATTGAACTGGCTGCCAGCGACATCGACTGTAGAGTTATTGAAATGTAATGTGTGAACACATATTAAGCGTCTTGCGTGTTAATATTTTTCAATGTTGGGGGCGTGATATTTCCTAGCAAACGAATTCAAATCTATTGATTAGCCGCGCAAAAGAAAATGCGAAGGGGCGTTTAAGTATTAGCCTATAACTATTATATTTATTATAGTTCTTAGTGCATTGTGCATTCTTATGCATGAGCATACGTGAGACTCCATTGTCTATGTTGGGGACAGAGGGTAAAAGAAGATTGGTCGTAAGATTGTCATTCAAGTGATTTTTTCTGGACTCGAATTCAGAGTCTCATATTTAGTAAACATAAATTGATTGTTGAAATGAAGTATTTAGATGTCATGACATGCACTTGTTTCTTTCAGATAGATATTCTGTTATTAGTTGCATTTTTTCTGGTGAGGGATGGGCCAGTATTGGTATTGGGTGATATTTAGGTCTTTGAAGATTTTTTGTCTAATTTAGATAGTTGCAGGACATAGGTGTGTGGGATGCTGTGGGATCAAGATAGTCGCTGTGTGTCAGTTTTTATCTACCAAACACTACATCTAGTGAGTAACCTGTTTGTGTCTTTTATGTTTAGGTTTTGAGACATTTTGAATAACGACTTAGCTGTTTTGTTGGCCAGATCGTTTCCCTTAGAAATTGTATAGTAACTTCATCATCAACTGCCTTAATTCTCGAATTTCAACTTTTAAAATAATCGCACAAATCATTAATCGTGTTTTATTAAAGATTTAGATGTCATTCAAGGCTACTGCTTAGAGTATTGTTTTGGAAAGTAGGGGAGGGGGGGGGGTTTATCCACATAGTTGAGCAAAATGTCTTTGACCCACATTTCCTGCCAACGAATTCGATTCTTCAAACTCGGGACTCAACTCCTGAACAAACAGCAACCCTTCCACCGCCAAGAACTTATTTCCAAATTATTGGAGCATCAAAATTGCAATGATTACTGTGTGTATAGAAAATGGCAAAAAAAGGAAGCGAAAGAAAAACGAGGCAGGCGAAGTTGAAGTGAGGGAACAAAAAGCCAACAAAAAATGCGAAATGCGGTGAAGCCAAGTGAAAGTGCTGAGGAAAATAGCGAAAAATTACCCCACTGAGGCGGGGCAAGTCTTGGGCCAGGGGCTATGGGTGCAGAGGGTGGAACATGAAGGAAAGCATGTTCACACCTCCACGGATGGAGAGGGATGGCGAGCGGAAGAGAGGGGAGTGGTCGGCAGGGGTGTGGGGACCCCCTCGAAAATTGTGCGGGCTGCTTACCGAACTCGTGGTGCGAATACAAAGTAAATACAAATAAAAACATAAAAAGCAAATTCGCATTTGCAAATAAATCAGAGGGAAATCAGTCGCTGACAGGGGTAAGTATTTATGGTTCGAGTGGGTGGACGAGGACGCCTTAAGGATTTTCCTTACCCTTCTTTCTCCCTTCTCCCCTCCTTTTCGCTTTTTTCGTGTGTGGGTCTCAGGGGTTCGCCCAAATCAGAGAGCGGAGAACAAATTCGCAGAAATTAAGAAACAAATCGAAAATCAAGCAGCACTCATACACACAAAGAACTACCGAAGAGGGACAAGGGACAGGGGAAAGGCGAAAGTTGAGGAAAGCGGCAAGTGAATGAAAATTGTATAGAGCTTGTTTGCGCTGCCACAGCCACAACCCCTGCCTTCTCGGAGGCTTCATCCCCCGAGCTGGTTCTCAGCCCTGACTGCCACTGCCACTGGCCGGCGTTTTTTGTGTGCATTTTTATGGCACATTTTCAAATAAATTTGCGAGAGATTAATTTGCACCGTTTGGTGGCGTGTAAATAAAATTTTCATGAACTTTTGTCATGGGTGCTTTTGGGTAGTTTTCGCGGAGGCGGAGTAGGCGGAGGTTATGCTAGATTTGGCAATGTGTTAAATGTTCTTGAAATTTCTGAGCCGGATCCTTGGGGTTGGCTTTTCAAGAGTGCCAATCAGGAGAACGGGGATGAGGACGAAGTTGCTTAATTAAGCCGTCAAGGTTGCTGTTGGAGTGGCCACAAAGAGGCTGCATTTATAATTCACTGCTAATTCTGATGGGAAAGTGGCTGAGGCCTGGCGAACAAGCTTGAAATAATTTGATGCCTAGCTGGTGGACGAAACTTTACTGAAATATTTTCATATAACTTTTAGAATCTATTGTGAAATAGATTTTCTTCTATACTTCACAAAAGATAACATACACGTACGTGGAATGCTTTTGTGGCATTTGCATAATAATTGTGCAAGACCTTTGAAGCATACCGTTTTGGTGCGACTTGCACCACTGGGCACACTCTTAAGTATTAATATTCTATTATCATTATCCTTAGCCTGTTTTCATTCGCTCAAGTTTGTTCAAGTTTATTCAGTCGTTGGCACTGTGCTAATGATTTGTCTAAAAAGACTATTAATGCGTTTCAGTCACCTAACCCCAACCCCAACCCCAACCCCAACCCCAACGAACCATGACTCATTACTTATCCCGATTATATTGCGTAGAGCCCTCCATTCCATGTGCAAATGCCCATCGTAGACCGCAAAGAGCGGACCAGCTACCGCTCCCAATCAATCTTTTAGCCCCTCCCGAGCTGGTTCATTATCTTTTAATACGGCACTGTATTCAGATAAACAAAATTCGAAATTCACGCAAAAATAATGCGTCAAAATTATGAATTCAACATTTGCCAAATCAATGAAAATTAATTTCACAAGCAACACACAACAGCGCGGAAGAGTGCCAACACGGCCGAGCGATTCGACGGGGTAGGGTGTGGTGTGGTGTGTGGGTGCCTGGGTGATGGGTATTTCGGTCCGAAATGAAATTACATTTTCATTATTTCGATCTGGAATCGGATTCAGATTCGGATGCCGGGCCGTTCTTGGCCAGTGCTTCGTTCGGGGGTAGATGAAACGAGAGCGGGCTCTGTCTGCACATTCGGAACAATTATAAATGCGCATCAATTTATGTAGTTTTAGTTGTTGGAGCTGGCAGATTCAATGGACACAGATTCAATGGGCGATACTTGCATAAATACATGCACACATACATCAAAGTGAGGCAAATAAACCGAGGAAAGCCAATGAATTTTCATGCAAATCAAATGAGTTTTAAATTTTTTGAATGTGCCAGCATCCGCAGCCAAACTATGCAAAACAGGCTGAGGCTAGCAAACAAATAATCAGGCAAACAAACTGTCACCCCACCCCTGTCGAAGTCCCCAATCCTAGCCCTACCCCATCCCTATGCCAGATATACGTACAGCGGATAGCGCCGTTGCCCTGTCAGATCGGCAAATAAATAGACAAACAAACAACCAAATATGAAAACAAATAAACGGTCACATTTACAACTGCATTCTCTGGGAATCATAGATGGTGGTACAGTGGTACAGCGGTACAGTGTTGCAGTGTCCTCCCTGTTTTGTTGCACTTTGCGCATAATTATTTTTGCATATTTTACGGCCTGCTCTCTCCCCCCATCCACCCACAGCCCCACTGAGCACTGGACCCCACTGGAAGCGTGCCCAGCAAATTACGGGGAACACGAGCACTGAAAGATAAAAATTGAGTTTGAATTATGGCAATAAACAAGCAGGGCAAGGGCAGCCCCACAGTAGGAGTAGACTCCCAGGAGGAGGCGAGACAGTCGCGAGGTTGGCGCCGCTTGCTTCGTTGTTTACAGTTCGGATCAGGGGCGTAGTCAAGTGAGAGTAATACGGCCTAGTCCAGACCAGGGTGACAAAAGCTATACATGTATATATGCACTAAGAAAAATTTTACAAATATAATTAAACTCTACATAAAGTCCCCTTTCTTGGCCGTAGAACTGTCCACCACGCCTCTGCTCCCAATAGTAAATTATGTCAATTTCTACCATGCGGATGGCTAAGGGCTAGGGGTCGCCGCACTGCATTCTATGGAGATATTGATGTTCTCTAATTGAGCAGCGCCGTTGGTGGTCGCTGTTGATATAAATTGGTTGGGCTGACCACGATGTGGGTGGGAGCTGAATATATGATCATCTTCTTTGTACCGATCCTGAGAAAATGGAGCTTATCGGAGAGGAGAAGGCACTTAGGATTTCCAAAAAATCAGACCGGAGAAGAACTAAGCCGCTAAGGGAAAAACTTCTATTGACTCCAGATGCACGTATGTACATTTAATGCACTTCCTCCGACTTTTTGCGGGGAATGCACATATACATACATATATGCAAATCGTGTGGAGTGAAAAGACGTACAGAAGAGTTGAAGGGAGGGAAAGTTGAAGCTTCAGTTTTTGTGTTTACCTTATTGAACTGGATGAGATTTATGAGGACTCGTGCTCGTATTCGCGCTTGCAGCTACTCAATTTCTGGGCAAAACCAATGGCTGAAACGAAATGGAAATTTATGTGGGAGGCAAGGAAGTGGCAGAGCAACTCCGTCCACCGTAACCGAAGCCACTTTCACCGCGCAGCTGTAAACCGTAGAGTTTTGCGCCGTAAAATCCCAAAAACCAACAACAACTCACTGAAAAATATAAATTTATAAGCCGCCAAGGCAACAAAATGAAATAAAATGCTGCTTGAATGGCGGATGGAGAGGGGAATGGGATGGGGAGGAGACACGAACGGGATTCTGGGCAGGTGGTGCGCCTTTTGCATTTGCATTTGCATTTCTCCGACGATGTCGACGGCGACGTGTTGTTGGCTCTACAAAATGGCGTTTGCGGCGCGCCAACAAAATGGTGGAGGCGTCAACGGAAGTTGCTTTTCGCAACACACAGAACCCAGCACAGACCAGACACAGGAACGGCAGGTAAATTGCAAGTTATTTGAGCAAAAATAGCGCCAGAACAGAGCCCGCGCTGCAGCGCGCTGGTTGCACCTTCGGAGACCGACCGCAGGGAAGACATCCTTCGAGGAGTCGTAACCATGAATGCGGAATAAACGTGAACTGCATTCGACACACTCGCAGACACAGATACGAGTGCCTGCATATGTATAAGACTGTCACGAGTCCCAAGCAGTCCTGCTCCTGCGGCGATGCAGTGCTAAATTTATGGCAACATTTATATGCCGTGTCGCGTGCGCGGTAAATACCGGAAATGCCGGAAAGAAGTGCATAATAAATGACGTTATTAACCCACATGCACACACACAGGCACACACCCACACACATTCCAGCGGGATACGGGACACCAGAGGGTGGAAGGACAGACAATTGGACAGAACAGAGCCCCCATATAAATAGAGAGGGAGGTATGACTTAGAGGGTGGTGGTGGGCAAATGGGTGCACTTATCGATGCTTGATGCACTGAAAACTCGAGTTCTATTAGCACTATGGACCCCTTGTGCTAGACGTAATAGAACAGTCTTTTACTTACAGATTGATGAGCCCCTCCGCTCCTCCGCTCCACCGAGTATGTCGCATCTTAGAATTGCACAGTTGGGCCTTCGCCAGAATCATAGGTTCTGAACTCATATATAGTAACGAATGAGAGATTAAGTAGGCCGACTATTAAGTTGTCATGCCTTTTACTGGAAATAGTCAGGAATAAAGCCTTCCTAAATAATACAAAACCACTATCCGTCTCTGTTTCTCAATCTGAATACCGAACCGTAGAAATAGCCGTAGAAAATAAAATAAATAGATAATGAAAAAATTGAATTTTAATGAAAACTCTTCATCGTTTCAGTCGAGTACTTTTGCATGATACTAACATATCTTGGAGATTTTCAATACGTTGTTAAGGTTGTAATACATGTTACCTGTTGTTCATGAACACATATGTACCTATTTTCCTATGTCAGAGATGTAATGCCCATTTTGTATTGTTTTTTGGATCGATAAACAACGTTTAATGTTACGCACACTAGTTTAATATTTCACTTTAAAAATTCATTTCATGAAATACATATATTAATATTTCTCAAGGAATACAAATTGTAGTCGAGTCATTCCCAAAGTATTTTAAATATGATTTACTTTGATTTAAGCATATGTAAATGTGTTCAAAAATATTTTTATTTAATTTAATTATAAAACGCTTTAAAATAAATACATTATATTACATATGTAGGACATTTAATTAATGTGAATATGAAAATATTTACGTTAAATATGAAATATATTATTTTAAGTCTCTTTATTATATAAAATATTTCTGGGTTGTCATCGTCGCCCGAAAATTTATATTTATAGATACACAGTTATCTCACAGGTACAAAGGACCCAAAACTTAATTCTTGAAAAATCACACCGCATCGAGGGTACTTTTTTATATTATTTATTTTATATCTCTATTACAAAACATATTTAAGGGGGTTGGCGCACGAGCGGAGCGTCCGAGTAGAGGGTTGTTCCTGGTAGGAAATATATTTTCATCAATTACTGTCGAACTTTCATGTATTCGTTGTACGGAAAATTGGTAATACAGAAATTGTAAAAAGAAATTGTTGTAAAGCTTATTTTGCTCTGAAAAAATCGTAGTTTTTGTTTAATTGGATGGTTCCACTTCCACTTAACAAAAACTTTAACGATGTTTAGGGAAGCAAAAACATTTGCTTAATTTATTCTAATATCCCACACTTGCCTCAAACTCTAAGTACCCCAATGCTACAGCGAATTTTCTCTTATACGCTTCGACATTTTGCTTGCTATCAACCTCTACCTCTACATCAACATCAAACTGAGAACTGATGCAAACATAACTATGATATGTGATATTATGGTTATTGACTTTTAGATAGTTCGGGACCTCCCCAAACACATTTTTTGTTTTGTTTTGGTAGGAAACTACAATCAAATTCATTATAGGGAGATCGAAAGCCCATGCGCATTCGAGTTACGGACATAGAAAAAAATATTCGCTATAAGGAAACTCGTTATGAAGAGAGTAAAATGTACTGAAAATTGAACGAAATTGCGGTGTTCTGGAAATAAATTCGTTAAATAGATAATTTCGTTGTTCGGAAGTTCTTTGTAGAGAAGGTTGACTGTTTTTTAATATAAATGTAACAATTTAATTGAAATCCCATTAATTTTAATATTTCTTTTCTCGGCTGCAAATGAATAGCATAAATATTGAAGTCTAAGTGAAAATATTAAAATTTCAGCGCCTTTTCCTCTGGGTGTACCGTTAATTTTCAAGGAGGTTAACCAAAGGTTAATATTGCAGCTCTGGTCGAGAAAAAAGAAATATGATATGATTTAAATTCGAAATTAAATATTTGAATTGCTATATGTAGTGTCTCATATTGTTTATGTATGTGCATTGTACGTACATTCTTTTATTCAATATTCTGCAATTCTCATGCCATGACCTCCGAAAGTTCCGTTTATCGATCTTTTCGCTTCTAAGATCTAAAAGAATCCCCACTATTCAGCCAGGTCGTTCACAAAATTTACTTTCCGGGCACATCCACATCCAAGCCAAAACGTACCAGCACTTTGGCAAACTCCGGCCCATCCGCTTGTAGGATGCCCGCAGCGCCGTCAGCTTTAATTAAATCTTTCGAACTTCCGTTGGGAGCTCGTGTGAAATTTGCTTGGACCGTTACGCCTTCGCAACGCCTCCTCCTGGCGGTGTCTCCTCTCTGTGCGGTGCCTTTCACTTTTCATTATTTTCAGAGCTGGCTCTTTGACAGCTTTCTCTCTCCCCCACCCTTCCACTCTTACACTCTTCCACTCTGTTTCTCTCTCCTTTGGGAGTGGCTTTTACTTGTTGGCTTTCCTCGGAATTTTCCTCGAGTGGCGCATAATGAGCGCCACGCGGCGTATGATTAATATTTTTATCGTCTTTAATTCCCGCTGCATTATGATTACATATTACACATTATAAAGGGCCGGGAATCGCTTTAAAATGCAAATCACGTGCCAGCACCAACAGCACGCAGCACATATGTCTGACATCCCGCCATCTCTCTCTCTCTCTCTCTCTCTCTCTAAGCCAATTTCCAGCCAGATTCCCCATTGCCTCCCGCAGCTACCACCGACATCGTATATTTACTCTTGGCCGAAATAGGAGCGCAGCTGCCAAATACATTTCAATATTTGCGTTATAGCTAGGCCCTCTGTTCCCTGCGACATGCCTCCTCTGCTCTGGTCCGGTCTGGTTCAATATACGTATCTATCTATCTATCTATCCAACAACGAGTGAGAGTACGAGGTATGTCCTGGCCCCGAGACCCGATGCCGTTGCCGATGCTTTCGTCCTGTCTGCGTGTAAAATGTGCAAATTACCTAAAAGAACCGCAGACGAACACAACGAGACCACAAAACAAATTTAAATAGACATATTTTTTCGCCGCCCAGCGCTTCCCCTCCATCTCCATCTCCGTCTCCATCTGTTCTATCTTTCTCCTGTGTTCGGGCTCCATCCACCAATATTTCCTTGCTGTTTTTACGATTTTTCAGATGTTGTTGTGTTTCGTGTACAATATCCCGGCGTAAAATGTTGGCTGCAGCTGCAAATTGGTGTGGTTTTTTCAACGGTCACCACTGGACGAAGGACGGGTGCTGGTGCTATTTTATTTGTATTTTTAGCACTAAAACAAATTGAGGTTCGGCTCCTAAACGAGTCGTGCACAGCACAGCCTCCTCTCCGTGTCCATCCATTGTTATGTTTATTGGCGGTGTACCCGACAGCTTTATATGCCATGTACACGATGGGGATAGAGCAAGTGGCGTAGATCGGGGGAATATATATTGTAATTGGATGAGAAAGAAAGATAGATGATTCGATTGGTTTGATGGAAATATAGCCTTTAGAATGTTCTAAGCATTTGTTCTATTTATCAAGAAATTAATGATGTTCTATTCAGGACAATTAGGAAACATTATTATTATTATTTATTACTATTTTAATTGCAAGTGGAATAAAGCACAGACAAAAACCATTTGGTGATCCTTCATCAGTAGCAACATACGAAATTCGTTGATCCGTTTTAGGAAACTAACTTTAAGATTTCCCTCCATCTTCCACCCTCTGCTCTGCTCTCTACAGCATGTGCGAGAGTAACTAAAAAGCCCTGCAACAACAAAAGCACAGCACAATTGTTTTTTGCGTGTTCCACTTGTAGTTATTGTTTGGTTATTTAAGAGCAATTCAGCCATGTCTGGACACATGCACATGGATCGTAGCCACATGCATATACGAGTATGGGCCTGCATATATGCATTGATAACAGCCATCCAGTAACCATATAGCCGAACGAGCTACCCAGCCATCCAACCATCCAGCCATCCGAACGTGGATAATAATTTCGGTCGATGCACTTCTGCCCTCGTACGAGAGTATCGCCATCTGATGGAGTTTTATTTGTGTTCTTTTGGTTTGTTGATTACTAAGCCATGGGAAATTGTTTTGAGTTTTAAATAGAATAAACGTTGACGTATAAATTGTGTAAATGTTCAGTCAACAATGAAATCGGCACCAGCCAGACAGGCTGACAGGCTCCCCTCCCGGTTGAGGGCGGTGGGGTTTCATTTAACAAAGTGTGGCTTAAAATTATTGCATGACTGCACCGGCCAACAAGTTTCAGATTCGGATGGAGCTGCGAAAATCAATCTAGAGTGGGGTCAAGAATATCCATTGATGGTCGAGTCCCTATTGCCCCTTCTATTAACCAATTTGGTTCCCTCCGTCCCGTCCCGTCCCGCCCCGTCACGGCAACGTCCAGCGTCCGGCATCCTGCAGTAGCACATTGAAAACTTTTACTTTTCATCAAAAAACTCTGCTCAATATGCACTTAGCCACAAGCCCCCAACAAACTTTGACTAAAACTCTGAACAGTTGGAACTGAAACTGTACATACATTTAAATATACCGTAACTATATTCATACATATATATTTATTTAAGCCACTCCGTGACATTTATGACGCAGACATTGCCGAATCTGTGTCAGGGATGGCTTTGGGCTTTGGGAGTGGTGGCCAAGTCCGTGTCTGGGTCCGGGTCCGGGTCCGGGTCCGGGTCGTGGTCTCGACTGGTACTGGTACTGGTAATGGTACTGGTCCAGACTCCAGTTGGTCATCATAAATTTATGCACTTTGTGCCGCAGCCCTGCAGTGACCAAAATTACAATTATGACAACCGCAAAAAGGTTTTCTGGCGCACCAACAAAAAGAGCTCGGGCACACCGAGACCACTGAGGCTTGTCCATAAAATGTTTAACATGATTAAACCAGCTAGTCAGCCTGTCAGCAGATTGCAGACTACAGAGTGAAACAAAGAAGAGAGGCGGAAAAATCTTAAATATTTAACAACTTGATGAACCTTCAGGAACCAGCGAAGCGTGGCTTAGACGCGGATGGATTTCAGGCAAAATCCAAGCGATTGCAGCGGAGGAAGAGTCATTCCAGTGATTCCTATAAAAATGCCACACACTCACACGCCCCCTTAAATAGAATACGGCATAATTGCGAGACTCGGAGGTGGGCCAGACCCGACCAGACCAGACCAAATCCAGTCCCACCCGACCAGACAGCGATAGTGACAATTAACCGTGGCTAACTCTGTTGTGGCAATCGCTGGTACGAGTACAGCAAGAGCTGGCTGTACCCGGCACTCGGGAGTATCTGCTGTCAGCTGCTGTCGATGGTAATTTGAAACGTGAAACCGCAAAATCCAATTCCCAGACAGAGTTCTTTGTTTCTGTTTTCCTCGCTTTTTTATTCGCCAGCTCCTCCACTCATGTGTTGTCTGGTAGTCGTCTCTTTTGCCTGCTCCTGCTCTGGCTCCCAATCCACGGCACGCCAAGCGGGGTCCGGAGACTTGAGGTTGTTTGCCACACTTCATTGATTCGCCGAGTTGCTTACAAGTGCATTTAGACAATCAATTAATCGACTGCATTTGTCCCAGGGTACGGCTGAGCGGAGGAGGGGATGAGGAGGAGCTTAGCTCCGAGAGTGTCCGACTTGATTTATGATATCGGGTTTCCGGCTAACATGGTCTGCACATTTCTGAAATGCTCGTTTTCCTTGTAATGTCCTCAAATTGGTTTTGGGAAGCCTTACAATTGAGTGGCTGGGAATCCAAGCTCGTCCGGGAAAGCTCTGTTTCCCTTAAAACTCGAATTCGACAAGCGATTATAGATTATAGACATATTATTGCAGGACTTATCATGGATTATCTTTGAGCGTGAAACTGGTACTAATTGGTACCTTGTAAAAGTTTTAATGCAGTTTATTTTTGGTGCTTGAGAAAGAATATATCGCTATGAGCAAGGAACTGGCAGATCAAGATCGAAGAAAAACATAGACAATCCTGCTTAATAACCTTTGATGGAGCCCATTTACGAGTATCATCTTTTCTTAGATGGTTTCACCATCACCAGTTCTGCGATCCCCATCAGAACAGTGACCGAAACCTCATTCAATCTCATTCGTAAATCTCTTTTATGGCATGCATAAAATCTGCCAGTCTCGCTCCGTTTGTAGCGTTTCTGAACGGCACCCGACAGTGCCACTCGGAGACCGCAACACCCCTAATACATTAAATGCAACATTTATTACTTCATCTGGCAAAGAGCTCATGCAACAACAACTGCAAATTACACCTGCGCTGGAGCTGGTGATGTTGCTGGTCCTGGTGCTGGTGCTGCTGCACAAAGAGCGTCGGAGTAAGGGGAAAAACTTTTCATTTTATGGGGCTTGTGTCAATGCAACTGGTGGCACAGGTGTGTGCACCACCTGGTGGCACAACACCATAAAAGTTCAGGACGTTAAATTTCACAGCGTTAGCGGTTCACCCCGTGTCGGAACAGAGTCCTCCTCCGTTCCTCCATGGAACGGAGTCGAGTCAAGTCGAGTCGCGTCGCGTTGCCATTGAAACCACAGAAACCATTTTTGCATCTGGGAGCACATTTCAGGGGCCCATTGTATTGGCATTGTTGCTTTTGCTGCTTCGGCATATTTACCTTTTGGCTGGTCATGGATGGGCATACGAGCAGGAGCATGAGCAGGTCCCCTCTGCTCTTTTTACAACTTTTTTCTGTGCCTCGAACAAATTTGCAGCAAGCGAGAAACTTTGCACAATTCACTTAACTTTTCGGGGCAGCCGCCGCAAGTTACGCTCGAAAGAGTCGGGCCGGGAGTCCTCCGTAGTTCTCGGTCCGTAGCCTCTTTTCGTTCCATTTATTCAGCAGAGATAGCAGCAGGAGCAGGAGCAGCAGCAGCTCCTTCTCCCCAGCACAACAATAGATCATTTTTATACCCGTTAAGCGTACAAAATAGGGGTATGTTGGGTGTCTGGAAGCCTGGATTTCGGAGGCAGCTACCACCACCAAATGCTACAAAATAAGGTGTGTCCATGGTATATAGACATATTCTTCTTCAATTTAGTTGCTGCCTCCAATGCGGCTGGAAAATTTTAAACATTTTCGACATTTGACCTCTGGGTACCTTATTGTCTATACCATACTACCATACCATTTCTGCTTGTTAGCTGGTGGAGAGGGCGTCCGGAGAAAGCACCAGAATAAAGTTCAGAAAAGTGGGAACGAGTCGGGCAAGGAAGCAGCGTGCAAATATTTTCAACTCGAATGCATTTAGCCAAGAAATTACTCAAATTATTTGTCAGTTGAGCTTTAACCTATTACATTCCGTTTCCGAATTAAAAGCCGAGGTAGGAATTTGCCAATTCCCAATCGAAGTTAATGGACTTGGTGTACAAGAGAGGCCAACAAATTAAGGAACAATTACAATACGTTTTGTCTTGAAAGAGCGTCAGTCTTTATAGGCAAATTTAGCCACTTCTATCATAAAGCCAGGCACGAATTGACGTATATTCGTATACATATGTATAACACTAAAGAGCTATACTACTTGGGGAACTGAAAGAAGCAAAGTGTTTTTAGAGACGCAACTCTGTGCGGCATCATTAGGCTGCAGCTTCAGGCAATTGAGAATGTTGACAACGTGGCTTCTCATTCCCTCATCTGCTCTGCTCTTTGGGCGTAAAATTCGTTCGGAAGAAAAAGAAAAAAAAAGAAAATTATTATTAATGCATTTCCCGCTTGTGCCCCCGCCAAGAGTGCGGCACATTATTTCAATTAAACTCATCAGCGACGTCGCAATTAACAAAGCGACGCGTCGGCTGCACTTGACTCCGCTCTGCTTTGGACTGAGGTCCGACCCGGAGTCGGAGAAGGAGTGGGGTTCGGTGCGGGTGTGGTTGTGGTTATGGGTCCATCTACTTGTAAGGAAATGTGTGTACCCCATAAATATGATGTGTGGTCGCTCTAATAATGCTGGCGGCACTTTGCTAAGAGCACTCGAATGCGTTGAACCCGCCACAGGGAAGGAATGAGAGAAAGTTTCGTCTACTTTAAATTTGCTTATCAGCGAAGGGCTAAAAATAATTTCCCCACAAGGGGGATCCACCAAGACTCATGAAGAAGCGGCTCAGCCGAGGATTTATGACAGGCACAAGATCAACCCGCAACAGAATATACGAGTACGAGTATGTACGAAAATATAGCCGTGCTGTTCGTACTGTTACCCAAAAAAGGACTCTTTACTATCGCTGCGTGTTGCGTGTTGCATGTTGGCTCCTAGACAGGATGTTCAAGACATATGCATGGGGCTACGGTCAGGGAAGCGGAAAACGCTGGCAAAGCTGAGCCGGAACTCACCAGTTCCGGGCGCTTAAGATTAGTCCGTAAAATATTGTATATTTTGCATGCCCCAGCTCCACAGAAGCACGAGTCGATCCGAGTGCCAAGTCCAAAAATGCACTTTAAAGGTTCAGCGACACAGTGAAGATTCCTTTAATGTATCTAGATAGTGGAAGTATTGGCTTAAAAAAAAACAAAGCCCAAGTGAAACCATTCCATGTAGAGGATATCACCAAAAAGTAGTGTTAGCAATAGTCGGAATTTTAGCCATGAATCTATTTATTGGCAATATATTGTTAAATGGAAGACTGAAAAGGAAAAGTAAAGAACGAAGTGGAAGCGTCTGAGGGGACATAGAGAAGGAAAGACAAACTCGACATGGACTGGCCGGCACTACACAATCGCACTTAACGAATCTTCCCTGTGGCAATCCTTTTGAATCTGGCAACGGCAGCCATGGCGGGGCGACAATACAGTCAACAATTACGAATATGAATTTTTGAAAGCGACAGCAGCAGCGCGACTTTCATCTCTCTACGGACATTTGGCTCCCAGCTCCCCAATGGTGGGTACAGGAGGACGGCCCGGAGAGGGGGAGGAGTATGTGGATGGCCAGCGCAGCTGCTACTTCGGACCATCTCTCTCTTTCTCTGTGTCTGTCCCTTTCCCTCTCCTGGCCCGACGCCATTGCCATTGCCACTGCGACTTCCGTTTCCGTGCAGTTTCCGGACTCTTTTTTCCTGTGCCGGGCAACAGCTGCGTTGACTTTGAAGTGGGACCCCGCAATGGGAAACGAGAACTAACAGAACAGAACTGCAGCTCCGGGGACCCCTTGACCAATGTCAATTGAGTGAAATTTACACAGGCACCGACACCGACACCCGACCGAAAAGAGAGGGAAAAACGCTGCGAATTCTTTTCCATTCGGCGAGGCGACGATGGCGCCTGCTCCTGTTCTGGCTGGAAATTTATGGCAAGAATACGGCCTACATTCCCCTCGCCTAGCCAGCGGCCGCATAAAATGTGGCACATTCCCAGACGGCCAGCGAAAAGAGATATGTATGTATATATATGTGTGAATATATGTATGTGAATAGCGCGGGAGGAAAGGTGTGGAGAGGCATAGAGTTCAGAGAGGCGGTTGTTCAACTGGTTTTGGCTACCGGCGGCAACCTACTTCCGGTTTTCGTCCGCCATTTTGTTGCTGACTCGATTTTAAACAATAAATTGTATAATTAAATTGGCGAAAAAGCAGAATGATATGCCCAGCGGGGAAGGGCGGGACGGGCGGGATGGGATGGGAGGGTATGCACAAACGGGAGTGGGGGTGCGGGTGGGGGATGGCTGGTCAGAAAAGCCGAAAGTTAATTGAAACGTTGTGTAAATAAATATTTAATCTTTATTATGCAATAAATTTAAATACATTTATTGCGCTTCACACGCTACCACACCAGCGGTGCGGATGCGGTGCGAGTACTCCTCGTCCTCGTATGCGTGCGTATGGTACCCGTGACTTTTATTTATATTTACATTAAATAATTAATAATTACATCAACTTTTATGTAATTGCTTATTACGGCCAGGCCATTCCATTGTGTTTCCCAAATAATGAGCAAATAATGAGTGGAGGGCAACTGGAATCAGCTCCCGAGATGCAGACGATTAACCACTTGGCACATGATGCCCAACCACCTGATCGATATATATACTCTACTCTACATACTATATCCCATATATGGGATCTACAAAATCTTTCTCTGTCTGGATTAGAGGGATTACTAAATCCTGACTTAGACTAATCCATTATTTTGTGAGTGCAAAAGCTATCGAGCTAGGTTTTATTTATATATTTTCGTATTGCTCAAAACAGCATAAACTAGTTTTGTATGAGATTCTGAATTCCTAGCACTTCAGGTCCTTTCACTTCAAAATGTTGTTCGCAATTACCCGCAAGATTCAGCAGACGATTTTCTTTCAACGTCTATGTAGATAGAGAGAAGGCAGACATAGAATATTGACAAACTCTTTCATGGAGTTCGTTGCAAGCTGTCTGACCTAATTAATCATTTGTAAACTTCAAAAATGCCCACATACATGTACTTCCCCATGGGTCGAGTAATTTCCAACGTTTCAAGTATCTCTGAGGCAGTTCAAGTGTTGACTGCGACATTTAAAAGCTTGCTTTCTTGCTTTTTTGCTCAATCGAGGCAGTGTATGCCTCGTCTAACTGAACTAATCTTATGGGATTCTTTTCGTCAAAAACCTCTCCACATGCTGCATATGGCGTTCGCCAGTTCCTCAGACTCAGCCAGCTCCTTTGACTCACTGGAGAGTGGCGCCACTTGAGTGTTTAATATGCAGCGGCTGAAGCAGCAGCTGGGACCGGGCTCCAGAGTTTTGCCTTCGCGCTGCGCTTTGTTGGCTGTCAGAGATGTCGGGACAGGGCATCACCATCATTCGCATCATCATGGTGATGATCATCTTCATCGTCGTCGTCGTCGACGTCGTCATTACTTTGAGCTGCCTTTTGAGTGTCAGGAGCGCGTGTCAAAGCGCAAACAAAGCGTGTCCAAGTCGCGGCCTAGCAATACTCCAAGCCCCAAACCCTACCCGATAAATGCAAATGCAGTTCCAGTTTGGAGATGGAAAAAACAGTGGAAAACAGTGGACCACCGTAGAGAACGGGGCATACTTATCAGACATGCAGCCATCCAGTCCGTAATCCTTTGATGCCTCTGCAGGCTGAAGCACTTGACATAATTCCAGAGTGTTTGCCGCTTTAATGCGTTATGTTAATTAGTTTGTGGATTGTTGGCGTTGTTGCACTCAAGTGTCATCCACCCACACATACACACATACACACACACACAGACTAGGAACAGAGGCAGACACAGACACCAGCAACACCCGTTAATGGGTCAATAGTTTCTGATAACCAACAGGCAGGCAGGCAGGCACGGCTGCCAAGAGTCCTTTGCATAATTCATGGCTCCCCAAAACGAACGAGCCGGAGCACAGATGAGAGCTCAACTGAGCTGAGACCTAACCCAGAGCCCAGAACCCAGAACCCAGAACGGAGAACCAAGAATCCGAAAACCGCAAACAAAAACTTTTTGTTTTTGGCCAAAAGTCATTTCAGTGGAAATTTGATTTCACGCGACGCCGTAGCAGCAGCAGTAGCGGCAGGAACACCAGTCAATGGCAGTTGGCAGCAACAATGAAAAAGCAAACAGCAAACAGCAACCAGAACCAGCAGGTCGCAGGACGAGGCTCCAGAATGGAAATGGAACCAGAATGCCGGGCCCATAAAAACGTATTAAGCATATTATCGAGGCAGGCACAGACGCCTGCCAGACAACGGTGAGGCAAGCCGGTGAGGGTTTGGCTTTGGCAGTTTTTGACATCACCCAAAATGAAAGCACAAACAAGCTCGAGGGAGATGTGCAGGAGAGGATGCACGGAGCAGACTCTCTCCTCTTCCAATGAAACTTCTGATTTTTGGCTTGTTTTCGTTATGGAAATGAGGCAGCCAACGCCAACCAGCCAACCAGCCAACCAGCCAGGACTGCGACTAGGCTGGTCTTAGTCAAGACACAGACAGAGCCGTAGCCATAGCCATATGGCACACGTGAGCTTGTATGTGCGTCTGTGTGAGTATGTGAGTGTGTGGGTAAAACAACGTTGTCAACAGCAGCAGCAGATAGCGCCGGCAGACGCATTTAGGATTTGAAAGGGCAACAGTGCGTATGAGTGTCATCATCGGCATTGATTCGGGAGAATTGACCGGAGAGTGCGAGCTGAGCCAGTTATTTAAATCTGGTTAAAGCTTAGCCACCATGATACAATAGCAATCGAATGGGAATGGAATGTCAGGAATCATTCAGTGCAAAAGCCTAAGAGACCGAAATTCAGAACGATGTATCTAAGAACTTTACGACCTGGGGCCTCTGATGGATGTACGTCAGTATTTCTAATAAAAATCGTTTGGAAATTTGTAGAAGAATTATGAAAATTTTAATTAATCAGATTATGCAATGCATACAACCGATACATTGACCTTCGATCCAGTAGCTAGCTGGCTTTAATATTGAAATTAATTAGTGACTTTATATGTTTCAAATATACATACGTGGAAACGTTCAATAAATCAGTGTTCTTTTTGTATGCCCGGGCCATTAATCTATCTCGCCATTTGGTTTACAAATTGCGAAATGGTTCGCGAAGCGCTCTGGAACATTAATTGATTCCGAATACTCAAACAATGCGCAGCTTTTGCAAGTGGAAGAACGGGAAGGGAAGGGAGGGGAAGGGCGAATCGATCCGGTTCGCCGAGAGGTGCGAAACAAATCCCAAAGTAAACCTAATTAGCGACAGATTAAATCGGATTAATTTTCATTTAACGCATGAATCAAAAGCAGGCTGACAGTCACTGCCAGACGCACGACTGTCCCTTTCCGTAGACCCCATTTCGCAGTCCCATCCCCAGTGCCTGCCTCTGCAGCACTCCTTCAGTGGGTTCCCCTCTGGCGAGCACTCCTGGGTAGCTTTTTGTTCACGCATTTCATTTTTTCCAGTTTTTTGTTTTTGTTTTTCCTTGTTTGACCCCCGCACACAACGCCCAACGCCCAACGGTCGATGGGAGGGAAAACCTGTTGGCTCTGCTCCAGTGGGTGTCAGGGTGCTGGTCGGGTTCGTGCTGGGTTTGTTTCAAGGGGCCATCGAATGCGGCTTTAAACACCCTGGAAAACACAAACATATGAAATATGCATGGAAAATTGAATTTCTCCCGGTCTGTTTGCGGCTCCCAAATTGTCCTTCTCCTCTCCTGCCCACAGTCCCGACTGCTTGGGGCCAGCGGGGGAAACGGCAAGCATCGAACGGTGCGAACAAATTGATTTATGCGCATTTGCCGCAATTTGTTGTGTAAATAGAAAGAAGTCAGCATTTTAATTAATTTTCTGCCCAGGCGCCCTCCCCCATCTTCCCTCCCCTCCCTCCCCACCCGGGCACGGTCTTGGGCTCGGGCTCGGGCTCGGGCTCTCTTCTTTCTCAACTTCTTCGTAGCGTCGTCTCCTTTTTGTGACTGCCCCAATTAGATGGCAAAAAATTGCTGCAATTTTCTACAGCCGCATTTGAGGCAGGCGATGCCTGGTCCAGGCACTTTCCTCCGAGCTGGCTCCACTCAACTGCACGGTCCACACCAGAGGAGCTCGGTTCGGCTCGGATCGGTTCGGATCGGGTCCCACCGCCCCACTCTATTGACCAAACTAATTGCTAACAAAGTGTCAACAGTTTGGGGCGCCGCAACGAGAGCACAGAAAAGAAAGATGCAGGAGCAGCAGGAGCACAGACGGCGCCTTAATTGCGAACGTTTATGATTTAGTTAAATAACAATTAGATGCAGTTGCTCATTCTGGAAGCTTGGCCATTTGTTTGAGGCGCAACTGCAACGGAGATACAGATACCCCGAGGAGGAAGAGGGGAGACAAAGGAGCTGCAAGTAGAATTTGCCAAAGGAAAGCGGAAGTGCACTGTCATCAGAGCAGACTTCCTTGCGGAAGAGACAACAGACTCGATTTGGTGCCCAGTCAAAGAAAGGAAACCCGTCAAAAAGGAACAGATAGAGTATAAATTGAAAACTGTTCATATTGTGTTCGTTGTATTATTTTATTCAGGGCGGAGAGCACCCACATTAATTTCAAAATTCAAATCCTTGCTAAATAATGATAGATTTCCAGACATTGCCTTCTTCCTCTCTACTTGTGGGGCTCACTAGATGTACACAACTGACATAACCATTAGGGGTCTGTGATTCCCAATCATTGCTGGCTGCACCTGCAGGGGGCACATGCAACTCACCTCCAGTGTAATCCCTGCCTCATGTTTATGCATATGGAACTACTCGGAAAATGCATATCCGAATTGCCGGGGTTAGATTCCGTTCGGGCTTGCCTCCTGTCTCCTGGCTCCTGCTTCCTACAGACAGCCTCAATTTGCCACAAAAACACATTGGCAACATTTTAATGAATGTTGCAGCCGCTGCTGCGGCACAGCTCCAGCTCCAGCTCCCCGAAAGACAAACAATGGAAGGCGGCCTCCACTCTCTTCTGGCTCGGAGTGGAGGCTTTCAAAATGCTCGACAAACATTGGCCAACGATAAAAGTAAGTAAAAAGGATGTGGCTGTGGCTGTGGAAAGGCGCACGCCGTTGCTCCGTGGATGCAATTTGTGCAAATATTGTGGCAAGCCGGAATGAGGCTCGGAGGCACGGAGGCATGGTGGCACGGGGCACGGAGGCAGAGGCACATATCCAACTGCAGCAAAAAGGAACAGGGAGCAGGGAGCAGGGAGCATTGTGGAGCAGGGCATGCTCCAGGTCTAGGCATAGGCATTTTTGCATGCGGCGCATGGTTGCATTTTTTGGGCTTACCGGAGAGGACTCGGGCCGGAGTCTAGAGCTGTGTCGGGACGCGGTGTTGCACTGCATGTGCAGAGCAGGAGAGTTGCTGAGTCGGAGGCTGAGCCGGAGTCAGAGCCAGAGACAGAGTCGACGGCATGATAAACGTGCTGCCAATAAATTACACTGCGTCAAGGCAACGGCTCCGCTCCTGGTTCGAGGCGAGCACGGAGGAGCATGGGCGCCGGAGGAGTTGCTGCACATTTTTGCTGCCGTACCATTTAAAATTTACTACAATTTTCTTTTGGCTTTCACGTGCGCTCCCCCTCGTCGCCCGCTCATACGGTAAACAATTTGAATGCTTTAGCAGGCAGAACACGTAGAGCAGGCGGGCGGGGCTCCAAATCGGGGATGACTCTGTTCCCTCTAACTATCTCCTGGTGATGGCACCGTGACACGATTGGGCTGGCTTCGCTTCAGCTACCTCGATTTGTATCGATTCTGAATAAGATTAATGATGGCAGGTATAAATATTTAAAAAATCCTATTATCCTGCCTCCTCGATGAGGATACACGGGGCTGGGTAGACGCCAAAGCGCTTTCTCCGACTGCAAAGTGAAAGCACTCATCTCTACCCATAAGCCGGCACTCTTTAGTGGGTTTCCCCTTCCCACGCTGCCTGCTCCTTCAGTTCAGCAACAGGACAATCGTAGCGTAAAAAGTTTGCTCTTTGTTCCCGTAACCCCTAACTATGCTTACTCAATCCTCTTCCTCCTCCACATCCACATCCCCGGCATCCCGGCAACCATTTGCAATGCAAACACTGCCAGTCAAAAGGGGGAGCTGCAATCCTCCTCCAGTCCCTACAGCTCCCTCCTAGTGGGCTCCATTTGAGCCGGGCACGCATCTCGCATTGTGTAATATGCTCTGCGATTTATGTTTGCCCTAAGCCGGAGGATACTGGTTCGCTGGGCGGGTCAGAGTCAGGGCCCTGTCCCATCTCCAAGCCGAAAGAACATAAATTGAAATGTTCTTAGCTGAAAAAATATTGAAATCATATTTGGGGCAAGTGCATTTGGGGCATGGCATCAGCAGGAGCAGACTTCTCTTGACTTCAGACTGTGAATCCCAGGCGAATAGGACTCCGCATTCAAGTGGCATGTTCCTGTTCCCCCCACGCATGCACATCACAAGTCACAAACGACAAACAAAATAAGGAATATGGGGAATAAAAAAGGGCAAAAAACCGAACAGAGAAAAAAACAATGTAAAATCGGAGGGATGTGGGCACTGTGAGGAGTTTTTTGGACCCTTATAGGAATGTTTACACTCGCAGAGAGCAGAGAGATTCAGCCAATAAGAAATGGAAATGGGAATAGAAATGGAAAACATGCATTCATATTAAATGAAGTTTACCCTGCTGAAACAATAGAGCTTAATAGACGAATCGAATTTCAAATTTGGTGATTTCTGACTTCTGTGTGTTTTCGGCTTTTATCGGTGGGCGTGGGGGCGCCACAGCGTGGTAGGGCCGTAGTAGCTAGTATAATAAAAATATTTATCTGTCGGGAAAACTGATGTCTCTAAATGTTGATTAATGTTAATAGATTGACTAGAGAGCGAAAAATCGTGGAATTTTTAACAGAATTTTGCTAGTTTCTTTTTTGTCGTCTTACTATATGTTTTCGGCCAGCGATGACTATTATTTTGACCGCTGCTGTCTAAGACAAAGTCAATTGAATTGCATCCGCAAATAAAATCGTTCTATGTACTCTCTTAGCTCTTATTTTTCCCCCAAGTCGGCACTCTACATCCACAGTTCGCCTCTCACCATTTTATGGCTTAATACAATTTTTATGTGTTGGCCATTTTGGAAAAGTCAACTGCGGTGGCACTCGGATGGGGCACGCGCCAAATAAAAAGCCAAAACATTTGAGCGAAATTTGGGGCATTACGGGTATTTTGGGTGCAGAGGGGGGCACTTGGCGTCACCTGTGTGCCTGTGCCCGTTCTCCAGCCTGTTCCTGCTCCGCCTTCTCACCTGTTTATGGGAGGATATAAAACGGTTTTATGTGCGGCTCTCGGGCAAGTTTAGTGCTAATCGTCATCGTCATACGCCGAAAGTGCTCGTAAAGGCACATAAACTTCATTCTTATGATTAGCGCTATTTAAGAAAGCAAACGATAGACTGAAATTGAGGAGCCCAAGGGGATGTTTAGAGGAAACTCATGGAGAGCTCATTTCAATGAAACCAAATTAGTTGAAAGCGATTTTCGATTTTGTTGGGGATCATCATCGCATATGATGATAAGTCATAAACAGAAACTAAACTTTGGAGTATAAAACATGTACCAATAAATTTCAAGGAGATGAGATGTCAACGGACACGAAAACAGAAAACGTAGAAATGTGCTGCTAGTCCTGCTTAGCCACATAAATTAGTTTGAGATTATGTTTTGGGTGGAATGATGGAAAATTTCAAAGGATAATTAGAAGAAATGTGGCTACTCATATGAACGCTGTAAACTTCGAGTTCATAGGCTTTTCGTGTTGGTTCTCATAGCCCAGACACACTGGTTGAACGCCTTGGAACATCTTTGAACAACTTTGAACCCTGGTTGTTGGCCTGTGTCACCCTGACAGCACCCTGTCATAATATTTACATGCTAAATGCAACCTGTACTTGCCAGTGGGCATGGGCATGCACGCCTTTATCTCAAATCAGAGCCCTGGAATTATCAGCTGGTGAATGAACAAGATTCGAGTTTCATAATTGCATTAACATTAATGACCAGGATGCCACAAACAATACAATGCCTGAATTTGCATTTGCATCTGCATGAAGCCATGCATCTTCTCCAACTTTGGAGATGGTCCTGGGGCAACCGGAAATTAGTCGAGAGGGTGGCAGGGACGAGTGAGGGGGAGTCAGAGCAGTAAACAAGCGCATTAGTTGTTCATTAATTGTGCAAACATAAATATGCATAGTAAATCTTACGAAAATTTCTGTTTGTCTAATGACAGCAGGAGGCGGAAGTGGGAGTGCTGGCTGCAGCATGGCGTATGCGTAATCTTGTTTATTGGATCCCCAAAATTATGCATTCAGCTCTAACTATTTTCCAATCCACAACATAAATAAGGATTTAACTAGGTACATAACGGCTGATTGGGGGGGCGGTGGGTGTTCTGGATTGGTCAGTTGGCTCGGCAAAGCACACAAATCCAATTCGTAAAACTCTCAGACAGCCAGACACAGAGATGGGCATGGGGATAGACTCAGTGCTCAGCTAAATGTTATGGATATTTATTCGGAACACACTGACGATTGTCTATGGTACTGTGGAATTCATGGATCGGCTGCGAGGGTTCCAAGCTCAAGTATGAAAGCTGCATACATATTGAATATGAATTCGTATAAAAGAAATCTGGTTATTTCCCCATCTGATATATGGCGTCTTGGGGTTTTCCATTCAAGACGAACTAATGGGCTGCTCCTGCCCCTGCCACCACAGGGAAGACTTATTAAAATGCATGACGAACATTTTGACAAGATTTTCATTTTACATACTTAATTGTTTTCCCATTACAGCTACTAGAGATTCATTAGCATACAGGACCCACACGTGTGCCCCTCACCCGTCCTTGGCCCTATCCGCCAGCATCTTGAAAAGTCAGAGCGATTAATGTCAACTTGCTTAATAGCATTCCTTTTGCCTCATCACGAAAAGCAGCTCGCAGAACATAAAGCCTTCCCCTGCCATGTCCCATGGCCGCCACAAGACAGGCGGCAGTAATTTCCTGTCACGCCCCCCCATCCCTGATTTGATCCTACCATCCCATCATTCCCCGTCCCCCATCCCATCTCACAAAATGCAGGCTCAACATGTCATGTCACTTTTGCTCGCCCAAACTCAGGCAAAGGCCGAGGCCGGGGCCGGGGCCGAGGCTCAAGCAAAGGCATGGACTGAGACTGAGACTGGGGACGGGCTTGGGGCTGATGCTGCGGTTGTTCGCGTGATGAATTACACACTCGCCGAAGGACACGATGATGAAGTGCCTGTCATTCGAAAGCTAAAAGAACGTCCAACTGCCCGTCGCGTCGCTCAGTCCACATGTCAGTCCGTCCGCTTGTCAGTCCGTCAAGTCCCGCCCGGCCTAGCAGCTGCTGTTCGGTTCGGTTTATTGTTGTAAGCCATTTGCATAGAGCGTCAGCGTCTTCCGCATAATTTATTGACACTTGTGCAAAACTTTAATTACTCCAAGCTCAAGGACCGAAACATTTTCGGTCGAGTATTCGTACAAGCATGGGCTCCTGGGTCCCGGGAAGCTTCAGGACCAAGGGGCAGGGTGGAGCGATGTGAATTTGTGCATATGGAAATTGGTTGGGGGGGAGACACTCTCTGAAAAGCTTGAGTCTTTTGTCTGCGTAACTCAATGCGTGTTCCACGTACATATATCCCCTGGCCAAACACATTGCAGTGGATCGGAAGGGGGGTTTCGGGTAGTTTTGGGTGGATGGATATGGTTATATCGCTCCTGGCTAATGGCCTTTAATTGAGCGCTGGGAAAATGTTCAAGTGTTTGCGGCTGCTAAAAAATGTTGCCGAAATTTGATATTGAAAATGAAGTGCCCTTCGACTTAGCCCTGGACGCAGGACGCAGGACCCAGGACCCATTACCCAGCACCCAGTGCTCGTGCTCGGGATCTGTGTGAGTAAACTGCAAAAGATTTGTTTGCTGAGTGCCAGAATTTGTGTTTTAAGCAAGTGTCGAGTCGAGTCCTGTCAGAAGTACGAGTATTTTGTGCCTGGCTTAAGTGGAAAATTGCTTGGATAACTGGATTGAATATTGGGAATCGTTCAGGGTTTCAGTATGGATTGTCATAGATTGCTTTTGAATGAACTTATCATTTTGTGATGACGGCAACCATTTGGCTATGGCCCACTGTGTCGCTCTCGTAGCTTTCCTAACTGCGGATTAGACATTTTGTCGCATCCATCAAACTGAACTTCAATTAATGCGGAGCACTTTAATTTGTTGTCCCAGTTTCAGGCCTAGGCCAAGACCGGGTGAGTGTTAGTGAAGGCCCAGCCTTCCATCTGGGCTTCCTCACCATACAATTTCCTGCCCATAGCCACATAAATTCGCACACGAGAGAGCCTGCCATGGCTGTGCTATTTATGGAGCAGTTCCTGTTCAGCAAAAAGCCAAAAATTCTCGTTCCGAAAATGCCAAAGAGAGAAAGGTTGAACCGAACTCGGCAACTTCTAGTGCTGTTCTTTTCCGTGCCGACTGCCGCCTGCGGCCTGCCGACTGTTGTTTGGAGGTACGAGTAAGAGAACAAAATAAACACAGAAACATAAATCCAAAATTGTCTTTTGTCGCATAAATATTTTACTTGTGCCTTAAAAGCGAGGGGGCTGCCGCCCGGGCAGGCATCAGCAGCCAAACAGCGAACAATAGGACAAGTAGGAATAGGACATCAAATGACATTATTTCTTATTATTAGAGCAGCGAAAATAAGTGAGACTCGGAAGGACTCGGAGACACTGGGCTCCCGCAGGAAGTGTGATGAAAGAGGTTAGGGTTGGGGTTGGGGTTGAGGTTGTCGTTGGGGTTGTGGCTGGGGCTGGGACTGCGGCTGTTAGAGTTTGTTTGTCTTGCTGGGGCGCAATCCCCACATGTCTGTCTCTTCCTAAATGCTTTATCTCCGACAACACACACAGGGCCTCCGATTGTTGGGTTTTGTAATTATGTGCATATAAAAGTTGACCCAAATAAAAATAAGCGCCGACTTCGTCGCAGGGAAATAAAAGCCAAGCAAGGCCTGTGTGAACACTGGGCGATTCTGGTTATACTGCTAAAAGGACAATAGATATACTGAGTTGAAGTTTTCCCCTGGGCCTGTGCAGTCCGTAGTTCATTAAATGATAAGCCATCAAAATCTGGTCAAACAATTTGACTATGAGGACAGAAACAATCAGCAGTAATTGAGGGGCTTCTGGTGAGCAAGTACTCGGCTAGGAGATGTCTCAGAAATATAGGGGAGAGGGAAGGAAGAAGGAAGGAACTGCGTGTGGCGTGGAGGAGCTCTCACTTCAAGGCTTCTGCCTCCTCAGGGCATCTGCATAGAAACATGTCCCTTTTGCAAATTTATTGCTCAATATCTCGCTCTCTTCACACTTTGTGGGGTGCAAAAATAAATTCATAAATTCAGCATAAATATGGCAGACAATCGCCTCGCCTTCGCCTTCGCCTTCGCCCCCATCCGCTCTCTGTGCACATGAATTTGATTCTTTTTCTGCTGAATATGCCCGGGCGTTATCCATTAAATGCGATGAATCAACTGTTGCCCACCATAAACCATCTTTGACTCAGTTTCTCCCCGCTCCCGTCACCCCATCACCCCGTCGCCCGCTTCCCGCTGCCATGCTCATAAAAAGTCGGGCGGATGGCAAAGCGGAAATTTATGCTCGCCATTTTACCGCGGACATGTTGGTATTTGTCTCACCATATCCATATGTGTGAGTATTTTCGTGTGTGTGTGTGTGTCAGTGAGTGTGCATATATTTGACTTCCTGTTGACTCAGAAGATGGCCGACAAACGCGCATCAGCCACTAATAATCCGGGATCCCCTCCGGGTTTCAAATTGTTGAGGAAATCCATGGAAGAGGAACTACCTATTCAATGGACTTTTAGAGATGGTATTGTTGCAATATTCTCGCACCCTTATACAATGTTGTGTGGAAATTTCCAGATCACTTTTCTTTTAATGGTAAGAACCTGTGCTTCTCGGAGATTTCAGTTGAACCGCAGGCTAATCTATCGGATTGATTATTTCTGTGGCAGTAAGCAGTGAGCTTGGTGTGATATCCATTACGTGAACCCAGTCTGCCCTCAATCCGTGTTATGCTCCGCCTTTTGTGTCATCCTGTGGCTGTTTTCTCCCCCTAAAACGTTGTTCCTGCCAGAAATTTTCTTACTCAATTGTAAGTTATTTGCATTTCTGTTATATTTCTTCGTTCGCTTTCCCTGTCCGAGTGCAGCCATCGCCATTCACTTTGGCTTTTGTCATTTGGCCATTTGACAAAAATGTGGCCAATGAAAATTGCATCTGACAGCAAAAACAGCAAAAATAAAGCCCGACAAAAAAAGGAGAAGAAAGATGGGAAAAGGAAGCGCAGAGCTAGAGAAGACAAGATAATTGATTGTTTGATTCAATCGCAAAATCAAATGCTTCACTCAGAGCTGGCTCGAAATGGTTTCTGGATGATTGCGTGAGCGTCAAAGGAACGCACCGAGCACCGAGCACCGAACACCGAACACCGAACACTGAACACTGAACACTGAAAATTGGTTACAAATTCTGATTAGAAGCGGCAGAAAACAGCCAGAGGTAAAACGAACCAAAAAGAACAAAAAGAAGCAGAAAAGCGACAAATTGGGCAATAGGGCTGGGTGGGTGTGGCAATCGGACAAATTGAATTGTATTCGGTTTGCGCCCTGATAAGACAAAGCAATCAGTCAGCTAGTCAGGAAGCTGGCAAACAGGCCGAATGCTGGAGGAGAACGCAAAATACTCGTAAATGTGGACAGGCATCGAAGGATGAAATAATTGGTAAAGTGATGGATTAGATATGTGAAATGAATTATAGGGTATGCCAAGGCCAAATCAGACGAAGGAAGATTAATTGTGATGCGTATTCCTATTCCTGTTAAGGAGCTGGACACCACTTAATTTTCATCTAAAATTCGCATAATTAGAACTGGTCTGCGTTACTATCAAGCATTACTATCCGAATGGACATTCGATTAAGAAACAAATTGTTGAGTGAATGTATGACTTAAAGTTTTTCCACTTAATCTCAGACCACATATCATGCATACACGTTTCGCCCAGGTTTCTTTTTCCCTGTATCAACCGCACCCCCGCACCCCTGCACCTCCACGAAGCTCGAATCAAACCAAACCGAAACTGAAGCGAAACCGCATTTGCATTACATTTCATCATTTTGCCAATTCCGAGTTTTCAATCAATTGGCCGCAAAAAGTATTCATTCATTCGCAATTTTGCATTTTGCCAATTACAGTATAGCTGATTGGATTGTTGCCAATCTTCTTTGCTTATCCCTTTTTTACACAGGAGCCCGCTCATGTCCACATATTAATGTCCGTGCGGTGTGGGATCTGGCCTGCCCGCTCGTTCCTTCTCCGGCATTCCAGCAACTCAATTAAATCGAACTGCAATCATATTCACCTGTTTCTGGTGCTGCTTCCGCTTCCACATCCACATCCACTTCCGTTCTCTGGATAGCTGACATTGTTTTCAGCTCCTGCACCGCTGCATGGAAATACTCGTATCTTTAAAATTCGAATTCATATTACGGATTACAAATTCGCAGCATGTTTGTCATTCCACAGTTTTGCTGTTGCTGCTGTTGCTGTTGCCAATTTTCGGTTGTTTTTTTTTTTGGTTTTTCAACTCCGTTTTCCTTTTTCCCTGCTCGACCCAGCCATTTTTAATTGCGTTGCATTGTCGTTGCTTTTTTTGGATATTTTACCAGCTATATACTTTATATACAGATACACATATACATATGCATATTTCCGCTCTGCCCCCCCCATTCCCGCCGACTGACTGACTGACTGATGTGTGTGTGGACAGAGCTCTGTCCTTTATTTGATTTCAGTTTCATTTCGAAAATTTGTAATGCTCCTCATGTAGCGTCAGCTCCGTGCCTGTTCCGCTGGCTGGCTGGCTGGCTGACAATTCCAGGAAGGATAATGAAACTATGCGCTTGTCGCCACTCCGTTTGTTTTACTCGCCCACACCCACTCCTGCCACATCAGTCTTCAACAGGAAACGTATTACCCCAGCTCGAACGGCCCGCAGCGCTATTGGCATCGGTCTGACTGCAGTTTTAGCTGGTGACCACTGTACTTGGTTCTGTGTCATCGTGTCATCATCAGGAGCAGACGATGATGCCAGGTCGGGTCCCTGCACTGCGGTCGGTCTGTGGCATTTCAATTTCAAATTTAGTGCCGGCTACAAAAAGTGGCAAATAAAACATACGTAATCATTATTCCCCACTATTTGCTTAAGGTGTGCCCCCGCGGCAAAGGAAGGGACGGGACGGGACGGGAGAGCTGGGCATCTCTCAATCAAGGGATTACTCATAAATTCAATCTTTATATAACCAACCAGCTACCTTATCACTTAAAACCCATCAAATATACGTACCATGACCATGACCGTGTAAGGAGTTAAAGATTTGCTTTACTTCAAAATTGTACTCACTTTTTCCTTCTTAATCGAACCCTCGAAACAGCTATCGGCTATTGCGCTATCAATACCAGAGCTGATTATATTTTGAACACGCCTTTTGAAATCATGCCATGTCCCATTCATATGAGTGTGACAACCAAATATGGAGAAAGGGTGAAAAACAGAGGAAAACTGTCGATCACAGCCTCACGGGGGGCGTGGCAGTGCCCGGAAAATTAATGGAACAAAGCATTGGAACTCGATCGAGCGACGCTCTCGTGCTGTGATCTACGACCAGAATGAAAGAGAGAACGGAACAGATGTAGATTTAATGAGCCAAATAATGATGCATGGAAATGCATATGAAAGTTTGTGGGGAATCACCCCATGTGAATTGTGACAGTATATTTATGCATTTTTGTATATTAGGATATTATTAAAGACAAGATGCACTTACCTTTCTCGACCTTTCGTTTAATTTTTAGTATTCATTTGGGCAATTGTCGAGTTCGATCTCATAACATTGCGCATACGAAGCGGAGTCCGTCCGGGCAGCACTTAAACCATGTTCGTTGCCGGTGAGTTGACAATTCGATTAAGCTTGGCGTAATTGTTGCTGTGCGAGACAATTATCAGAATATTAAATCGGTTTATCGCTGCCCAACTATCAGCGCATTAAAATGTCAATTATGTCGGACATACACACATATCTTCCTGCGCGTCCGTCCACGTCCGAGTCCGCTCCTTCTCCTTCTCCTTCACCCGATTCGGATGTGGCTTCAGGTTGTATTGAATTAATGCGCCATATTTGTTCGTGATTTATTTTGTTTGAATATCGGTTTTATTTGTTTTATTTGTTATTTATGATCGAGTTTTGAGCTACAGTTTATTTAGCGGGGAGAGGAGAAGTAAATACAAAAATTTAATGAAGTCTGGTACTCGATACCGAATTGTTATCTTGCCAAAATATCAAATAATTTGTTTGATTGTGAAACCCATTTAAAATTGTATACGCAGTGCGTGGATTCTTTATTCGTGGTACAAGCCATTTCTCGAAAATCAACACCCATTGTGACTGACCGCAAAATCAATTTCAATTGTCAACAAAGTCAAAACAGGATGAAAATAAAAAGTAAAGCAGCCACAAAAAATGAAAACAGAAACCAAACTGAGCAGGAAAAATCATAATATAACTTTTAGCAACATTCCAAGGCCAACAATGGGAACGAAACTTTGCCTGCGGCCGTCGAACAGGACGAGGAAGAAAAGAAATAAATTCGAGAAACTTTGCCACCCATTTCTGTGACTTTGGAATCAGCGAGCCAGCTCTCGCCGATGGAGGCCACGGGCTGGGGCAGTGCGTGCCTTAAAGTTTTTGCGGTCTTCTGCCCAGACAGAACGCTAGACGAATGCTGAGATAGATATAGAAAGGACAAGGAGAAGGTGACTTGGACGTAGACGTAGACAAAGTCGTGCTGGGCAACTAATGAAGCTGTTTCTGCAAGAGTCTGTGCTCAGAGATACCTGAATACTGGGAAATCTCTGATTGCCTACTTTAAGTCAGCCATGATATTTTGCAATTGTTTAATTGAATTGATTCATTTTCCTGTACAAATTAATGCTGAAACAATTATCGCATAATTATTTGTGGAAAATTAATTGAGTGAATTTAATTTAAATAAAGGGATGGGCTTCCTTGTGACATTAGAGGAAGCTAAAGTTCAATAAATCAAACATTGTCAGTGGGGAAAATTAATAGAATGATAGACTATAGATTGCCTTTATTTGATAGAGGCCATCTGCCATTCTGCATTGAACTCCTCGATATGTGACTAGTTTTTCAGTAAATTATGCACGATTTTATTGATTAATATTATTGTGAAAATAATTGAACAAATCAAACTGAAATAGAGGGGAGGGCGATCAAAGATGAAAAATAAAACCTGCATAAATAATAAAAAAGAAAAACTGATTTTCTAATTCAGTAGATTGAGATACATAGGTTGAAGGTAGGCGAAACCTCTCCCATGACTCCACTTTAGAGAGCTCCTAACGTGGCCAACTTTAATGGAATCAGAAATTGAATTTTCTGCAAAATCAAATGCAATTGTTTCCAATACTTGAGGGCATAACTATTTCAAGCGCCACATTTTTAAGGGAGGACACATCCTAGAGAGCGGGTGAGTCGAAGGGAAAATTGTGACCCAAACATCCGGTGCACAATATTTATTTGTGCAACAGGAAGAAAGTTGTGCCGCCGGTGAGGGGTGAGGAACGGTACGAGGACGGCGGCAGTTTTCTATGGCGGAAATTGATTTCGCTTTGAGCGCAGCATAAGAAGCAGCAGCTTGCTGGTATGGTATGGTATGGCTTGCTGGTATACTGCTAAAAGGGCCAAAGGACAGAGGACATAACGCACATTTCCTGCGACAAATTTGCCAGGCAAAAAGGTTGTGGCAAGTGGAACAGGAACTGGAGTGAGCGGATCGGAGAGGCGCGGAGGGAGAGTATTCCTTTTAAAGGAACTTTGACTTCTTGTTTGGCACTCAATTTATAGGTCTATCGAGTTTTCCACTCCTTTGCAAAAAGTTAACTAAAAGTGCCATAAAACGTACGACTTTTTCATACATTTCCAATGGCAGAACACTATATTTCTTGGGCGCCATCGATCGATGCATATGCATCGATGTATCGTCTGGAGTGAATATGATAAATATTTTGCGAAAATGAACATGATAAATACTAGCGAAACTGGCCAGTGCAGCTGGAAACTCTCGAACATTCCTGCAATCGTCCGGCAGCATTTCATTTTGTATTAAAATTTATGCGCAGGTCAAGTCCACACACACACGGACATATCTGGGGCTGGTGTTCTGTTGCCAGGACATGACGCTGCTGCTGCTGCTGCTGCCCTTGCGCCTCCTCCTTCTGATGCTGTTTTTGCTGTCCAAATATTTATATTCATTGTGTCAGAGTGTTAAAGCGATAAAATGCAGGGTAAATACAAAGCAGCTAACCTCCTGCTCCCTCCCATTTGAGCTCCGCTCCTGTTCCCCCTTGCGTGATTAGAGGAGGAACCCCGCCCAGAGATTCGGGCTGTTGACCACAGAAACCATTCGAATTATTCATGCATTTAATTTTTGTGTAATTTGCAGCAGAATTTTCGTGTAACTAGCAAAGCAAAACCAGCCGTCCGACCGTCCGACCGGCAGAACAACCTTCAAGCGAACGAATCCCAAACGCCTCGTCCTTGCAAGGATTCTGATTCACTTCTGCGTTGGGTTGGGGATTGGCCAGTGAAAGTGTTTGGGGGAATGGCCAGGGAAGCAGCCTTGGCGCTCCAAATGGTATTTGTGTCGAAAAGAACTTCCAGTAAAGCTCAAACCGATGTTGATACGACATGTGGTTACCGGAAATTCTTGGGCACTTTTAACAAAAGAACATTTTTTATTTTAAATTTTCCACCTGCATCCATCCTTTATCAGAAAATGATGTTGCAAACTACTAAATTATTAAATATTTATCTTCAAGTTAGACGAAGCTTCACGAAGCGTGTAAAACTTTAATCCAATTCTGTAGGGCAGAAGTTTAAACTAAAAAATGATTCCTTCAAAGGATTGATAAAATCAAACAATGCGTGGCCTGGCCTGCTTTTTTCCACTTACGCGACCTTTAATATTTGTAACACATATTCCTTGAGCTTAACATTGAGACACTTGAATTTGCTGCCCCAGGCGTTCAGGGTCTGCCCTGAGCCAATCAACGGCCAACTACAGCAAATAGCTTAATTTGTAAGCCTTTCCAAGGAATGGCAGCTACGTGCAGGTGAACTAATTAGACGAACCACGATTTAAGCAGCAGAAGTCGCACGGCGTTGCAGGGGGACCGACCGCCGCACAGACTGAATCCACAACCAAATCAAAATCAGGGCGAGATTCGGCGAGCCAGAAACCAGAGCCAAATCCAACCAACCTGCCAAAGCTTCTCACATTAATTATTTTTGCATCTGCAGTATTGAGAACGCTTGTTCGCCCAGACCTGGCAGCAGTTATGATAATTTTCCATTGCCAACTCCTTGCCAGTACCAGTAGTCAGTAGTCAGCAGTGAGCAGTATCTGAGAGCAGTAAGTACCTGCTGCTTGTATTACAAGTAATTTCCTTAATGATGTTGCACCGCTGTGGCATTATCTTGTTTGTTGCTCTGCTCCCACCTGCCTGCCTCTCTTGGATAATAATTTATGCAAAATACGGCTATGTATGAGGGGAGAGCGAGCAGCGCAGACCAGAAATACCCACCGCATATGCATGATATGCATAAAGTTCCGCCCGTTCCATCTTCGTCTCTGAATCGCATGCAAAACTTTCCCAGTCAGCACAGCTCACACTTAGTTTGGGCTTGGGTTTGGGTTTGGGTTTGGTCGGTCTGGCTCTGGCTCTGGCTCTGGCTCTGGCACTGAGTCTGGCCTGTCCTGTCCGGGCTGGTTTCTGGGGTCTGTGTGGTCCAATTTACACGATTTCACTTTGGCAGCAACGCGCACCTTTCTCTACGCTTTACTCTTTGCCTTCCTTGACGCAGGTACCAGTATCTGTGCTTGTAGTTGGTTCTAATGTCTCGAGCCCCATTTTCCCCTCTCCAATTTATGGTTAGTTTGTTGCCAACTTCTCTGCACTGTACAGTGAATTAACTAATGACCGAGCCAGAAACATGGCCAGGTAGCTCGGGATGGGGTTTGGGATAGGTAACTGAGATCTCGGCCGGGAACTCTGCACTCAGGCATTCACAACACGAGCACAACTAATTAATTGGCTAAATATAGGGTATATGTTTGAAAAATTAGCGCATTTGGTGGGGGTATCCGACGAAGGCAAGGGCGCATGCATTCAATTTTTAAAATAAATTAAAATAACTTTAATTCTCTCTATCATATACTTATACCGATTTATTGTATCTGCGAGATCGTTGTTCTCCGCTTTCTATTAAAATTACTTACACTCCTCCTGTGTGGGAGCCAAGTTCGCCCACGCATCCATTATCGCCGAGCGTTTTACAAGTGTTTAACGTCTAATTAAGTGCCTGCCGCAGTGAGTAGTAGAAGTACGAGTAGTACGAGTAGTTGTAGCCAACGCTGAAGTTTGTTTGCCCCGCCACTCTAGCCGAGAGCAGCAGCAGCTCAAGCAACGCGTTTTTAATTAAGTTTTTGACACTTGCATTTGGCGCGTCTGCAGCTTGCGAGAGCAGGAGCCAAGGACTCGCTTTGATAGCAGGGATAGCACGGATAGCAGGGCTGGGCCTGAAGTGCTTTTATGGCTAATGCAATTGGCTGAGATCGGAATGAGTTGCGTTGTGGAACTGCTGCCATTAGCCGAATGAATCTGCTGCAATTGGAAGATGTTTGGTCAAGGAAGTTGGTCCATGAAATTGATAGGAAAGGATTTGAGTAGGTGGTTTAATATACAGCGCTTATTATGCCGATGGCACGTCCGGATCTATTGCTACACTAGGGTAAAACACTAATGCATGGAATGAATATAATCTTGAGTTAAATTCAAACGAGCTTGACTGTTCTTTTCACCCTCCGCACTTCCTATATCGAACGCGAATGGTACCATGTTTTTCGTGTATTCAAAGATATTCCTTCTAAGGGTCAAGTCTGCTCGCTCCGGCATACACTTCTATATAGTATTTGTCTTAATCCCATTAAGCAAAACAAATGCTGAACGCCTTTACTTATCACTTCTTTGACTTGTCGGAGAGCTCTTCAGATGCTCAGCTCTTCAGCTGAAGCTCTTAACCCACATCGACCCCTGCCCCGCGAGCGGGCACCCGGGCACGAACTTTTATGAATTTCATCCTTTGTGTTCGGGTTGTGCCTTTGACAATTTTCTTTTTGGCTTAGCAAGTTGCATAAAATAAATTAAAAACTGCGTTTGGCTGCATTTGCTTGTGTCACCTTCTCCCCAGACTGAGGAAAAGTAAATGGCGAGAGTCACCCGAAAACTCTCTACGAGCTCCTTTGGGAATTACCTTTGATGTGCGGCTGGCAGGACAACGCAGTAC
Organism: Drosophila miranda; assembly: GCF_003369915.1. Lineage (NCBI taxonomy): Eukaryota > Metazoa > Arthropoda > Insecta > Diptera > Drosophilidae > Drosophila > Drosophila miranda. Next base: position 14,424,933 of record NC_046677.1, on the reverse strand, counting down.
CAGGAGCTCCTAGAGCCTGAGAGCCAGAGAGGTGGCAACTCTTTGACATTTTTCATATCCATAAACACGGTCGACAGGTGAAAGGAGCTGTTTCTTGCCTCTGACATCTGAGGCGTCAGAGTGATGTGGAGGGAAGTGTTTCACGGTTACTCTGGGGCGGTGTGTGCGTGGTGTGTGTGTGTGTGAGCTGGGCTTCTGTTTGTGTCAACAAAGGGTTAAAATATGCGGTTTATTCTTTGGCCCTGTCGGGGCTTGCTGTCATTGCATTTAATTTCCGGCAGCCGGATAATGGTAATGGCAATGCCATCGACACATCCCCAACAGAGACGGGACGAGACGAGACTGACAGACAGACAGACAGACAGACATACAGAGCGACAAACGAACAGAAGGACAGACAGGCAGGCCTTGAGGCTAAATTGAAATTCCTTCGCCTTGAAAACTGGGTCAGAATTTTCGAAAACTACGGGAACTGCTAGGAAAGTTTCATCTTCGACTTTGGTATTTATGTGACATTTTTATAGCGAGCATTTGCTCCTCCGTAGGACCCCCACTACTCCATCGCTCGTATCGCTCCTTCTTAGAGCTCGAACCCTCCATGGAATATCAATAGGCAAAGGGGAGCTCTCCCTCTCTGGTTTCCTGTCGTGACGGGGATGGGGACGGGAATGGAGACGGGGCCTCGGAATCTCTGACATTTTTATGTTTTATTGTTCGAGTTTTTCTTTCATTGTTTCGTTTTCGATTTGGTCTGTGTGTGTATGTGTCTGAAAATATTTGAATATTAAAGTGATTTAGTGGCAATCTGAAAAATGGTGAAAAATGATTGGAAAGGTGAAAATACACGACACTCCAGCACACAGAAAGGGAAACAACGCTCCGCCTCGCTCCATGTAATCCATAAAACGTTTTAATTAATGACAACAATATGTGGCATTGTAGCGGCAACGTTTAAAGAACCGCCGACCCCTGACAGAGGTTGGGGCAAGAAGTTGACATTCGTCTGCGATTTAGGTGTCTCGAATCGTCTCTATCTCCTATATTTTTTTTCGTCACAGAAATTATTCGAATGGAACATGAAACGGGCGTTCAATGTTTGTCGGAGGCGTCGTCGTCGTTTATAAAGTCCATGAGCTTTGTTCGACATTGTGTGGGTGTTGAAACGATAAACCGAATTAGGCATAAACGGGAATACAACATTTTCGAGAGCATGTCAACTCTGTTCTAAAAGAATTGCGTAGAAATATGATGTGGCTCTTCCTCTCCTCCCATATATATCTAATGTGGTGGAACTAGAAAGAGTCACCGAATTTTAAAGTGATTATTACTAGTTTCGACCCTTTGGAACCCTTTTGTTGGGTTCAGTGGAAGAAGCTTATGATAGTTGAGGAAAATTATTGAACCGGCTGAATAAATGTGCAAATATTTTTAAAGATTGGAATTTTAATTGAAATTTGGGCTTACCCAAATTCACGAAGCTCTTCCACCATGATGGAAAAACTTTCCACAGCAAACACCATTGATGTTTATTTCAATTTTGAGCTATTTACCCAACGCAAATGAAAAGCGTGACAAATTGACATGCATATCGATTTGCATGTTTCACATACCTAACCATCCCTGACCCCAGGACGGTATGGCCATGCCCGGCGAAGGCAGCAACTCCATCTCCATCTCCGATTGCCCGACGACATGACAGGTTGGAGAAGGGTTGTGCCTGCTTCCCGGAGTTCTTTCAAGGCGAAAGCGATCAATTTCAATCAATCAACTCATACTGCCATGTATCCCTGCCTGCCCCCATATCAAAGTCGCAGGATGGAGCTGGGAAGCGCCAAAGGGACGAGGAGTGACGGGGAGTGAGGGAGAGATTCAGGCATCAGCCACTTAGGCATCGCAATCCCTCAATTCATATTCTAAAAAGTAGACTCAAATTGGATGGCCCACCAGAGAGAGACAGAGAGAGGGAGGGATCTCGGCAAAGTTTACACAAATAATTTGTGTTTATTTTAACAGCTACAGGGCGATGCTTATAGCCCAAAGCACTCGTCCTGGTCGGTCCTCCTCCGGTCCGCCGTGGAGCAGTTGCGCAGATGCTCTGCTTCCCACGCAGCACTTAATGGGGAACGGAACGGAGCTGACTGGCTCGCTGGTTCGCTGTCTCGCTGGCCGTGGGACTGGAAGACCGGACTCCTGATTATGCAAAGGAACGTAGTGCGCATCAAGCAATAGAGTGCCGAGAGAGCTGCCAGGCTGCTCTTGTAATGCGGCCACGCGGCGTATGCGTGGTGCGCCATGGCCGTGTTAAAGCCTTAAATTTGAATTGGAATTGAAACCGGGCCGCAAATGGGCAGCCAATTAGCAGCATTTCGGATGCCTAGCAGCAAACATAATTTTGTGTCCAACCGCAGGCGAGTGGTGGGGAAGGGGGAGAATGGATCCGGCAGTCCCAGCAACCTATCCAACTGTCGGCTTGTGGCTGCCACTCTGAAACCATTGTGGAAACCGACACAGCCGCCCCAACATTCCACCCAGCCCTCAGGCCCACGGCTCTCTACTCTGCTCATCGATATCAAGTTATTAATGGCTAATGAAAAGATAGAGAGCACGCGTACAGTCCCCCTAAAGAAAAGTTATCAGCGGTTCAAGTGGCAGATTTTATTTGCGAAACAATTTCGACTTGCATGAGTTCACCGCGGAAGGGAAGCTCGAATCCCGGAGTACCCTACTAACAATCGTATTGTAAGAGTTCACAAGAACACAAATGCCTACATATAACCTTGTTTTATTCTTGCGATAGTCAATAGTATAGGTATGACCCAAACAGCAACTTGGATCAACATTTTTCCATACAAATACAAAACAAGTACTGGGATCAAATGTTAAGTGTTATTAGATAGTTAGCTTACCCTCTTGGGGTAGCCAGCAAGCTGGCAGTGCCATAAGTTGTCAGGCAACGACTGACATCAGCTTCGGCCCCATCCCACACCTCCTGCCCCGCTGCCATCACAATTCCGCATCCCTTGTTGCTTCGCATTCCAGCGTCTTTTCCATTTCCACCGTCTAGTCTTAGTACTCGTCGTCGTCGTCGTCGTCGTCGCCTTTCGACGCTTTTCTGCTCGTTTTGCCACGGGACTTAAATGCAAATTTCCGCCGACATCGACGCACTAAATGCGACTTGCAAATTAATGAAATGAACCTTTAACTTGAGTTTAACTTGGCGCCTTTTTAGCCAGAGATAAGGCGCCAGAAGCAGCAGCAGCAGCACCACCACCAACAACTCCAACACCATGAGCTATCAGGGCCAAGAAGGATAACAGCAATTGGAGCATAAAGAGCAGCAACAGCAACAGCCCCAGCAACAGCAACTACTGCGAGAATGGCGCCCAAGTTTAAACAAAGTTGATTATGCATGCATTAGGTTTCCACAACAGTAGAGAATTTTTGGCAACGCTCATTTCCCAGCCACGCCCAGCGTCCTGCGCCCTGCGCCCTGCGCCCTAACGCCCACTCCAGGGGCGGCACCGCAGAATTTTGACTTTTGCATTTTGTTGCGCAATTTCGGGGCGAAAGTTCAAGTTGTCTGTTCTGGGGTTTTGTTCTGTTGTCGTCTTGTTTTTGTAGCACCATGGGACTGTGGAGGGACTGGGGGGCAGAGCAGGGAACGAGGAACTTTTCGGTCTAATATTCGTTAGCCCTTGATGTATAAGGAAGCGAAAATGGTTTATGGTCATGAAGTGCGAGAGTGGAAAATATGAAAAGCATTTTGTATCTGCTAAATGGCATAAGTTATGGGCAATGGTCATTTGCTTGAAATGTTTAGTATCTAGCAAATTCGAGTCGTCGAGAGGGGCTGTGACGGGAGTGATGGGGAATTTTCCGAGCAGGCAGTTTGGGATGCGATTCATGAAAGTGGATTATAGAGTATACAATGCAATTGGAAAGATAAGTTTAGCAAGAGATGTACACTTAAGACTTTGTGTGGCGAGTGGAAGGATAAGAAAATCCTAAGTAGCTTACATACAGACAGAATGGGCTTTAAATACCTTAAAGAAATCATAAGTCCTGGCAAAAAATCCAATAAAATATATCAGAACAATGAGAAACGCTTCAAGCTTTAATCACCTTCCTTAAATATTTATATATGTACATATGTGTATAAACACATTAATCTAATCCTTTACTGCTAAGCCTCACTGGAAGAGAGTCTGCAGCTCAAGCTCTTATACATAGTTTAAATCGCGTCAATGGGTATAAAAAGACAGCCAAATAAATTGTATAAAATATATAAGGAGGACTCCCTTCCTCGGCACAGCCAGCACTTCTCCTCATGCTTCTCCTCCGTTTAAGGACCGCCTTTATTCGCGCCTTTAGTCGCCTCCCTTGGGGCCGGATCAGCTTAATCGGAGACATAGCTTATGGCAAATGCGACCCCACTAAGCTTTGCACTAGGCCATCTCCGGCTCTATTAGCAGCTTCGGTTTAGAATGCTGCCAGCGAAAATAATTGCTTTGGCACACGCGCGTCCAACAGCCCTACGCCAGACCACATCCTCCTCCCACACGACCCTTTGGGCACCCGGCACCCATCCACCCCTCGACCCATCCGGCCACTGGGGCAGGCCACATTCTGACCCGAAAAAGTTGTTCCGTTGCCAAATGTACGAGTATAAATGGCGAGGCATTTAAAATGTGTACAACTTTTGCGCTTCGATGCTTTAACTTTTGACACCTACGTCGGGCAAATAGCCCGACCCCGAATAGGGAATCCCAGACCGAAACGGAACTGATGGCTGCCCTCCGGCACTGTCTGCCGTGCCAGCACCTCGCCGCCTCCGCCGTGCCTCTGCCCGCAGGAAGCAATGAATTCATTCATTTGTTTACTCGTTCAAGTGGCAACTTCATTCTGTAAACACTTTCGTTTACATACAACTTTTTGCTCTAAAAAGAAAAAAACACTCTCGAACCAAACCTGCCACTAGAAAGGGGCATGGTGGTAACTGGGTGCCGGGCGGTGGATGGAGGGGCTGGGGATGGGGTTATGTAAGGCAGCCCACAAGTTACATATCCTTTAACACACAAAGTCGACCGCCGACCACTGAGACGACGGGGGCGCAGTAGGATCCACAACTCACAACTGGAGCGCCGCCATCGATGCTGCACAGTGTCCCCAAAGTGTGCCGCAGTGCGAGTATTCACGAAGTCAAAGTATCCACTTTGCACGTTGGATTTTTTTGAATTAATAGTTTTCTTTTTCGAAAGGCCCGTAGCGATTAATCACAGTCTGATGTGCTATCATGCGCCACACAGCTTATCCATTCGCTTTGGTGCAGACCCATTTTTAGCAGACCCCATCGATTTTCAATGGGACTTAGATCTAAATCTGATTAGTGAGCCAATTTGTGAGGGCTTGTGAAGACCTCAGTAGCTGAATAATATTTTATATTATAATATCTGCGAAAATTTAAATCAATATTTAATCAATATTTATTATTTAACGAACCATACTCCATTTACATACATTCCAAAGAAAGGTCTTGATGAAATCAATACCTCCTTCCCAAAAAACAAAAAAATAAAAGATTGTAGAATAGTTTTAAAACGGATCTATTTTTAGAACGGATTACAAATAAGAAATAGCTTAGTAATGGATTAGTAAATGAAAAGTGAAAAAACGAACATTTGGTTATTCACGGGCTCTTCTGTTGCTGGCCCATAACTTATTCATGATCATCAGTCCCACTGTGCGCCGCCGACATTCGTTGCCTTTTGCGGTTCCCTGTCTGTTTTGCCGTCTCACTGCCCCAGCGCCGACTCCGTCTTGCCCCGCCCCGGCCAGGAGCAACCCGACACGACACTTCCCCCTTGGGCGGCGACCCCCTCGTAGTTGGAGGTTCACAGCTTCGGTCGGCAGCTTTTGGGAAAAGTTTCGTGTTTTACTTTTAGTTTGTGGCTTTCCTGGTTTTATCTTCAACTTAATAAAACGCCGTCAACAGTTTTAAATGCAAATTTTGCAGCTGCAACGCGTGCTATGCGTGCCACGCATCCCCCTAAGCACTACTACTACTCCCCATTCCACCATGAACTTCCCTCCGTTCTCCTACACTCCATCCCCTACTTAGCACAAATGAGACTTGCAAATGATTATGCGCTTTGCTTGCCACGGGTCTTTAAAGACCACGAGATTCGGGTCCAGGTCCCACTTCTGGTTCTGTTTCTGGTTCTGGGCCGGTTCTCGTTCTGGATCCTCGGAATGTGTCCCCCAGGCGACTTTAAGAAATTTTATCAATTTCTCTGTGCAAGTTTCTGTGCAGTTTAGAAAGTTTTAGAAGCGTGTCTGTGCTAGCTGAGGGGGTGGGGGTTCGGGGCTCGGGACAGAGCTGTGGGTGACTTGTCGGGTGATTTGGGGTGCTTGAGGAACAGTTTAGGACGAGTTGGCATCTCCTTCCCTTAATATATGGTCTTAGTTTAACCATTTGTTGCTGTTATTGCCATTGTTGGTGGCCTTGTTTCCAGGTCAAGATGGGGAACCAGAACCAGGGATATGTTCACAGTTTGTTCCGTTAATGAGCTGGAAATGTAAACTTTGGAATATTTCAACTGTTGCGCTCTTGCTGTTCTGAAAGTTATACGAAGATTGGATGGCGTGTGATTCTTGAGCCAATTATTCTTTAATGAGACATCTGGGACGGTTCTGTATGGAGGACGCATTTTTGACGCATATAACATATTGCCGGGAAAAGTCTACCACAATCACATCTTTGAAGAAAGGCGCCATCTTTGACTGTGAGCCATACCATACTTGTTTCAGTGTGAAGGTACACAGAGAATATAATTAAGGTACATATCTGAGGATCATTCGAAAATCCTTACGGGGACACATTAAACCTTTGAGAACGATGCATATTTCGAAATTCCTTTCGTATCATTCCCACAAAATATACCGACGGCATCATACAAATATATCCCCGTCCTCTGCTCACCACTCCCCAAAGTCTCACCCACAAAACAATGCCTGGCAATCATCATATCCATGTTTCATTTTAATAAACAATTCAATTTGATTTCAGGAGCAACAAAAAAATGCCTTAAAAGTGTCAAAGCAATCAACGAACAAAAATGCCGGAAAAGTTTATGGAAAACTTCCCTGACACGTACAGACACCCAAACAGGGTCACAATAGAGCCACGCCCACAGAACAAACACTTCTAATTAGTGGAAAGGCAGGGAGGGCAGCGACGCAGAGACGAGGACACGAGAAAAGCTCACAAATTTATGATAATATTTCCAAAACAAAACAAAAAAAAAGAAAAACAAAAAATGGGGCAAACGGAAGAATTATTTATATAAACAAAAACAGGGAATAGGGGAAAAAACAGTAGCGAAATTCATTCGCATATAAAGTAATTAAAAAGTTTCCGACGCATTTATGGCTTTTCTGTATTTGTTTTTGAGATTTCGTTTTCTTTCTTTTGTTGGGTCCCGAAGAGAACAACAAATTAAAGTTGAAAACAAAGCTCTGGAGCTCTAATTCAATTACGAGGAATGATTTTTTTCTGTTCTGTTCCTGTTTGTACGGCCAGGACTGTCTTTCGGGTCGGTTAAAAAAAAATTATCAGCAGGAGCTTTGAAACATGCCATTTTGTGCGCTTTTCGAGGATTAGTGAATGCGGTTTTTGAAGCAATTTCCTTGGCAGATGCTGAGATTAGGCGGCCAAAGGTGATAGGAGCGGCTAGCCCCCCGTTTTACAAATTCGCCGGCCCACTCACGGCAGACCCCATGTCGTATGCTTAATCCGGCTAAAAGCGCACTTAAAAATCATTCAGATTCGCATTAGCTTCCATTCCCCCACTAACGAATCTATAAAACAAAAGACTAGAACAGAGAAATAATAGAGAAGCCGAACAAAGGAATACGCAAAAAGTATAACTTAAACTAAAATACGAGCATGGCACATAAAGAGCGGAACTGTGTTAGTCGTGCAAAAATCTCTTAACTGGGCAAGAAAACAACGGGCAGGACGAAAAAAGTAACCTAAACGAAACGAAACGAAATACTAAAAACAATGTGGAACATTTCTGCTGAAAACGAGCTAAAAGCAGCATTTCCGCTTGGGTTGACTTCCACGGCTCCATCGCCAGGACCATGTTGATGTTGATGATGATGTTGATGATGATGAGGCTGGGTGGCGGTCTGGGGTGGTCCCGAGCTGGCGGTGGCCCGGTCTGAGCTCAGTTGTGGCCCAACAATTGCAGACTGCAAGTAACTCAAACAAAGAGAGGTAAGGAAAGGCAAAGCAAAGCAGAAGCATGCTTGTTGCATTTAGAGCTCCGCCAAATGGGGTTTACTTTATGGATAATAAGTTAATTCGCTTGTAAATAACTTGGTCAAAGAGTCTCGCTAGTCGGGAAGCTGGGGCGGGAGCAGCTGGGTGGCCCCACCCATAAATCACAAATGGGTTGACGACGAGTGAAAGTGCTTTCAAGTATTGCCTACCATGAGGGGATTAAAAATTAGCGTAACAAGAAGGGAGAGACTCGCTCTTTGCAACTTGTGTTGGTACTTGGAGAGTTCCAGTATGTGAGCCACAATCCGAGGCACACAGTACTTGGAATGCATTTGCATTCATAAAGACAGAGGGAGAAAAATAATACAAATTAAAAAAAAAATAATTTTTCCGCGGAGCCAAATTTAATCCCCGCCACGGAGATTCCCTCATTACCTTATAAAATAACTTTGGGTGCAATTGCCTTTGATATCAGAGCCGAACCCCTTTTTACTTGGATCCTCCTCGCCGCCGGGATCTGCATAACTAACGAATGCAGCCTCTCCAGCTCGTATTCTCCCCCATCTCCCACCTCTCCCACTCGCCTTCAAATTTGTATCCCAAAAGCATAATTCAAAATTCAAATTGCAGCAGCATTAATGCACTGTCCGAGTGCTTAGTTAAAAGCAACGCTATCGACACCCCGACTCTTCCCGGCCCGACCGTTTTCAATGGGAAAATCCGCATAATTTTCCCGAATGTTTATTTATGAAATTTTGTCGCGCCAAACAACAACCCGAAAATGGGTGGTAAGGGGGTTGAAACAAGTGCCAAAACTCCACTTGCAAATAACACCACGCCATATTTATCTACATAGATGGCTATTAACGGCCAGAACAGTGGTGGCCGTGAGTGTCGGAGGTGTTTTAGCTGAAAGCAAATGCAAATTAACAAAATATTTAAATAGCAGATGCTCTGTGCTCGGCCCTCCCTGGAGTCCCTGGAGTACCTGGAGGGGACTCGACTGGAGGGGACAGGACTGTTGGCTGGCTAATTGAATTCCAACGAGATACTCGTATATTCTGAAAATTGCTGAAAATTTGCTTGGTATTTGCGAATGAAACCATTTTAAAGGCCCAAATACTTGTTGCTAATTAATTGAATTATTTTTCCATCCCCATTTCAATAATGTATATTCGGCAAAAAATAAGTGCACGAGCATCGCCTCTCTTATACACGATATGTGTGCAATATATTTTATCAAAAATGTCAATTAAATGACACTTTAATATTAAATTCATAAATGCAGCATAACGTTCGAGTGGTTGGTGTGGGTGGCACACATTGCCACATAAATTATTTAACATAAAATGGGGCCGAGCACAAAGTTTTGCAATTTGCATGCCACACCCCCAGTTGCACACCACCACACACCGACACACATACCTAGTACGTACATACAAATGTCCGCCCACATTTCTATAGATGCGCATAAATATAATGAAATTAAATTAAATGCATACGTTGCGCATACGCCACGTTAACTGTTGCTCCTCCGAGAACGCTCCTCAGAACGTGGCCACCTCTTTGGGTGGTGGAGTGTGGGTGGCGGCTGGTAGATGGAGTAAGGAAAGTACGGTACTACCAAGCAGTAAACGTGTTAACGACCTCCCTGGCGAAAAGTTGCTGCCGGCTTGTTCGCTTGCCTTTTTGCTTTTGCCTCTCGCATTTTTGGTTGCGTTGCAATTTCATAAAAATTAAATAGAAACACATTGCTGGGGTAGGGGCAGGAGCAGACCGGGGAATCGGCAGGTTGAACGGAACGGAACGGAACAGAGGTGAACTGAACGAGGCAAGGCGAATGTCTGCATGGGCGGGGATCTGCCTTGCCCGCAGGACCTCCCCGCTCCCCGCTCCCCGCTCACCCCTCTGCCAGACAGAAATTATGTACTTAATAACAGCTTCAACAACTTTGCTTTATGCCACGGCATTTATGAGAATGCAAAACTCTTTCCAGCTGCTCTTTGTGTTGGGCCACTTGAAAAGTGCCAGTTTTCCATTGCACCCACGTGAGTGGCCGGCCCGGAGGGGTCGTTGGGGGAGATAGAGCGCAAAAAGCTGATGCGTTGTGAGGGACAGTCGAAAATTGCCATGATGAGAGAGTGCAAATGTGGAGCACTACTTATAATTGAAAGAATGATTCCCTAACGAAAATGGACGAATATACTTACATGTAGAGGACACTGTCGAGGGCAAGATCCGTTGGAATTTGGAATCGAACTGAATAATTAAAATGCATTCAAAAATTTCAGCTAATTATACGATGATTTGCTTGCCTTACATGATAAATATATCCTTTAGCTCTTAGTTGCATTCTGTTTCACGTATGCTTTATGAAAAAGAAGAGGTCCAGGAGAGGGTATCCATGGTTGATGGTTTAATTGACAAGTGCTGATAGCTCTGGCAAGTCAAATCATGGTTATAAAGAGCTTCGCTCGGAAGTAATTTGTGAAGATTCCTTTATCCAATGATGAACTTATTAAATATTCTATGCTTGATTTGGGAGCCAAACCCTTTTCCGATGAATCTCCTCATATTACATTCCTTGGCAAAATTCTTTCAGGGATGGGCTGTCTCCGAATTATGTCAAAAGCCGACTGCCATGAGTCATGGCAAAGCCATCTAAAGGCGAAGAATCCACACATTCTCATGGCAAGATATTTATTTGCATTAATTGATGTCAAATTGTTTCACATGAATGTCAAGACCTCCGCCAGTCCAGGTCCAAGCAGCAGACTTCCCTCCTCGCTCCTGCAGACCAACATACCATACTTCAGGGTTAGTTTGAATTCAACCCAAGCATTTAGTCCAAGCAGCCGCATTCGGACATAACTCTGGACAAAAGCAGATTGGCCATTCCCCACGGCCACATTGCCCATTCCCCAGGTCCAGGTCCAGTTCTAGTCTCAGTCTGCCCTGCCCTGCCCTGCCCTGCTCTGCTTCGGTCTGCTCACGTCCCCGGGCTCAATGAGCCGCAAACTCATTGGAAATTATTTGTACGTCAAACGATTAGACGATGTGGCCGGGCCAACTGTTCAACTGTTCAACTATTCGATTGCTCGATTGTTCAGCTGCTGGATGCTAATGCTAAATGTTTGCCACATTAACTCGATTGGCCGCAGTCCAATACTCAATTGCTGTAGGAATAATTACCAGGCGATGGACGTGAGGCCGAGGCCAAGAAATTAAACTAAAGACGAGACAATTTGATGGGGTTCCCGTTCAGTCCCCATTCAGTCCTCATTCAGTCTCTCAATCGTTTTCCTCATCAGCTTCAACCCTTCTCGATGAGAATCCAACGATTTCCTGCGGACTTCCGGCAGACAAATTCAGAGTTTGGTTCGTTGGCTTGGTTTTTCGGTTTTTTCCGCTCCAAGTTTCTGCCGTCTATGCAGCTCAAAGGACCTCGCCAGGACCTTCCATCCAGTCATCTATCCATCCATCTCCCTGGATGGAGAGCGGAGTGTTGGGTCTTGGGGCGTTGAGAGAAATGTTCTTGTTTACGAGCAAATAGTTGTTGTTATTTTAAGTTTTATTTTGTTGTTCCAGGGACTCTCGAGCAGCCATAAACTTTCAAAGCCCATCTCCCCTTAGACCAAGCCGAAAAGCGGAAATTAAGTTTTCAGAGAGCTTCAGTTCTCCTTTCTCTCCTTTGGACCCTCTCGACGACTTCTTAGCTGGGGCGATAAGTGCGATTTTTGACGATTTCGTTTGCCCAGATGAAGGGGCACAGATCCCGTTTCCCCTATCCCTTCTTGTGGCATTTGTTTTGTAAGCAACGCAGAGCAAGAAAAAGAACCCTTGTACTGGTCGAGACATCAGCTTGGTCTCTTCTGGGACCCGTAGCAGCGGAGAGCGCCACTCCGATTGAGCTGCCATTTCAAGTTTTCCTTTTGCGGCTTTTCTTCTCCTCCTTCGGCTGGCTGGCTGGCCATCTTTGTGTAACTTTAATGAGTCGAGCGCATTGCGCCTGAACTTGAAACTAACTTTGAAGTACGTACATCCACAGCAAGAGCAATAGCAACAGCAGCTGCAGTCGCAACTGTGAGCACAATTTGTACAGGAGCTGCCTGTCGAGTCGAGAAGTAAACAAAAAGTATTGCCTACTTCTGAGCAGGCAACAGGCTTTGTCTATTTGGTGGTTAGCTCTTAATTAATCAAGGAAAATCGGGAACAAAGGTACTTTGGCCAGAACGGAATGGATTGGAATCCTGGGATTACCAATGCTTGCAGCGATGTAAAGGGGCTTATGATTTCCGGCCATGATAAGCAGTTAGCCATTTCAAACCAAACATCAATATTGCAGATTTGATAAACCAACAAAATAACAATGCCAGCTATAGGTGTAGGAATCTCCTGTAAACTATCTGCTCTGGTCTATTCTTAGGTGTCTTCCAACAACGAATTCAGACTTAATCGAACTTTGTGGCTGAGTCTATTACAGTCCAGCTTTACCTAAAACTCGCGAAACCGTCTAACGCTCTTTAATATACTTGTACTTGTCCTTTTGTGTGTTCCGTTCGCTTTGATTGTTACCATTTACATTTGCTTAATGTGGAACACTCAATGGCCGCGCTAATGGAGTTACCAATGAGAATGCCAAATGAAGACCTTATCGCTTTATGCAGAGAGAGGCCCAGCATCTGTCCATTAAAACGATGCCGACTGCGATGGGCCATTAATTACGGCACGCTTCGGTGGTCGGGTGGAGCCGGGAACGGGAAGGGGAAGGGGAACAGATACGATCCCCCAGGAGTTGGGGGACATCTGCTGCCGCCGATGGGGTATGCGATAGAGGGGGAAGGACGGAAGAATGGAAGGATACCCGGGAGCACTACAAATTGGCCTACCGGCTATGGTGGGATTCCCATGTCTGCAATTGCATTAAATGCGCAAATATTTTCCATTTTCCAGCTGCCGATTTTTATTCAATTTAACAATTTTATTTGATTTTGTCGCCGTTTTTTTGCATTTGTTTCAGCGATTCGCTTTTCCCTCTTTGTCTTCTTTCGGGTACCGCCGCATACGTCAGCAGTTTGTGTGATTTGTGAGGAAGGGATGGGCCGAAATAGAGACTGGGGCTAGATATGGGGATACATACGGATACTGCAGATCGAGGGAGGAGCGCGGCTCTACAAGCGTTGTCAATGGATACACGCGTCAACAGGAATTCGGAAGCTGATTTGTTGATAGATGGAATTTTCCCACTGTATATGACGTTCCTCCCCATCTCCCACTCCCACTCCCACACCCACACCCAATTTTCCCCTCCCACACCATTGTCATCGCCATTTACGCGCTTCGCTGGGCAGGGGTACAGCGAGCTAGGAAAACCCATAGAAAAAGAAAAAGAAAACTCTGGCAGAAAATTCTATCTGCCAACGGCCTGAGCATGCAAAAAGCAATGCGAACAGGAAACTAAATGCAGGACTACGACTACGGCCGGGATATGTATGGAATGGAGGCGGCGGGTGAAAAAATACAGAGCACGGCCCATGCAGACGGCAGGCAAATCTTCGTTCGTTACGTATTTTATGATGTTTTTCCTTTGGCCCGCACAGACGTACATACATATGTACAGACGTACAGAAGAATAGACGGATAGACGGATAGACGGACAGCCGGACGAGCCGAAGAAATGATTTCATTTTGCTGACAGTCGTCGTAACTGAAATTGCCTACTGCCTCCAACGGATACGACTGTCGACTGCAGAGAATGCCGCGACCCCAGTGAGAAATTTGATGAAACGAAACCAAGAAAGACTGCTGGCAGGATATGGATATGGTGCGTTTGGATTACTCAAAAGTAAGATTATATGTGATTCATGGGCATATCCATCTAAATAATCCATTCCTAGTTATCTGAATTAACTACTAGCTTGTTCTAACAAAAAAAAGTTGGCTTCAAATCAAATAATAAGCAAAGCTAAAACTTAGATTTCGGGTTAACCACATATTGCCATTGGGAATCTTAATTTATTAAGGAGGTAGGATAAATTTGAGGATTAGATTATAAGTTCCTGCATCTAAATAGACTTTGAAAAATAGCGATTTTTATAGATCTTATTAATGTATGTGTTCGATAGTCATATCTTTTTCCATTCTTTAAGCAATTCATATAGACAGTGGACTCTCACTGTCTCAGAATTCTCAACCGATGAATTCAATGTTAATATGTTTGGGACTTCACTTAAAAAATATCAATAATTTGCATTCACAATGATTTTTAAAACTTGCCTGGGACACCACCGTACTTGTGTTCATACTATCCAATTTTCCACAGTGCAAGTCCACGACAACAAAAGCACATTATATTCTTCATACATCTCCAGCCCAGCTCCCAGCTCCCAGCCCCCAGTCCAGTAGAGGCCAGCCCGAGGCAAGCCCCAGCGCGGCCAAGTTTATATGGCTCATCGTTTTCCCTGTCTCTTTTTTCTGTTGGGTCTATTGCCATGTTTCTGTTGTTCCATTTACTCTTATCGGTGAAACCACAGGCAAACACGGAGAAAATAATGATATAAGTGTGGCATAAAGACGAAAAACAACGAGGAGATGGAAGGCAAGAACAAAACAAAATACGGGGGAAAAATAAATTTGGTTTTTCAATTCCTTAAGCCAGTTTGCATGGCTACCAAGAGCATTAGACGCCGGGCTAGAACGAGTAAAACTACCGAGATTCTGCGAGGGAGCAGGCACCCACGATGGACCGCTATACCGACGACTATAACGCTTTTTACGGCAGCGGGAAATTCAATTTGGTTTTGGGCATATCAAAATGTTTTTGGTGCTGTGTGTTGTTGGGTTGGTTTGGGGTTTGGGGTTTTTCGACTGGGATGCGGTTGAATTTTTTGTTGGTTTTCGTGTCCTAAACGGTCAAATTCCAATTGAATTTATTCGCTGCGAATTTCTATTGCACACAAAGCAAAACATCCGACCGGGACACTGGATGTAACATCCAAACATCCATCGTCCACACACAAGCAGGGGCCGAAAAGGGACTGAAACTGAATTGCCTTCTGGCCGAGAGAAAATGCTCCAACATTAATTCGATTTGATTTTATTTGCATTGCTTTGACGGTTTTAAGCGGTGCACCATCCTTTTTGCATTCGACTGTCAGCTTGAATCAAATCATCCCGCAGCTGTGGACTGTACATACATATGTATTTATTTATGTACATACATACGCATGTCTGGTTGGGAATGATAATGCGCCTAATATGCGAAATAATTTTATTTGATAAGCAAGTGTCTGGAAAAGTTGGTGACTGAAGGGCACACAGATTGATGTCCAGAACAGGTCCAAGCGGGGAAAAGAGACTCCCTAAAACAATGGAATTTTTTTAGCATAAGGAAGCTGATTTCTTCGTGATATATTTTCAAGTCCTTAAGCACAAGGGGAATAAGGAGGAATATTTATTGAGCGACTCAAAGGTATCCGAAATTATTCTTGGAAAAAAGCAATATACAATCGGAATAAATCCGAAAACTTTAAGTCTAAGAAGAAAACTGGGAATCAATGGAAATAAGACAGAAAACGAGACACCTTATCCTGTACGCACCCTAATCCCATTCCATCCAACATTGCCACTTCAACCCATAAACACTTCATACAACAGTCGGGCAAACATATCATATTTCTAGAGGGAATCGGTGTGGTATTGTGCCGCAGCAAACTCCTTCTTAGTATGCACCCGCTCGTGTCTTTATGGGCCATGAAAACAGACAACAACATCTGTTCATCTGCGGAGCTGTAAAAACCTATTAGGAGTCTAAAATTATTTACGATTTGCCGGCGCATAATTTACGAGTCTGTCGAACCAGAAATGAACTAGAAACCGCTCCGCGAACGTTTTATGGTTGGGCATACGAACTTAAACTACGTAAAAAACAAAACTAATTGAAATATACTTTTATACTCTTCGCTCCCCAAGCACGTTCGCTCGCTTCCTCCGCTCTAAAGGGTCCTGGCCCATCCCGACAGTCCGGGGAGTGATGTTTGGGGTTGGGGTAATGTGTCACCCGAGGGTGACTAACGGTGAAGTGCCATGGCTTGTTATTTTTTGTTACCTCACCATATGGCTGTTGATTGTTACGATACTGGCTATGGTTCATCCTCCTGCCTCGTCCTGCAGCACCAGCCCCTCATCCTCCGCATCCGTTATTTCGCCCAAAGTTGTCCTAGAACACTTTCGTTCTCCTCTAATTTATGTGTCTCGTCCTTGCCCAATTTGTAAGCAGACAGAGCCAGAACCTTCTCAAGTTTCTATAAGTTTTCAGAGCACTCAAATGGCTTCATTAACAGCCTGGGCCCGGAATGGCAGGACCTGTTAGGGCCAGAATTATGCCTTCGAGATGGCACTGAGTCGTGAGAACGAGTTAGGCCAAAATATAAACAAACATTTTTGTATCTATGAAAGCAGTCTAACGAAATGCAAGTTTTTCTGACAGGATAAAGGACTAGAGATAGTAGAGTGCTTTAACTAAATTGCACTGTATTGAATTACACGCACATTTACCATTTTCCCAAAAGGAGGTTTAAATTGCTTTAAAATTAAAAGTGCCATCACAGAATTAACAATTTTTGAACTTTTTGAGTCAGAAAATGGATCCAAAATAATCCGATATGAATGCTGTACTGCTAATGGAATGTGGTCTTAGAAATGTTTTTCCATGAAACGACACCCTGGTTTCATTAGGTTACTTCCGGGAATATGTGTCATATGATTTCAATGACTTTGATTCGATGAAACATTACACAAAGGATCGACAGACTCATTCGATACCCCTAACATGGCAGTATTGATTATGGTATATACATATGTTTAAAATGAAATACCAAAAAAAAAATAGAATATGACTAAATGTCCGACATTTAAACATATATTTTAAAGTGATGGCGCGATAGTGGAACTGCGGAATTGGTCACAGATTGAATTAACTGAGCTCTTAGGTCGTTATATCCTTTTTATCACGCACATCTCTAGCTTATGAGGACTCTAGACTTAATGTAGGGATGTTACATGCCTTTCTGCGAAGATTCAGCGGCCATTTAGCAGGAGAACCTTGTACGAGTATGAGTGATTCCATTTTGGTGGCACTCATAATTTTACATTTACAGTGTCCCGAGCTCGGAAGCAGGCCACTAATCAAATCAACGTCCATTTGATGATGCATTTTTAATTCCATTTCGCTGGACTGAGGCGCGAGCAGGAACAGAAACCGGGCTAATGGCTTCACAATGCTGCGCCTAGAGGCGTGGCACTTAATCGAATTTACCATTTTGTTGATGGACGGGAAGATGAGGTGGAGCAGAGAGGAGTGGAGCCCAGGCTCTTACTTACTTTCTGTCAATATTTGATTTGGCATTTCTCCCATTTACAGAGGCGCCTACGGCAACAGCAATTAAAGTTCGTGTCGAGTAGGGGAGCAGTGGAGCAGAGGAGCAGGGATAGAGCTGTCTTTTGACAGCTACCGTGATGGATTTTCAATGAAGCAGTGGGACATTCAAGTTGCCATCGTTCTCGCCTTCGCACCCCAGGTAAACTCAATTTTAATTTCAATTTCTCCACATTTTGGCGAATAAAGGGAGCACAAAGTTAATATTTAATTTTGCTCGCTCAAAAATTCTTTCGGGGGTTTGCCAGGGCTTCACAAACGGTCCCTCACTGTTCATTCTGGCCGGTTACATATGAGGACACGCCTTGGATGCTTGGATCCCGACCAAACAGAATTTTAAGCCAAAACTCAATTTATTCTGGTAATAAGTCCAAATAATGAGGGTCATTTGACATAAATGAAGCTGCCCCAAAGCGAGGGACTGGGACTAGAACTGGGACCGGGCGCCACGGTGGCCTTAGAGGCCTCAGAGCTTGGTCATAACTCGTGGGGAAGGGATCGAGTGTAGGCGAGTCCTTTAAGTTATTTGTTTGCTTACATTGACAAATTTTTCTTGTTGCCACCAAAAAATGTTGCCGTTTTTATAAATGGCTTGAATGCGGGCCACACGATATGCGATTCAGACAAGGGTCGCCAAGAATTGATTATTTTATGGGGTTATGGGGGTGTTGGAAGCCCATTCGATTTCGTTCTGTTTCGTACATTGAAAGGTTACTGTAGTTTCGGTGTTGACGATGGAAAAATACAAAATATACTTAGATGAACGGAGAGAAAGATTATTCAAAATTAGATAAACACAAAGTACGACGAAACAAACAGATGGGAGAATATTTTGTGTAATGGTAACCAAAGAGTTATTAAATACAGACTTAGATTAGATACATATTCAGATGTAAGTTTTTGAATTGATTGAATCTAGATTGAATTGAATTATATTATACAGATACATACACAAATATTTGCATCACAGAATACATATTGCGAATCAAGTACTTGTACTTTCATTTTGTAAGACCTTTAAAGCTTATCCCAGGGCTTGTTGAAGAATATCGGCATGAAGGAAGTGTTCCTTCCACCATTTCTCAAGCCCCGTTTTAAGGGAACGGAACCCTCTACATTTCCCACTTAAAGTTCTTAAAGTTAGCAATGTTTGCCCTCCAAATATAATCAGCTACTTGAGCAGATGTGCAGCCAAGCAAACGCCTTCCCCACCCCATCCAACAAAACGCGCCCACCATTCGTCCACCCATTGACCACCCACTGCCACGACCCTCAGCGCAATATTCAATGGAGTGGAGTGGGCCCCTCTTCTCCTCCTTCTTATGTTCTCTTATGGTCCTCGCTTCACTGTAAAATATTACGCATACGCCACGCCACGCCACGCCAGGCCAGGCCAGGACACGCCCGCATAGCCACGCCCAGACGTAGACAACGTCTATCATACAATTCACCAATTTTCATTCAAATAAAACCAGCGCACAGTGGACAAGGAAGAGCAGGCAGCCGGGAGGAATAAAGAAAAATGGGCGAGAATTTCAACATCAATGGAAAATGCGCAATAAAAAGCGTCTATAAAAATCGGCTATGCACACACGATATGCAATATGGATGTAGGGATCCCATGCCCGTAGACAACGTGGACTCCAATCCAACCGGGAGGCACCAGCACCATCATCTGTATCTGTATGTGTTTCTGGCTGTGGCTGTGGCATGGCGCAGCATAAAAAAAAGCAGTAAATGGCGCACTTCGTTTAATTTTTAATTCCGTTCAGCATTATCCTTGATTTATTTTATAGGCGGCATCATCGTCATCGTCGTCGGTGTATTCAACAATTATGATACGTACCAGGCAAGGGATCACGATGAGGGAATGAGGAAAAGCTGAATGGAAAAAACGACACGTGTGTAATGGGACGCCACCGTTGCGATCCCTGCTGCAATCCACGCTCCGGGCTGTGCCGGTATTCCCATCGTTAGCCGGTTTTTTGCTGCCGCCGGCTCTGTTGGCTGTTGCCGCTTGTGTTTGCTCATAGCGCATTTGTGGCCATGTCTGATTAACTGTAAATTCAATTTTTTCCACCCGAATATCTGCTTAATCAATGCATCCAAATAAACGTCGACCTTCGAATTCCCTGAGATACGAGCACATATGTGTATGTGCAGACCTGCGGCTTTTCTTTTAATGAGAAAATCTGCGCATTTTGTAAAGGTCTATTTCGTTGGGGTTAGGACAAAAGGTAGATCAAGATAACACCATCGCCATACGTTTCCTATGAATAATAATAAAAAACCTTAAACTATAGTCTTCTATGAAGACGAATTATCGTGGAACTGCTTTTGAGGTTTCCACTTCTTTGGTTTGTACCAAATAATTTAAATAAATCTTATTTTGGTAGTCCTACGTGATTAGTTTTGGTGCAATTCTCATTCAAACAAACAACGCCACTGGAATAGGATTAAGCATTACCCCATTAAGTCAGTTTTCTATCACCCACTGCTTACAATCCCATTTCGATGAAGACTTAATATATTTTTATTTTGAATTAAGATCTATTTATTCATTGTATTTTGAGGAAAACGAAGATTTAGTTCTAATGCTTTGAGTATTTATAAAAATAAAAGGAAAGGACATGCGTTTAGTTCAATTGTTACTTTTGCCACATAAACAAAATAGTTTATAGATTTTTGTTGGTAAAACAGACTATTTCATTTTTTTGAAATGTAAAATTGTTCTAGCCAAATCTTTAAGTGATTAGGAAACAGAACAAATTAACACATTCACGGATGCACATCTCTGTTTTGATATTTTGTTACAGTCTTGTTAAGTCTGTTAATAATTCTTAAATGTATTAAAAATATTGGCAATTTAGTCTCAGATTCAATTTAATTAAAAAGAAGATACAATTTTGATGGGTTACGTCGACAAACGTTCATCAAGAAGGCACCAGGTAGCGTCGTGGAAGGCTACACGAAATCTCGTCCAATTCATTGCAAGTAAATCAATCAATTTAAAAAAAATATGTCATATTTATAAACAGAATTCTGAATGCACCAGTATTACCCCCCGATGTGATTGGATTAAATGCTGAACATTCGGGAGTCGAGCGGAATCTGGTAATTGGATTGACAAGTGGAAAAGGACTTGGTAGAACATAATTCAAAAAGCTAATTGAGCGCTAGTCCCACATATGCAATCACCAGAAGTTACCTTTGAGGAACGGTGCTGTTTTGCTTCTCAGCCACAGCATAAGTCAAGACTCTCATATTTTTCCCCGATGAACTTTCATAATTTCATGAAAACTTTCGTCTGCTCAGGCAATTTAGGGCCAATTTCCAAATTCGGTTCATTTTATGCAAGCATCTATAACTGGGCCATTTTCCCGTACCCTTGTTGCCTCTTATCGATCCCAGGTGCCGCAGGGCAATGGCAAGGTGAGCCTATGGAATTTCGGGGCCGATAAGCATTGTGGAAAGAGAAGAGAAGGGGCAAAATGAGAGTTTCCACGTGTCGCCCCAAGGTTCTTTGAATTACTTGCGGAGCTGAGTCGCAGATAAGGTAGGCAAAGGCAGACTTGGCAGACATCCTGATAGATAAGAGGCGCCGCCGCCTGCGCCGCCGCTAGCTTACGGCCCAGAAAAGGGATGCGAAAGAGGACAAGGAAGTGTCTTTTGTGTGGAAACAGTTTCATTTTAAAATTGTTCAATCATAATTAATGCAAGTTTGCAATTAAATGCGTTGCATTCAAATTATGTTGATGATGATGGCCGTGTCGTGGTGGACGAGGACGTGCCCATGGCCGTGGACGTGGACGTGGACGTTGGAGTAGCAGGGGGAGCAGATGCCGGACGTAGTCCAGGCGCATGCAAACGAACGGACTGTGAACTGAGACAGAGGCGTGGAAGATTATCGAATAGGGGTACAATACTAAATACTATAGAGATGGGCATAATAAGAACTTTTAATAAATCAATCTAGATTAATGAATCTTGATAACAGAATGATAAAAGCAAATACCCTGGCATGTGCGCCCCTGGATAGTGCCATTATTGGCCGCGTGGTCGGATGCTGCAGCGCCTTTTGTTCGCCTCTCTCTCTCTCTCTCTCTCTCTCTGCATAACAACTACAACTGCAACGAGAAGCTACAACAACTGTATTGCATTTGTAGGAGCAATGTGAGCCGACAGCATTTCCTTTTTATGATGGCCGCATTTTAATTGAAACTGTTTTTGCAAATTTATGAAGCGCATAACTTTAAATGGCACTAAAGTTAATTTCAATGCGGTTGCCCGAGACAAAAGAGACCAACACAACTCGCTCTCCCTTTCTCCCTTAACGGTTATATGCTATATAGGATGCATGCATATACTCGTAGATAAATGTGTATGTATTTGCACAAAGGCAGTGGCTGAGGAAAGTGGGAGTCCCTTTCGCTTGCTGTGTGTCTGTGTGGCTGTGGTTTCCACTCGTGCCCATTGAGAGCCAAATGAACATAATGGAAGTCGGAAAATGCACGCACAGGCGAACCAAAGCTGATTGCTGCAGCACACGAGAAAACACCTAACAGACAGAGAAATGTGTATGAGAAGCGCATAGAGGGGGCAGCGCTCGACTCCGTTTGAAGGGGACTTTGCGGCCGGCGTCGAGCACTTTTGAAATGGTGTCAATATTCAATCAGGGTTCAATGGCCTGCGATTGCAGTGGCCGGCATGCTATTCGAGCAGGCAATTAAATGGCAAAATGAATTGCCTGTAATGTCAGTTGTTCAAAAATGAATTAAAGGACTTAACAACTGCAGCTACGCAACTCGTAGAGCCGGCCACGACGAGGACAATAATGAACCATATAATGCATATAATGAGTGCGAACTATTATTGCGATAAAAATTAATGAATTTAAATGCAATTTTTATCGATGTAAAATTCATAATTATGATGCCATTGTCAATGCACTTATTGCCATATTTCACAACTGCACAGAACAACAGAATCTACAACTACAACTGCAACTACAACTACAACCACAAATTTATCAACAAATTATTTATGAAGTGTTTACACAGTGCGGGGAAATGGAAATTGCCAGCGGATGGGGTCGGGGCTGGTCGCTTCCTGCTCCGCCCTTACCCCCCCTTCCACTCAATTGGCAATCCCATTTGAGCTCGCTGACCCAGAAGCGGGAAGTGCATTTGACAGTTGATAAGCATATGCATGCTCCACGCTGGGTACGAGTACGAGTACGGGTACGGGTCGGGTAGGAACTCCCCCAATGCCCCAATCAGCCACAGATCCGCATCCACCAATTGGCCTAAATGATAGCGCTTGTTGGCGGGAAGCAGAAATCAATTTCAAATATTGAAAATTTGAAATGTTCCATCGGTCGGCCGGCCACAGGAGCACTTAGCGGGCCTCCCATAAATTTCTGGCCTACTCCTCCCCTTGTCTAATTACCGTAATGAGTTTTTGGATTTGCGGAGTTTTTCGAAAACTGTAGAAGCTGCAGAACTTATGTTCGTGGCTCAAAATTTGAAATTTATGAGCCAACGCCTGCCTGCAAACTTTTTCCTGGCACAAAGTTGGCAAGTAGCAACTGGCAGAGATGGAAAATTGGGGAAGAAACTTTTACTTAATGGGAAAGTGAATATTCAAGTTGGGCCTGGGTGGCTCCGAAAATATGCCTCCGTATAATGCACATTCTCCCCCGTTTCATTAGAATTATTACTTGCCTAATTCCCAGAGTCAATTCCTGCGTATGTAGCTAAGGCAGGCGGCAAGTTTCAGGCCAATTATTGGGCCGGGTTAAGCTACTTAACGACCCGGGGCTCTCCAACCTGTCAGCGGGGCTCCGAAATGTCCGATGCCTACAAACTATTTTCCAATTATGCACAGCTTCCGCTGCTGGACAGACACCAGACACCTTTGCCATCCACATTCCCAATTCCAATTCCACTGCCATTGCCACTCCACCTCCCCCTCCCACTACCACTACCACTCCCCGACTTGCTCTTATTGCCCACATCAAAGTCGGTGGCTTGCGGCTTGTCCAAAGTGTCAGCAGGATATCATCGGCAGCAGCAGCAGCAGCAGCAGCATCAGCAGCAGCACCAGCAGCAAACTCCTTAAGTGTGATGGCGAGTGGGCGTGTGAGTGTGGGGTCTAAGAGGAAGAGAGAGCTTATCCTGCGTGTTGATAATATTGACAGGGTGTCATTTTGATTGGTTGTGCCACTTGTGCCACTTGTGCCACGCCCAGTCCTAATCGAGAGTGCCCCTGGAACAGGTCGTATGACTAATTGCTACTTAATGACCATCTCTACAGCCAGGCTGATCCCAGCCATTGCCTAGGCATGTGGGTAATTGTCATTGTCGAGCCGCAATCAACGGCACTGCCAGCGATGTGTATGAGCCAAACCGATTGCATGATAAATTTCTGATATGTAAACTTAATGTTCAGCATAACTTTTCGATCTTAAAGCCACTCCTTTGACCCTGCTCTGCTCTGTGCTTTCTGTTCCGGATTAGGGCGTGTTGTCTGGCTTACTCACCGTGCATTTTGTTGTGAAAAGAATGCACAGACACGAAATTAATCTCCTGTGGTTTGGACCAACTTGGGTGAAGGGGCACTGGGCCTGTGCCTTGGCCTGGGCGGACAACCCTGCGTATGTGTAATGCGTCTCATGTTGCGCATTGTTGCTTCGTCCACCTATGCAGGGAGTCGAGCGGTGGATAAAATAAGGCAGAAGCTACATTTAATTCAACCCCAGAGCCAGACAAAACAATCTCCATTGTTGAATCTTGGGGCTGTAGTATGGCTCAGCCACGCTAAGCTGATTTGCCACAATTCGCGTCTCGTTCTGGTGCAACATATCGCATACGCAGCTTAGGTTGAGCACCACCACCATTCACTTCCATCTGCCGCAGTAGTTAACTTTAATACAAAATTTTAATTAACTGGACGGACGACTCGGCCAAGCGGGTTAGACCATTGTTTCTGGCCACGCTCTATTTATGAGAGGCGAGGCTGTGAACAGTTGAGCAGAGTCTCAGGGTCTGCCTCAGCCTAAGCTCCCCTCTGGCCTTGCTCTTTCTATTAGCCTGCAAAGTTTTGTCCTGGCCATGGGGCGATCTATACGAGTAATAAGCACTTGACAAACTTATTAAAAGTTTCTCTCCTCTTTGTTGGCCGATACATCAATACTCGTACATCATCCGAAACATGGTTCATTTGCCTGACCGAAAAGAAAACTACGAAAAGTCACACAACATTAACTTGAACTATGGCAAACTTTTGACTCCGACAAAGATGCCAGGCAGCGGCAGCGGCAGCGGCAGCCAACAATCTCTCAGACAGCACCTCATCAGCCACGCGAGGGGCCGCAGGGAGACCTTTTCGTCCACAGTCAAAGTTTTTCAAAGCTATTTTTGACTGCGGTCAACTAAACACACACAAAGCAGATGGGGCCCGAAGAGGAAGACGGAATTGGAAGGCAAGGAGGCATGGGGCTTGGGGCATGGGACATGGGGCATGGCTCTGGCTCTGGCTCAAGCCAGAAACCCCAAACAAAACTGTCGCCAAAGACGAACTTCATCTTGATGCGGTCGGATTCAATTAGATGTTGCCAGACCGAAACCGAAAAGGAAACCTAAGCCAAGTCTCGATTCAAAGTTTAAAGTTTTTTCTGGGCTGGCAAGAAAAAATACCAGCAAGAATACCAGCAAGACTCGAGTTTTGTGACTGTCACTACTCCGTAGTGAGAAATTACATTTTCTAAGAGATATCATTCTGGTTCTGGGGCTACATGGTTCTTTCAAATAGTGTTCAGTGTGAACGCTATCGAGCATCAATCTCAAAGTGAAGATATTCCCAAGAATATCCAGATCGTTGCAGTTGTGGCAAAAGGGATCGAATGTTGAAGGTTTTGGATGATTTCCACTGAGTGCTGAATACACGTATGCGAACACAATATACCCCTGGAATTTACGATTGACGGGTATTCAAACACGTAGCAAAGAAAAGTCAAGTAAAGTTTGATTAGAAGGCGTTGCCGGCTTGGGACCCGGAACCAGGAACCAGGAACCCGTCTAAGACATCGGTCAGTTTAGCCAGGAAAAAAGCGTCCAAATTACATCCTCCACACATTGGGCCGGGCCGGGCGAGAGCCGGCACAGAGTCGGGGCTACTGTGCATTTTGCATTTTGCACATTTGCATTTGCATGCCTGCTACCACAAACGGCCTGGGGCACCGTCATCGACATCGACGTCGACGTCGACATCGTGGCGCATTATTAAAGATGCATAGCTTGAAATATTCAATCAGATTTGAGGGGGCGTGGATGAAGGGGCAGGGCGTATACAGTGGTGCCACAAAATTGGCAGCGCCATCGTCGCTGTGTTGATTTATGCAACATTGACGTTGACGCTGCAAAGTCACATTTGGTTTCTGGTCGAGAGCTGTTGGGGCCTGGTCGGGGCTGGTGCTGGTGCTGGTGCTGGTGCTGGTGCTGGTGCTGGTGCTGGCGCTGGTCTCGTTTCGTCTGGTCTGGTCTACATAAGCAAATATTTTGTGGCTATTGCTATGGTTGCTCCTATGTGCATATCCTGCAGGCATTCAATTATGTTGTATGTTGTATGTTATATGTGGCTCGCCCAGGAGTGCCAAGTCGAATGGCAATTTCGAGTCTCACGCCACACGGCGGAGTCGGAGGCGGACACGGAGTCGGAGACAGAGGAAAGTGCAGGGGCAGGGGCAGAGTCAAAGACTTCCTGAATGTCACTCATCGTGTTCTGCGTTCAGCCGAGCTCTACATGAATGTGTGTGAGTTAATTTGTTATTCAAATTTGTGTGTTATATATTGTTATTACTATGAAAATGGCTATCGCTCCTGTTGTCCTTCTGCACATACTGGTCAGACGCCGAGCACTTTGCCCTCCAGCCAAAGGTTATGTATGTGGCTGGGCACCTGTAGTATTACATGTGAAGCATGGCCAGGGTCGATACTTTGGACTGGCATTAGTCGTAAAATTGGCTAAAGTCTTGGCTGTTTGTCAGAAAATGATTAAATGTGGGAATTTTCCCATTTACTATTGACATTTACTATGGAAAATGCTCGAAATTTTGTGTCGAGTCTTATAAAAATACTGAACTGAACATGCGCAACTCTATTGAATGTAATAATTATTGATTGAATTCTTCAGCTAATGCTAATCTCAATTGATTTGCTGTTCATTTACTGAACAATTGAATCCATTAATTATCCCTCCAGTCAAGTGGAGTGGAGTCCCAACACACAATTGTCCCATTCATTCACCTTGACACCCGCGTGCATTAAAAATTAAAAAAAGAACACCCTCCGACTGGAAGCCGTAGAAAAGTTTGAGAGCCAACAACTATTAAGGATTAACGCTTGACCGTCTGGGCAAACCCCGCGTCTGGCGGCGGTCTGTCTCTGTCTCTGTCTCCGTCTCCGTCTCCTTCTCCGTCTTCCGATCTGATTCATTGGGTATGGGCTAGGGTTTATGTTATAGTTAGGGTTTGGGCTTGAAGGTGGATGTGGATGGGTCTGGCTGTTGTCTAGTCTGTCAACCCCCAGGAGGAGTACGCCAGGGCTAAGCGGATTAATTTGTTGACGTGTTGCTCAATGGAAAAACGAGCCGGGGCGAGTTCAAAATAGAAAGAGAAAGAGAGTGAGAAGAAAATGGAAATGGAAAAATGGGAAAATTCTCAAGCAGCAGTCAACGTGCAGCGAAATCCAATCATAATTATAGAGTCCAACGCCTCGGGTCGCGTCGGGAAGAAGTCGATGGAATTTACACAACAAAAGGTGGCCGCGACATTTTCAGCTGTCAGCATTAATTAAAATGTTTTCATACATCACCTACAGACGGCAGAGTTCTAACACCTCTGTGTTCTGTTCGTTCTGTTGCAGACCCCAATCGCCCTCCCCGACCAGTCCCCCACCCATCCCCGACCAATCCCGGACCAGCCAGAGCGGAAATGTCTTCGGAGAATGGGTATCGAAACACGACCAGAAGCCGCGACCAGGCATAAAGATGTCAAGCCCCGAACGGGTTGGGTGTGGGGACAATTTCCAGTTCACTGCGTGTGTGTTTCTGGTTATCTGGGATTTATTTTCGGTCGCGGGCATTTGTCAGCCCGCTAATCTCTGTCTTTGGCGCGCGTGTAAATTATGTTTTTAAATATTTTTGCCACATTTCATTTATCTGTTTGACATTTGCGCATAATTAAAATGCAATTAAATCGCCAGTAAATAATGCACAAAATGGTATAATTTTCAGAGCTGCAGCATCCAGCCGAAAAGCGCATCAATTATTAAAAAAGAGCCACGATCCGGCCCATTAAAGTGTTAAGCCCGAAACTTTTGGTGAGAACTTTTAGCGAATGGGAGAGAGAGCTGAACCGGGCCAGGCCAGCTCATGTCAAGGGGTCGACAGGTTAAACGACGAATCGAGTCGACTGTCAATATATAATTGAAAATCAGAGCCGTCGCGACGGCAGAAATGTTTTTTTTTTCAGTGTCTCTTTTCGGGGGTAATTAAAAAAGTTTTCCCAATCGAAAAATAGAAAGAAAATACCAATTGACAACGCCCTTTTTTGGCCATCTATAGCGGGATGGAAGACACTAAATGTCGAGCGCTGGGAAGTGGACGCAGGAGCTGGCTGGGAAAACATTATCCTGGCTGACGTAATTAAAAAGCCGTCAACCGAAGTTGGCGCAGTTTGTGCTTAATGTCCAATTGATGCACAGACCGGGCCGTTAGCTGCACTCTGATCTCGGACTTGGCCCTGTCTGCAGCTTTCTAATTAAATAAGCCAGCGTCACATTTGTCTTGAGTGTCCGACAATTCGGTGACTTATGATGACTGCAGAGCGGGCGACAAAAGCCGGATCCGGAGCCGGACCCGGACCCAGCTCGGACCGAGTGAAGAAACAAAGCATGAGGCTACTTGGGGCAAGAGATTTATGAGGTAAAAGCAATTAGAAAGTGGCATTAACAAGCGAATGCAGCGCGGAACAATTAATAACAGTTACCAACTGCAGTCGTAGGTCAAAGCCAAAGACAGAGAAAGATGTGCAACGGGGAGTGGGAGTGCAGAGTGCAAAGAGGAGCGGAATATGAAAGGATATGGGGTTAAGGGTCACTTAGTTTCAATGGCTTTCGCCATCTAAAGGTTTTTTTGGACCCAGAGGGTTTGGCCGATAAAAATAGATCGAATGATTTATAACTCTGTGCTGTAGGGGAGCTGAACCTATTTAAAAGTCATGTTTATTATCGATGCTGATATTAGGCCCGAGAGTATCGGTATTTTATTATCTGATGCTCATACGTAACGCGAAAATACAATATCACGGAATCTAAATGAATTTTTTTTTTCTGAATATCTTGTAGTATTCTTTTGAATTTAATTCCAACGAAAACATTTAAATTTGGCCCGGCTAGCAGAGGGTCCCTTCTCCAACGGCATGTTCATCCGACGTCGTATCGCCTTGTGATGCTTTCAAGACTCCCATCAGTATCTCGACCTCGGCCTTAACGAAATCCAACTGTTTCTCAACGTCGTTGCGAGAGGCAGCCGGCTGTAGATCTGTGAAAGGATTGGCAGGACTGATTATCCGCTTGAATGGAATGAGTACTGAACCAGGAACTCACCACGACGCTTGCAGAGCGTGCGGTACAAGACGTTGACGCCATCCAAACTACGCTCCTTGTCCATGTAGCTGTTGGTTATGGTGTCCTTGGTGGTGGCCAGGATGCTCTCCCACTTTAGGCACAAGACCCTCGACTCATTGTACGAGCGCTCGAGCTTGGCCAGATCGTTTTTGAGGCCCAGTACCGTCAGGGCAGCCTCATTGGTGACCTTCACCATACTCTTGCGCATTTCCTCGATTTCTTGTAGTTTCTTCTGCTCCAACTGATTGATTTCGACCTGTGCAAGCACTAAAATAATGTTTCAGAGAGCTGTTTTGAGCTCAGCTCATCGCATGCTCACTTAGGGCATCACATCGGTCCATGCAGTCCTTGGGAGAGACGAATATATCGCAGACCTTGACCACCTCGTCCAGAACCTTCTCATACGGCTGGAACTCCTGAACGGTGGCCTTGAGGGCTTCCCGGAAGGCCTTCAGCTCGCCTATGGAGCTCTTGAAGTTCTCAATGCCCTCGCTCAGTTCGCCGTGTAGGGCAATCTCATCGTTGATGGTCTTGTCCGCCGCCCGCTTCTTGTCCACGCAGTCCTTGATGAAGCTGTTAACCTCGATGAAGCGCTTCCTGAGTCGCTCCTGGATCTTGTACATCTTTCGCACGCGGGACGAGTTCAGCTCCGTCTGCCTTTTGGCACTGGCCAGCATCTCCTTCTGCAGCTTGGTCATGGCGTCATGCTCGCGATGGTTCTGAATGAACAATAGCTCGATGGAGTCCCCGGCAGAGTCGGAGTTTGGCGGTTTTCTGTTAATCGATCTTTAATCATCTTGGGGATACGTGATGTTCCAGAACTTACACAAAGAACTTGTCCTGCATCTTAGAGTTAAGGTAGTCCCCAACAGCATGCTCGGGCCGCAAGTCCAAGTTGCCCAAGACATCGAGCTTCTTGGTGGGCTTAACGCGTGGCATCTTCGAGCTGTTGACCGAATCCCCTGACTTCAAAATGTAGCAAAGAAATTTGTGGGATACTAATCTTGTGAGTTTCTGTTTCTGTTTGCTGTAAGCTGTGTATTATTATTGTAACAAATTTTACGAGACCTACTTGGAACATGATTTTATTTGGATGAAAAGAAAAACATTCGTTGCCTGAGCGATCGAAAATCGCCAAGGCAATAGTTGCCATGGGCTTGAAAATGACGAAAGGGAAAGAGTATCCCTTCAAGAGTGTTAGTAATACATTTGTACTACAATTCCCAAATGAAACCAGGAATAGTGCTCAAATTGAATCTTCATAGATTGCAGCAGGGGACTAGTCTTACAATAATGGCAAGAATTTGATAATTACGTTACTAAATAAAGGGAAAATGATCGATCGTACTACCATTTAGGGCAGTTAAACAGTAGGCGGGGAGTTGTCCTTACAGTCTATCAGTTATCCAAATACTTACAGAGAACGAACATATTCTCCTTACAACATATTTTATAAGAGGTTTTATATACACCGATAAAATGCCGCGCCACAAGCCCACCCTCACAATTGATGTGGTCGGGAACTTGGACCTCCGTCCCGAGCACTCCGTGGGCGACTACCGCCTCTCGCGCCAGCAGGACCAGTACTTTGTGTAAGCTGACTAAAGTATTGCTCTTTTAACTGAATAGTCCTCATCGACACCTGAATCCCTCGCGGTGGTTTAGAAAGCCTCCCAACTGGGACTCGGCTGGAGACTCGATTGAGATAATCTACATCGAAAATCTTCACGAGAACAATGCGATGAAGGCGCTGCAGAAGCAATTGCTGCAGGATGCAAAGCGCCAGTCCCTGGTCAACAGCCAGCGTACTCGGAAGATGTACAAGATGCAGGAGCGCTTGCGCAAGCGGTTCATCGAGGTGAACAGCTTCATCAAGGACTGTGTGGAAAAGAAGCGGGTGGCGGACAAGATCATTCATGAGCAGAAGGCCCTGCATGTAGAGCTGAACAAGGGAATCCATAGCTTCAAGAGCTCCCTGTCCGAGCTGGAGGTCTTCCGCACTGATCTTAAAGACACGGTTGCCGAGTTTCAGCCATACGAGCGCGTCCTTAACGATGTGGTGAAAGTGTCCGATATCTTTGAGTCACCCAAGGACTGCATCGATCGCTGCGACGCATTGAGTAAGCGCTTAGACATGGGTCATCCAATGTGTCTCTATATCAGAGTGTTGTTTCCTGCTTAGTGCTTGCCCAGGTAGAAATCAGCCAGCTGCAGTTGCAGAAGCTGGAGGAAATCGAGAATATGCGGAACCGGATGCTCCTGATTACCAACGAGGCGTCTCTTACTGTGCTGGGCCTCAAGAACGATCTGGGCAGGATGGAGCGCTCGTACAGAGAGGCGCGTCAAACGTGCCTCAAGTGGGAGAAGATTCTGACCTCCTGTAAGGACGTCATCGCCAAAAACAATCTGGACAAGGAATGTTCCATGGAATGCATCTTAACCCTGTATAAGATGATATGCAAGCGGCGCGGTAAGTGTAGTCATCAACCCGGCCATGGCCGTTGTTCAACGAAGGATCCGCATCTATTCCTCAGGCATAAAGCCCAGTCTACGAAGTTATGAAATGCCCCTTATCCTAGACTTTATCAAATATGAGGTTGATCTCTGGAACGATGTTCTTCGGGAGATGGACACCTCGTCTAAGGCCGGCAAGAGCCGTTTGTGTTAACGGAGTGGTAATTAGTGTTCGGTTGGTTACATTCATGAATTGTTCTGTTAGGTACCGAAGAATTCTATTAATAAAAACATTATTGATTTGACTCGATGAAAACGGTTTCGCAGAATAGAATCACTTATTTTGGAGTAGAGATCTTAACTTAGATCGTTTGAGGTGTAACAAAAACAAAGAAATTGACAAAGAATAAAGACTTGTCTGAAGAAGAGGCACACGGAATTTAATTCTTCAAGGAAA
This sequence comes from Drosophila miranda, assembly GCF_003369915.1. Classification (NCBI taxonomy): domain Eukaryota; kingdom Metazoa; phylum Arthropoda; class Insecta; order Diptera; family Drosophilidae; genus Drosophila; species Drosophila miranda. The sequence continues at coordinate 14,392,615 of NC_046677.1, read as the reverse complement.
TTCTTGAAGAGCAGGGATAAAGCTATGAGTGTTGCAGTATCATCAGTAGCAAAGTCCTAGTAGTTTTCATCTAATCTAATCTCATGCTAAATAGTCCCGATTCACTTGTGGCGACAACTCTCTGAAATCCTTTGAAGTTAACGTATTGAATCGAGGGCATTTGAGAATCTCAATCAGAGAATTTGCATTAGAGAACAAGGGTGTATAATAAGATACTAGATACTAGATAATAGATACCATTCTCAATGCAGATTTAAAGAATAGATATATCAATGTGTAGAAGTGTAGAAGAGTATAAGGTAGGAATCTTGTAGTGATTCAAGTCGTGTGCATAACAATTTTTTTAGAGTAATTACCAATTTCTGCTATTTATGTTCCAGGAGAAAAAACATGTAAAATACATTTTTCAAAGGGGTTCGAAAACAATAAATTCCTGGAGAACAATCTGAGCGCCTCACAGAATGGTACTCGTATGTTAAATAGCAAACGATTTTTTGGCTAACAACATTCAGGATCAAAGAGGCGTCCTTTCGACATTACCCCACCCTAATCCCCAATCCCAGCAAAGTTAATGAACACATACATACAGCACACCCTTCATTCAGTCCCACCTTCTGTTGATAGCGCTACAAAATTTGTCTAACCCCAAAACCCTGGCCACTCCCAAACCTCCAGCATATGTATGTTTGCTTCCGCACCCAGACAAAGACATCGAAATGGTACTTGCCTAAGCCCAAGGAAAATCAAATGAAACTGGATGAAAGAAAAGGGAAGTGCATACAAAGACAGATACAGCGCTTGGACAACTTCTCAAGTGGCAGTAGACTTCGGGGGACGGGAAGCCATTTCTGTGGAGGGGACGTGCAAAGATGGGCAGGAAAGTGGAGTTGCAAAATCGAATCTGCGACATCTTTCCATTCAATTGCCAATTGGATTCTATGGCCCAGGGATAATCTAACTTAAGCACAGATAATTCTTTTATGCGAACATTTTGATTTCTGTCCTCGCATTTACAGCCCCCGACGAATGGAACTAGCAACTAATTTTATACTATAGGTCCGTTGCCACGCCCACGCTCATTCGCATTCCTATTCCCATTCCCAGAGCCCGTACCCATAGCCGCTCTCTCAACAGCCATTCCGTTCCGAACTTTGGATGGTCCGCATCCGCATCCACAGTCTCTGTCTCTGGCTCTGGCTCTGGCTCAGGCTCAGAGGCGTGGCACTTGTCTTTTATTCAATTTGCTTTATTTGATTTGCGATTTTTGCTGATATCAGCTGGAAAAGGAACTCCCACGAGCAAGAGGAGCACAAGAGTCGAGGATAGACCTAGGCAGGAAATCAAATCAAATGGAAAGCAAAATAAAATGCAAGGACATTTATTTTTAACAAAAAATACTCGAAAAGAAATCAAACTAGTTTGCCAAAGTCAACATTGGGTTTATTTAAATGGACCGTGTGGACAGCCCACAAGTAGTCCTGGCCCCCGCCTCCTGGTCCCTGGTCGCTAGAGGACTTATTTTTATTTTTTCTGTATCGGATTTGGTGGGTTTTTGGTCTTCCAGACCAGACTCGTCGAAGAGCCAGCAATTACATTAAGTTGTTCCCCCTCTCAGGCTTTTGCTTTTCTCTTTTAGGCAAATGGTGTAAACACTTAAGATTTGTAGAATGTCATTTAAATAATTGAAAAGTGCATTCCATTCTTGTTCGGCTTGGATTTTTTAGCAGATACATGATTGAAGTGCTTCCGAATTAAGGAAAATAAATAGGAGACGGTCTACTCAGAGGATAATGCCTGATAACTATGACAACTACCATCTCCGCTGTTGTCCTCTCCTCTCCCCTACACTCCTCTCAGCGAGGACAATAAAGCCTAATGGCATTCCCAGCTAATCTCTTAATTGCATTACAATTACCAGTCTGTGAATTAAATAATATTACTAGCCACGTTCTGTAGGTGAATTCAGGCAACTGCAGCTGCGTGGGCAGTTTCAGAAATTATTCGGAAATTAAATCGCAGTGGAGCAGAGTTTCCTTTAATTGGTTTATTTTAAGACTGTTAATGGGTAAAATACACATGTAGTTGAATTCACAATAAAATAAAACGAATTATACAGATATTCCGCGTAGAAAATCATCAAATGACTGTTTTGATGTTGTTTTAAAGAACTTCCCATTAAATTCCCCGCAATATCGTTTTCGGAATACCTACGCGTTCATAGTACAGGAATATTTATCCAATTATTCCATTCAAAACTTCTTCAACTACTCCCGGCCGCGCCGCCAGTGGCTCTTTTTTCTGCCTAGTGGGCGAAACACTTAATTTAACTTTACAAGTTCTTAATGTGACGGCCAGACAGCTTTTCTGTGTGAGGGGTGGTCTGAAGGACACTGCGACAAATGGCAATTAGAGAAACAATGCAAGCAAATGCCTGGAAAGCAAAAGACGAACAGCAAGTGCCAACCAGCCAAGCAGCCAACAAGACAAGACAAGATAACAGGCCGGCGAATCGAAATCAAGGGACACTTTCAAACGCTCCACTCTGGAGGACTTAAAGCCAGTATTACCTCGGGATCCCAGGGGTAACTGCAATAAATGTCGAGCGATTACCTCGCCAGCAGCAACAGTGGCCAAGGAGAACAGCCAGAGGAGAAGGAGCAAAAGACAGGCAGCCGGTTGATTAATACTATAACACATGATTTATTATGCCTGTCAATCGACGAGGAGGAAGCCCATTATGAAAGCTCGCTTCAGAGATTGAAATCGGAGTCAGAATCGGAATCGGAATCAGAATCAGAATCTGAGGTGGAGTCGCAGTCAAAAGCGGACACGGAGACTGAGATGGCGAGGGAATCAAAAGCCGTGTAGCGGGATGGGGATGGGCATGGGGATGGGCATGGGCCTGTGATAAGATGGCAAATCGGCTTATGCCCTGGGACAACAACAATCGTCATCATCAATTCACTTGGTGACATTAATATCCTCCTCCTGCTCGCAGGACGGATCCGAAAGCAGTCGTCTGACATTTGTGACACCTGCATTGATTTGTCTTCCTTTTCTGTGTCGTGCTGTTGGGGGATTAGGGGCTGGAAAGGACAGGAAACCACCTGCCCCTGACTGAGTACCTTTCATGTCGTACAAATGCCTTTTTTATGCGCTAATGTTGCTGTGGCTTCTCCCAACTTAAAGTTCCCTTCCCTGCCCTTCCATCTCATCCCAGTGCCCAATGAGACCCATTAGGGCCGACTTCTAATAGCCTGACGACAAGGCCCTGCAATTAGAGCACACACGTACACTCGTACTCTCGTACAGTCGTACACAGAAGTTAACTACTCGACAGCATTAGAAGAACGCAACGACTTCTCCTACCTCACATAGTTGATAATTTATTCATTTGCCGGCTAGAACCCCAACATTTATGGACCCCCGTCTCCGTCGTCTTCTGTGCTCGGGTCCTGTGTGTTTGCCAAAAGTTAACCGCACACATGCAAAGCCGAGGAGAGCTAAGAACTACCCAGCAACCCTTAACGACTTCATTAGAGATGCGAGGCCAGGAACAACCCTAGACATGGGACCACTGGAAGAAAGGGAGTTTAAATTTTTTAATTTTATTTGATTGAGCGTTGAAATCAACAGCTTAAATAGTTGACAAAATATGTGTTAAACATCTGCGGCATTGTTCCACAAATCCCTATCCCATTGTTGTCAGACCCTCAGCTAGGGCCATGGAACCATTCATTTCATTGTTCGATTTTAAAGACTTTGGCACAACTGTTTGAAAATTGAAATCGAAATTGGAATTGTAAATTTTACACTTATCAGGAGGCATTTGTTCGCTTTTTATTAAGCCGAATTGTGCTCGGCATATGCCCGTCCGTAGAACCTTACATACTCGTGCGTGTGCCTTTTGCTCTCTTGATTACAATTTGCATAAAAATATCATTCAGATTGAAGGCCCTGAGAATTATGTTGGAGTTTTATGGCCCCCGAATCGAATCGAACCCAAACGGAAGCGGCCTGAAGTCGTTTCTCGTTTTCTTTTGTTATCCGGCGACAGGAGATTGGGAGTCTCAGTCAAAAGGGTTAAGATGGATAACAGGAGAAATTTATTATGCCTAATGATTGTCAAATGTGGGTTAGGCAATTTAAGCCACCAGTTGAACCCTGTTTATGAGAACTGCGAGAACTTAAGGGATGATTCCAGATCTCGATCCAACCAATTGTATCTCTCCATATTTTATTGAAAAATACGAGTATTGAAATCGAAACGAGGACACGAGAAAAGCTCACAAATTTATGATAATATTTCCAAAACAAAACAAAACGAGGTGGAACGTTGTGAGTTGCTGCGGACACCGCAACTCTACAGTTATACCCGATACTAAGTTAGTATGGCTCTCCTGCGGCAGACGCCGCTAATATTGAACCACCCGACAAAGAGTGCGTGCGAGAGAGACAGAAAATCAGTCTGAGCGTGACGTCGGGCGATGCGTAGCCACTGAAAATTGATTTCTTGCTTTTGGCTACAAAAATGATCTGATCTGATCCAGATTCAGCAATCTGATAGATATGGTCATTATCTATGATTCTGCGTTTTTAGTTTTCTCGAATGTGCAATATTGTGGATGCAACAGATTTTCGTCTTTTGTGGGGGCGGAAGGGGGTGGGGCGAAATTCTGAGATATACGTTTTATAGTGAGATCTAACAAAAGTGCGGATACCAAGTTTGGTTACTCTAGCCTTAATAGTCTCTGAGATTTGTGGATGCCCCAGATTTTCGTCCTTTGCGTAGGCGGAAGGGGGTGTGGCGAAATTTGGACACAAAACGGTCAAGGTCCGATATCACAGGAGTGTGGATACCAAATTTGGTTGCTCTAGCTTTTGTAGTCTCTGAGATCTAGGCGCTAATGTTTTACTCTAAGCAAAGCCGCCTATGTTACGTGTGTGTTAGAGAGAGACAGGGCGAGAAAAAATGAAATTGTTTTCTTGATGCTGGCTTTAGAAATAATACGATGCAAATCAGATTCCGCAGTCTTAAAGATATGGTCATTCTCTACAATTCTACGTTTTTGGTTTTCTCATATCTTTAAAATTGTGGATGCCACAGATTTTCGTCCTTTGTGGGGGCGGAAGTGGGCGGGGCGAAGTTTTGAAATATTTTTGTAGCAGTGACATATCACAGAAGTCTGGATCCAAAACATCGTTGCTCTAGCTCTTATAGTCTTTGAGCACTAGGCGCTGAAGGGGACGGACAGACGGACGGACGGACAGACGGACAGATCCGATCTGATACAGATTCGGCAACCTGATAGATAATAATTTTCTTTCATTCTGCGTTTTCGGTTAACTCGTATCTTCCAAAATTGTGGTTGTCAGACATGGAAAAATTTTTGAATACACTTGATTCAGTGTGATATGACACGATCTTACACACAATCTTATAGTCTCTGCGAACTACATATGTGTCAAACAGGACGGATGGACGTACAGGCTTAAAAGGCTATATAGACATATAGACATACATATGTACTTTATGGGACTCCAATCGATTCCTTCTGGGTGTTACACACATCCACATCCACCACAATACTAATATCTACCTAAACTCTACCGGAGTCTACGATCTTTGTTTTTATACCCGATACTCAAAATGAGTATTGGGGTATATTAGATTTGTGGTAAAAGTGGATGTGTGTAACGTCCAGAAGGAATCGTTTCCGACCCATAAAGTATATATATTCTTGATCAGCATCAATAGCCGAGTCGATTGAGCCATGTCTGTCTGTCCGTCCGTCCGTCTGTCCGTCTGTCCGTCTGTCCGTCCGTCCGTCCGTCCGTCCGTCCGTCCGTCCGTCCCCTTCAGCGCCTAGTGCTCAAAGACTATAAGAGCTAGAGCAACGATGTTTTGGATCCAGACTTCTGTGATACGTCACTGCTACAAAAATATTTCAAAACTTCGCCCCGCCCACTTCCGCCCCCACAAAGGACGAAAATCTGTGGCATCCACATTTTTAAAGATACGATAAAACCAAAAACGCAGAATCGGTGAGGATGACCATATCTTCTACAGTGCAAAATCTGAACCAGATCGTATAATTATTATAGCCAGAATCAAGAAAACAATTTCATTCTTTCTCGCTCTGTCTCTCTCTAACACACAGGTTTCATGGTCGCATATTTTATTGCAAAGTATGAGTTCAAGGATCTCAGAACCTATAGGAGCCAGAGCAACCAAATTTGGTATCCACACTCCTGTGATATCGGACCTTGACCGTTTTGTGTCCAAATTTCGCCACACCCCCTTCCGCCCCCGCAAAGGACGAAAATCTGGAGCATCCACAAATCTCAGAGACTATTAAGGCTAGAGTAACCAAATTTGGTATCCGCACTCCTGTTAGATCTTACTATAAAACGTGTATCTCAAAATTTCGCCCCACCCCCTTCCGCCCCCACAAAAGACGAAAATCTGTTGCATCCACAATATTGCACATTCGAGAAAACTAAAAACGCAGAATCATAGATAATGACCATATCTATCAGATTGCTGAATCTGGATCAGATCAGATCATTTTTATAGCCAATAGGAACAAATCCATTTGCAGTGGCTACGCAGCGCCCGACGTCACGCTCAGACTGATTTTCTGTCTCTCTCGCACGCACTCTTTGTCGTGTCGTTTAATATTAGCGGCGTCTGCCGGAGGAGAGCCCTACTGACTTAGTATCGGGTATAACTGTAGAGTTGCGGTGTCCGCAGCAACTCACAACGTTCCCCCTCGTTTGAATGTGTAAAATAGGTGGACAACTTTTTATTATTTTTCGATGATTAGCACTTTAAATTTACTAAATTGATAAAAACAAAGAAAGGTACCTTCAGGTTTATCCCACATCAAAATACGACTTGAATCCCGCTCCCCGTAAGATTTCTCGTATCTGGGCCTTTCTCCCACTTGCGGGGGTCCTGTCACTGATACAATCCACCTAGATACATAGACAACCACCAAGAGCCACTCCAAGCCACAACAGAGCTGTGGCTCCAATCCTGCCGGGTCTTGCCACCGTTCGTGGCGTGTAAATATTTATAAATATTGACAGCTTAAAGTGAAGTTTATAAGTGACACGAGGCAGACACCCCCTCGACGAGGAAAAAGGAAGCTTTTTAGGTAACGCCAACAGCACCAGACCCAGCACCAGCACTAGCAACAGCAACAGCACTTGTGGTCAGACCTGAAAGTCTCTTTGATGGTTGGCAGTGGAGATGGCGGTGGAGCCCTCGATTCGGGAGCTGGGGTGGGTAATGAAGTTCGCTCCTTGAAGCTGTCAGAAGTGCGTGCTATAGAGACAGATGGGTGGAGGTGGAGAAGGATGAGGATGCGAATGAGGGGTATGACTTGGAGAAAATATTGACAAAGCAATTTGCTTGTCAGACAATTAAGTGCTTAATTGTATAAATGTATGGCTCGCGGGGGTGATGGAACAGATATAATAATATACAGTCTGTGAGGGGGAGTCAGGGACTGTAACCGGAAGTTGTATAAGTTTAAATCTCCTCCGGCCTCCGGCCACCACCTCCCCTCCCACCACTGAATGCCTTGGCCCCACAGCCAATAAACCAATCCAAACTGACGTAGGATTTATGAGACGGATTCTGTTATATCTTCAGACAAGTGAAGCAATAATCACAGGGTCATAAATCTCAAGTGCTCATCCTCTTGCAAAGAAGAAGAGAGAGGGGGAATGCTAGCATAGGCGGTAATTTTTAATATAACTCAGAGAGATATGGCTGGAATGTCAGAACAGACGACCCTTCCTGACACTTTGTCACGAAACGAAACAACGTTGAGTGCCGTTCCTGCAAAAGTATATATGCTCGTATCAAGTGCATTATGGCAGTCCAGCGGAGGAGGAAGAGTGTCCAGAGCTACTGCTGCTGCTCCTGCTGGCCTCGGCTCAAGGACTAGCTGCCATTTGCATACCAGAGATGTGTCCGAGCCGTAGTTGCAGAGAAGTGAAGCTTAAAGCTGTGTGCTGGGAGCCGGAATACGGGACAGTGAAAGTGCCCTCAGAGGGTCGAGTGAGTGTGCACTCAGCTTAACTGGCACTAAGTGGACTGCATCGCGATGCCAGATAGCTGCATTAAGAGCTATCAAAACGCCATTCAGATCGCTTAGAAAACCGTAATCAAGTCGCCCCAAGTCAACTCATCCTCCCAAAGGAAACGGGGTCAGGCAAATAAAAAATGCCAAGCAAAGGTAAGCCAAAGCAAGGCAGAGCAGTGAAGGGAAGTATCCCCCGCATGTGTGAAAAGTATTTACACAGTGCACAGGGGAGCTCTCTCCCCATTCAGGCGTTTCCTTTTACAAATTGTCGCCATTTGCCGGATAAACGAAGACGATGTGGATGTGGAGCACCCAAAAGATCCTTGGCAGCAAGTCAAGCTCTGTCGTGCCCTGCCCAGCCATGCCCAGCCCTGCCCTGGATAAACATGACTCCATTCAGAGTCCTTGCAATTTACATCTACTCAATTCAACTAGTTTCTGATTTATGTCCTGCAATTGACATGAGATTTTTCGGTTGTCAATGTGATGGACTGATGGACTGACAGCCAAACAAATTGCCAGTCACCTAACATCTCGCAAAGGGTGTTATATCTCTTCGACTTTCCCACTCCTCTCCTTTAAGCTAGTCGTCAGATGACTTTAAGCACTCCCACCACATCGCCTCCAACCCTATTCGCACCTTGATCCGTTCCGTTCCGTTCCGTTCCGACCACAGACCACAGAAACCACAAGCTATGCATAGACAGAGAGCATTCCAAAAACTTAATTACCGCCTGGTCAGCAGCTACTTATGAGTATTGGGTGGGGCAATGGAGGAGTGGGGGATTGGAGGGCCATGATTATTGGCCCCTTCACACCTCATAAGGACGAACGATGTGCGCTGGCGAGATAGACCACAGTAATAAACGCAATTTTAGCAGAAATCCAATTAAGTGCCAAGGCATATGAGCCAAGACGTCTCTCCAAGAAAGTTTGCCAAATAAGAAACTAGAAAATACACAAGCGCTGGGCGAAAGCGACGCTTAAATACTCTAACCAGAATCCCAGAGAAGCTGATTCCTAAATTACATTTATGAGAACATGTGGTATCACATAAATATCTCATAGCTCTATTTAGATAGTAGAGTAGTAGACACTCTCAAAGGGTTATATATCACTTTTCCAAACGTGCATGACAATCGTCTAGCACAATCGCAGAGTATCCCCAGCCCGCCAAAAACGAACACATCATTGTTGTCTCCGATGCCAATGACGATGAGTATTATAACCACGATAGTGAGTGGATAGTTGGGCAATTCCACTCGAGTAGGGGTCGCCTGCTCCCGCCTGGCATTTATTGCGTTCTCTGATAAAAATTGCAATTATTTAGCCAAAACGTCCAACTATGGAGGCGATGACGGAGGCAGAGGAGAGTGGGAGAAAGAAGGCTAAGAGGGCTGACTTGGCAGAGTGGACAACATGACAAAGTCCTCTGTAATTTATTTCCACTTGGACAGTGTTGATTTAGCCCGGCCCACGGGGAGAGTGAAAGAGGAGACACAGAGTAAACAGGCAGCGACAACTTGCAATTTGGGATTGTCATTGATGTGGCCAGAGGACAGATGGATAGATGGCCCTAGCCCTGGGCCTGGACCTGGGCCTAATCGTGGATGGATGTGTGAAGTGGTCTAAGCTGCCATGTGGGCGTCGGAATACTGCGGCTAATGAAGTGCATGCAAATCCCTTGATGTGAGTCTCCCTTGAAGCAGAGCTCGGCGCCTTCTAATGAGTTCAAGTTTGCGGCCAGAAAAGGTGTGGCATCAGGGCCTCAACCTCAAGTCTGGTCCTAGTTGATGCTGTAGCTCCTGAGCCCCTCAGTCTGCTGCTGAGAGTGCAATACCACTTCAGAATGAATCAGAAGGAAGCCCAACTCCTGCCGGCCCTTTGCCGTGCTTGTCCCCTTCCTCGCTGCCCCTAGTTGATGCGGCCAATGTGCTGCCGTTTGCTGTTTTGATGTTGATAAATGATGTTGCATTTTCATTTAGAAAATTTGTTGCCAAAGAAAAGTCATTGATTGACTAACACGATGACGATGTGGAGGCCAACTGCAGCTGGGATGAGGCGAGAGATGGTGACTTGCCCAGACAAGTGGCTGCTTGTCAGCAAAACGTTTAGTGGCAAAGTACACATTGGCAGAGATACTCGAACAGGAGCCACCAACACCAGCAGCAGCACCAGCACCAGCACCAGGACCAGCATGAACTTCAGGAGAAGCTGAAGCTTCAGTGGTTGGCGAATCAATTATGCCACAGACACCAGTTGCAATCAGGTCCGGCAGCAACATCAGCACTGGTAGAAACAATGAGACGGAAAAAGAGAGGGAGAGGGAGATGGACTAGTGGCAGCTGCTAATGCAAAAAGTTTTCAAGCTGGAGATGCTTGACTAGAGTTGGGCTAGGAGTTCGACTCAATGCGGCGCCATCTTTGGATACGCAAACACCACTCTACAGGCACGTAGTGTTAGCAGATTGATTGGGGCGTGGGCACTCCTGAGGAGATTGCAAGCACCTATCTGTAATGGTAGGTGGCTGAACTCTTAGGGCAAGTATACTCAGTTATGACTCCATTAACACATAGTTTCAGAGCCTATTACCTTTAGAGGTAATACTAAGAGACTAGGATGTGCTTAGAACTTCTTAAATATACTCGTATATTATGGATATACTTATAGAAACAAATCTACTGGTAAATATTGTTGTATGGACCAGGCATAGACCATCCTCTGATGGGGTCCACAACACTTTAGTAACCATCAACTTTAGTTTAGCAGATATCTTAAATTACTTATGTCAGACATTTCCCGGCTTAGTCCGGAAGAGGTCTTCCTGCACCAGCTGGTTGAGCAAGGACAAGGCCGTGCACTCACTTATCCACCCACAGCCTCCCTCCCACGTCATCAGTGGCAACAACGTGAGCTCGGCTTGCTGCTGGAGCAGAGCACTGACATTGCAATTCCGCCTGCCATTCTTTTTTGCAAATGTTTCAAGCACTTTCGTTGTGTGTGCGGGCTGCACGAGGGGTTCCTTTCCGGACCAGGACCCGGACCCGGACCCGCACCCGCACCCGGTCCCGTGCCTGGAGCCTGGGGCCCACTTGTAAGCGTCGTCGTCGTACGGCTGGCCGCCCATTGTCAGTGCAACTTTTGTTGCAAGGCGCAAAGCTTTAATCTTAAACATGCCAGCGGAACACTTGAGCACTGTCGAGTGGCTGCCAGCTGCCGCAGTCACAGTCCCCGAGTCGGGGACGGAGATGAAGATGGAGATGGAGAGGAGACGCCCCCAACACGACACCGACAGTTGTCCTGGGCACACGCAAAGTAGACAGTTGACTTGCAGTCAGCACCCAGCTCTTGGCCACAGCTAGATAGGGTGGGAGCAGGAGGAGCAACAGAAGCTCCTGAGTGGGTGCAGCCTTGACTGGGGTCTGGCGTGGTCCCTGCTTGCTGGCTGCTTGCTTTCCGCTCAAGTGTCGCACTGGCTTAAAGTCCTGCCTGATTTCCATTTCATGCCACGCCCGCGAAAGCAGCTTAGACACCCAAAGTCGATATAGAAATCCTTTTTCCATACTCAAGTGTTTATCTATATCACTTACGCGATGGAACTCAACCCAATGGGTTCCCCCAATCCCCCCGGCTCCCTTCCGATTTCTGTGGCTTGGCCCAAACTGGCTTTGGGTGTCCTTTTCGGGATGTGCGCATTTAATTGAAATTCCCAGAGACGCACCATTTTCGAGTCCACGCCTCCATGCCACGCCTTCCCAGCCAGCTCCATTACGCACTCGCCCTCGTCTTGGACAAATTTTAATTAAAATTTTCGTTAAGCATTCGCGCTCTCTCGTTTTTTCCTCATTGCCGCTTTAAAGTGTGAACTTCCGAGACAATTTTCCGGTTACTAGATGTTGTACCCTTCCCCCGCCCGCTCTTTCGGTTTTGGGGAAATATTTAACATGCAAATGAGTTTGGCTCTGCATAAAGTTCCGCTTTAAATGTGTTTATTTTGGCTGGCACACGCCCAGCCGCAGCTCCAGCCCAAGCCCGGGCCGCCCTCTTCTACGCATCGCTCGTTAAAAAGAGTTACAAAGTTGGTGAATATTTTAACACTTCTTCGCTCCGTTTTAACATTTATTTAGTCCGGGCAGGATTTGCCCTTTTCCTTCTTCCTCCCCACGCCACCTCTTGTTGGGCTTTAATGAGTTTTACAATTTCAATGACTTTGCGACAGCCCGGACACATTAGCTGTTACTTCATTAGGCAACACACACCTGGAAATAGAACAGTGGAAAAGCAAAAAGAAACCGAATACTCTTGCAGATCGATCAGTACAGCAGATTAGTCCGTTCTGAAATAAATGATGTAATCAAAGCACCAAAGATTTAGTAATATTTTTTAACTCTCATACATCCGCTATTTCGAGAAAGGCCAAAGAAGTCCTTGGTTTTGTCAAAAGATGGCCTAGGGAATTTTCTTACGGCCCTTGTACGGCCTATATTAGAATATGGTTCCTGTGTCTGATCCCCATATAACCAAAAATATGAAGTTTTGCTTGAGTCCGTTCGAAAACAATTCGATATCTTTGCCCTTTTAGACATCTTCCTTCTTTTGAGAGTCGGCTGCATCTTATTAACTTGCACTCTCTTGCACTTGTCATGGAATTCTATTTCTCCATAGGCTTCTCCTTGGCGAGGTTGAATCCACGGCCCTCAGCAGCCTTATTAGTATCGCTGTCCCGTCCCGCCCGACTAGGCATCACTTTCCTCTCCGTCATCCTCTCTGTCCTTCAAATCTTTCCGCAGCCTTTGCCGCAATTACAATCAATTTTTCCATCTATTTTCCTTCGATACTTGTGCTTCCAAAGTCAAATCTTCATTAATGAATAATTTAAGTTAACTTTCTTCCGTATTGAATTGTGTTAGCAAACAGTAGTTGATAATTTATGATGTGTACATTCTTCATTCTACACAGTTTAACTGATCATAGTTGAACTAAAAACTCTAAACAATAAACAAGCTTCGGTAGATAAAGTATTTGTGGGTAGCCCCAAATTTCGGGAAAATTCATTGATACTTTTCGAATAACACGACCTTTTCTAAGTAAAATAAACTAAACCTGCTCAGGGACTATACCCTATTACATTTGGATGTTGGATAGCTATGGTATAGCTGGAGGTTTCTGCACACAGCAGGTACTATGGAAATCTATATGCATCTACTACGTACATATGCATGAATGAATGTACATCCTCATTTTACCACACCAGCGGGCCTCATCTTCATTATCTTTATCAGAGGATTGGGCCCAATTTCGGCACGTTTCAATTCATTAGCTCGATGACATTTGTCATTTGATTTCACTTGGGCAATAACTCTGTCGCCGCACGCCCCACGCGCCCTGGCCCCAGCGCTTTGGTGCGCTCGCTCATTCATGCATTCATTCACCATTCACACGCACGCCTACCCCTCCACTCCCCCCCTTCATGCAGCTGCCAGCTCCGCCCTTTGGCTTTTGGCTGCAATGAAACGCATTGTGGTCGAAATTGTTAACAAAATGTCAAACGGAAACGACGACAACGCTGACAGCGGCGGCGGCATTGCCAACAGCAGCGCAGCAGACGTAGACGTAGTCCGGCGTCCGTCGTCCGTCGTTCGTCGCTCGTCGTCGGTGCCCAATAAAACTTCAATACCCGGCGACGACCGAATGAGTGCGGAAGGAGGGGCTAGGAGGGGGCTGCCAACTGATTGTGCGGTTGCTGCTACGATTGTTGGCATTGTTGTAGCTGTTGTTCCCACTCGCACGTGATGAGTGCAGCACGAGTAATGATGCACAGAAAGGTTCTGGGACATGGACAGGGAAGGGACTGTGTCTAGAGGAAAGCCGGTGATTTCGCAATCAACGAGATTAGGGAGCAAGTGATTAGGATCTGGCAGAGAGCGCCAAAAGTTATGAACGCGGTAACGACGATTCGGGTTGTTCACTAAACAGTCACTATATTTATATATATATGGAGATGAAATTAAATCACTAACTTAGCTCTTTAATCTTAAAAGACAGGGAAATCGCAACTCGAGTTATGAATAGCCGAGAAGAACATTTTCACAGCAAATGATTGTGTCTTTTATGCGTAACATCCCGTGATCCCGTGATCTACCTGTGATCCGCTTCCCAGCTCTAATGCCGTCGATACATTCCGACGGAATCAACTATGCGACACCTTTGCACTGTGGGCTCAGAGCAGGTTATTTTCGACAAAATAATGCACGATATCGCTGTGTTGTTGTCCATTGCTGCTTCTGCTCACGTTGCATGTGTTGTCGCTGTTGTTTTTGGTGTTGTTTTTGGTGTTGCCACCATTGTCACTGTTGTTGTTGTTGTTGTTGTTGTATTGCTCTTAATTTCGGGTTTCGGTGGCCGGCACGTAGACAGCTGCGATGTAATTATGGAGCGCCCATGTGTTTGCCTGATTAGGCGATAGGTGGGCGTGGCCGCTGCTCACAGCGACAGTGGCTGCAATTTGTATGCAGCTCCACGCGTACGGCTGGGAGCTGTGGGCAGCGAGAGGGCCTTCGGTTTGGCTTTTTCTGCTGGGTGTCTGTGCGGTGCGTGACCGGCAGTTGTTGCGATGTTTGACTTACAATTAAAAGCGAATACATATGTACAACTCATTATCAAATTTGTCGCAAATTTGTATCCAGTGTGTTTTATAGTGCACTGTAAACTGCACCACCATTCATTTATCCTAGCTGGGCACTGGGTGGCAGGTGGTGGGTGGTGTGTGGTGTGTGGAGGCTGGTTGTTTGCGAAAGGGGTACAGTACGAAGGCTGCAGTTGTTGCCATAAGTGCTTCTGGCGTCTGGGCTATGCCAAAATCCATCCCCATGCCATTATATGTAGATGGCAGTCCCTCCTGTAGATGTAATCTATTGGATTTCGATTTATCTTTAACTCTTCGTACTCGTGACTTTACTGAGAACCAGGCCCGTCTTGTCCAGCGTACTCCAGTGTGCAAGTCTTGATGCATGTCGACGTCTGTGTCAAACTCATTTGCAACTTACGAGCTACCTGACGCAGTGCAGTCTCCGACTTACGAGTATGCAGCCTCCACTGCTCCTCCTGTGGGGGGGCCATTTGCGTATCCAGCTAACGAGATGGGAGTATGGGATGAAATGCAAACCAATTTGCGGCAAGTGACTCGGTTGCCATCGTGACACATGCCGCGGACATGGGATGCCTGCCTGTCCGCCTGTCCGCCGCCCGACTCGGCTCGGCCCTTTGCGGAATGATGTATTGCTTCCGAATATGATGACGAGGCGTGCTAAATGTTCCCCCAGCAGTGGCAATGGCAGCAAAAATCAGAGACTGAAATCTGCCAGGCGATGGCGACCAGCAGTCGCTGCAGTCCCGCCAGTTGACGTCAGTCGTGTCATGGGCCACGCTCGGAATTTATTACCCAGTTGTTAAGTACGAAATGCGTCGTAATTAGTTGCAACTTGAGTTATTTGTGCAACAATGCAACAAGGGGAGTTCGTCCAAGGAGCGACTGGGGAGGCAGCACAGGCCCTTTTGCTCATTAGAGCCTCGTCGCATTCGCACATTAGACACGTACTCGCATGTACTCTCCTTCCTCTCCGGCCTCTCCTTCCTCCCCGTACATCTCCCTCCCTCTCTCAACCGGGCTAACTTACATTTTAAAATACATAAATTTTTGTTTGCCATAAATTTGATGGCCTTTCCGTCTTCGTCGTCGTCGTAGTCGTCGTCGTCTTCGTCGCCGTCGCTGCCATTCGCGGCATGCCAATGAGCAAAAGAACCCAATCCGATGCCAAATAGCCAAAACCCCACAGCCATATCCATACCCGACTCTACACGATTTATCAGGAAATTGTTTATTATATTGTATGGTAGGAGACCTTTTTTATGGCGCTGCTCTGCTCTCCCTTCCTCCTTTCCTCCCTACGGGGACAACGCATGGTTTACGACCCCACCATTGCCTCCTCCTCCTCCGCCTCCCCTGCTGCTGCTGGGTGGCAGGCCGTCCGCCAATGCCAAGGCGTGGGAAAAGTCCCCGGGCCGCCATGGGCATGGCAATTGCAAACAGCCAGTGATGACTGCTATTCTGATTTATGCGATAGATCCGAGATAGGAACGTGCCAGCGATGCGACAAGATGGAAAGTGGTTCTCCGTCCATGTGCTGCGGGATATTGGCTGTGAATAGTAATGCTCGAGCAATAATGAACCGGATAATATTCCGCTATAAGATCTGTGAGAAAGAAGAGTTCTTCTTGGATGACACTGTTTTGTTTCTCAATTACTGCGGATACAAACTAGTGCCTTCAAGTGCCACCAGTGCCCCTGGCTGTGTCCCAGCTAATGTTTACCCAACTCCCAGCCGCAGGCATCCCAAAATAGAGCAAATTGCCCCAGCCCAGCTCCCTCCCCCCTGCGCTGCAGCAGCTCCCACGCCAACTCCCCTTGAATACTCCTGCTGCGTGCTGTGTGTGTGGGCCACCCATGAACCCGCCAAGTATATGTCAGAAATGATTTTCCCGTAGCCACAGCCACACGAGCAGAGTGTGGATCCCCGTACACCGTACACCGTACACTCGTCCGTACGTACGTATCCCGTTTCCCCAGTCGCGCACACATGCCTCGGTCTGCTCCAATTATCCCTCGCTCGAATATCAAATTAAGTGCCCAATGCTATGACAGTTTTAATGTCTTTAGCACCATAAAACCGCACACCCCTAAACGGGGTGGGCAGAAAGAACAGAGCCGAGAAAAGAACATGAATATATATACTATATACAAAGGCATAGTCCCCACACAACAACAACTATGGAAATCCGAGCAGTTCCACACCTACGCACAGAGACACAGAATTCATCTCTGTCGGAGAGAGGAGTGACAAAATATGACATGGAAATTCCTTTCCCCGCTCTCACGACAGTGGAATAATTTTTCATAAATAGGCAAATATGCGGCTTGGGTTTCTCAACCTCAGCCCCAACTGCACCCCTTCCGACCAAGGCATCCTCCGGAGGGAAGGGCAGTGTGGGAGAGGATCTCGTCCCGTCCCTTACCGCTGCGTTCCGTTCCGAACAGCTGCTGGTAATTAATGTCTGGTCGCGTTCAATGCACTGGATAATCACGCGGCTGGGACCCAATGGGACGGGGGCCACAACTCTTTCCCCAAATCTCAGCAAATAAATCTTTGTCGATGCTACAAAAGAGTTGTTCCTCCTTAGCCGCAATATAAATGGAAGTCTTGGGTGCAAGGACTGCGATTTGTTGGCCCCGGACTCAAGCCTGGGAGGGATTTCCACTCCGCGAGCCAAGACTTTAATTGAGTTGAGTGAAAATGTTAGAAGAGAGATACTTACTTATCCTGTCCATCTGCGAAAGCCGGCTTGTGGTGGATTTAGGGTTGCAAAAGTTGGAGTATACGTTGAGACCCTTGTCTTGGGGTGAATCTTCGTCGAAACTGAAGTATATTTCGTTTTAAAGAATTTCTGAATGCTTCAAAACGTTTAGCCAATCAAGCTGGAACACATGTATCTGTAATATATATTAGTTTCACAGTACCTAGGACCAGGCCCTGCCGAACAGCATGCCACAGTTGCCATTTGCAGTAACCATTCAGTGCCTAATCCCGATTTGGCCCCGAGCCCACACAGCCATTCAGAGCCCTAGTGCTGCTTGCTGCTCTCTGCTGCTGCTGTTGTTGTTGCGTTCGCTTTAACTAAGTTCTTTGTCAATTTTACGGCCCTGGTCCATCCATGGACCATGCCATGGGGCATTATGTGTGCTCGGTGGGGTAGGAGCCGGGCAGGAAGGAAGCCTCTGTATTCGCACTAAAGCCACGATACAATAAACCAACCGTCCCACCGGACACGCATATTGAGCAATCAAAGCCAACTGTGTTCCAGCTACAGCTCCAATCCCCGCCCCGCCCCAATAAACCGCTCCTCGCCTTTATTCCGGCCAGCTGCTCCTCCCGGTCTCCCTCAACCGCTACCTCTACCTCTACCTCTCATTCTCATTCTCCTTCTCAAATTGCATGTAGTGGGTTCTCGTTTGCATTGTCGCTTCTCGTGCGCTCCATCAGCTGCCTCCATCCTCCATCCTGCGTCCTCCGCTGCCAATCCTCTCTGCCTTCCTCTCTGGCTTCGCGCTTTTGAGTTGTTTTACATTTTTAATTGAATTTTCGCCATAGTTTGCATTCTTTTACAGCACTTGATGCTCTCATTTCTCTCTCCCTCTCTCTTTCTCTCTCTCTATGTCGTCCCCTTTCTTCTATTTTTTAACGCTTTTTTCATTAGAATTTACACTTATTCACTGGCTGGGGCATGCAACAGCTGCAGCAGCGTTGTGTATAATCAAATTTTATTCCATTATTACAGAGACAATTCATTAGGCGACCCGAGCCAGATACTACGATACGAAAGCAGATGCAGAAAATAGTTATCGATGATGTAAGCCACTGAATTGGACCACATATTTTGATCGGATGTGATTTTTATTTCCTCCCAGTATGTCCCACAATATTCCCACCTCGACGCAAATGTGGTCCCTAGATTCCCACAATAAAAACGATTGTTGTTGCCTATCCCGGGGGGTCAAGAAATGTAAATGAGAAATAGACAAGGAAGAACTCATCCTGTTCCATTTTCACCCGTAAGTGGCACTTGAAAACGTATTTCGACTTGGGCGACTCAGACACACTCTGAGAGGCCCATGCCCATAAAAACATAAACAGAACATAACCGAAAAATTGTGAGTAAAGAAATGGCAAAGTGAAATTCGAGTTGATGAGGAGGAGACCCGGACGCAGGAGACGCATCTGCATATTATTAATGACCGGTAATTACCTAGGCGGAGTCTGAGGGCCTGGGCCCGCGGTGGGGATCGGTGGGGAGTGTTCGGGGACCCTGAGAAATGGCGCACATCACAGCCAGGGAGGCAATGGAGCTAATGGCTGGCCATCCCTGCCAGAAATGAAAGAAGAAACTCCAGATTGCCCCAAGAGAGAGAGAGAGAGAGAGCGGAGAATGAGAGCCCACAAGTTTCCGCTTGCCGAGTGATTCATGGGTTTATAAACTGACTCATTCTCTCTCTTAGAATTCGCTCCCGGTTTATGATTTGGGCAACAAAAAAGCTACAAAAATAAATAAAAACTTCAACAAATATAAATTAAAATAAACAACACCAGAATAGTTTCGGTGCAGCCCGCTGACGGGTTTATGGCACAATTAAAGCACTCGTGTAAGAGCCGCACGGATCGGATCCCACAAGTGCGGAGGCAGAAAATGGAAATTAATTTCCCCCTTGACGCTGTTGAAATACACCAGCCAGCCTCCGCCCCGCCCCCGGGCCACAATAATCCTCCCCAGCAACCACCTCAACCCGTTCAGAGGAAACTGGAGGGAGCCGGCGCTCCGCAAGTCTCACGTTTACAAAAAATATTGATCTTCATTGGAACGAAGTGTTAATAAAATATTTTCCTTGGGACTCGGCCTCGGCCACGGCCCTTGCTCCCATCTCCTTTGCCTGACTCTTTTCCGGTGACTTTCCTTTCGATTCTTTTCTTTTATGAAAATTTACGTAATTCGTCCATAAAAAATGTGTAAAAATAAAGAATTTACAGACCTTTATGACGCATTCATGTTTAAATTATAGCTCAAGGGAGTTGGGTATGTTGGCCATAAAAAAATTATAGTTTATATGCCCGATGATTATATGATGAGTGTGGCGGCGGAAGAATTGTGTCTTCAAGTAGCGACGTGATTTACAAAACCATTTATTCGATTCGGTTGGAAAAGTTTGTTTGCTGCGAGAAGTGTAGACTATATAAGCATTGGTTTACCTCTCTTTAAGCTTCCAGAAAAGTGCAAAAGATAATCATAGCCATTTACATCAAGGAGTCTCTTTAACACAACATTTTCATAATTTGTTGGCTAATAATAAAATACTGATTATAATAATAATCTATTCGATATAAGACAGCATTGATCATTTTCCGATTCCTATTTTGATACCTAGCTGGTGCATTCGTGTAACGATCAATCCAGATAGTTCGATCAGAACATAGTCCGTTGCAAATTCAAAGATAAGATTGAGTATACTTTGATAAGCTTGCATCAGAGAAGAGAAAGCTGAAAGTAGAAAGAGATGCGCGCCGTAGATAAGATAGGGAACCAGTATTGATGGGACTTGGACATGTTCATATGGGTGCAACAGACGATACCCCAACACCCTTGATCCCAGCTATACGTATGTATTGTTCTGCGGCTAATCTATCATAAGGAGTAACCCGAAACTATAAAGCCCCCATATCGCATCTCATCTCACCTAAACAAGCCATAAACCAAATGACAAACGATGCCACATAAATTTTCCCACTGCCCAGAAGGGCCGAGGGACCGAGCCGGCAGACTTTGGGGGAACTTATCAAAACATTTAGGTAGAATAAACGCCTGACAATAAAAAGCGCGACAAGACGAAGAGAGAAAAGTTCCTACAAGAATAAGAGCGAGATAATCAAGCGGCACGATAAACAACGACGATAAAAAATGAATGCGGAACAACTTTCTTAATGAGCTGCCAAAGGCGGTCAGTCCCGCTCGAGCCATTCAGATTCAGATTCAGGTATGAACTCCCCTGCAAGTGGTATGGAAAACTAAATCAAATTTGAATAATAAATGGCCCCAGACTGTTGTGGAAAGCCAATCGAAGAGCATTTGATTGGATGACAACGTCTCGAACCTGTGATCAAGTGATTTCGGCCCTTGGCCATGTAACCTCTCCCGCTCCCCGTCCACAGTCCACCGTCGACCGTCCTACAGCTCCTCGTCCTAATCTCCGATGATCTGTAGGCGGCTGCTGTGCGGCCATAAAACGTTTACCATTCGTTCCCCACTGGGGGAGTGGGGTCTCGGACTGTGTCTCTCCCAACGAAATTGGGTCGATTGGATAAAGAAATTGTAATTAATTAAATTTATGCGACATGTTTACAGTTTTCTCATTGCCGGCCCAAATTTACATAATTTTCCATGCTCTTTCGGGGCAGAACCCAAATCGAGTGTTGTGCCTGTTTGGGGCTGTTTGGCTCATAAAACGAACGATGTAGTTCGATTTGATTTCAAATGCTAACAATGGATATGGCTGGGAAATTCTTAAAAAATGGATTACAGAGTTAATGATTATTGTTCAAATTTGAGTCTGAATTGATGTTTCAATTAAAAGTAAGTGTGCTCTAACGAATGATTCTGAATCATAGACACGGGTCATACCTAGCTACCACTAGCCACAGTTTACTTTAAATCTTTTTCCACATCCAAAGCGTTCCACATCAGTTTCTCTGCCGTATTTCAATAAGCTGAAAAAGCCCCGAAGTAAGCAGAATACATCATTCACAATCTGCCGGACATATTGCACTGCAGGCAGCCCAGCTCCCAGCCGATCCGAAAGTATGAAGTGTGGAGCCAAACCAAAGCCATTGGCCTGGCTCCAGCCAGAATTATTAATTCCTTCGCTTGGACCGCTTGGCCCGCTTGTCCGCTTGGCCGTTGGTCGTCTGCACTGCAGGTGATTTTGCTAACAAGACCGCTGTGGATACCGATGGGGTCATCGATTATGAGGCAGGGCACGCACAAAGGACGGGGTAAACAAATACCAGTTGGGGCAATAAATTTCCATTTAACCGGGTCTCTGTTTGAGCCAGTCTCTGGCTGATTAGAATTTTTATGAGCTATTGTCATTGGATGAGACTGCCAGTCCAGTGTGGCTGCGATTTTGGGAATGCATTAAATCCGTTTAGGAGAAGTCCCTTCACAAGGGCATATAAAGACGTGAACTGTTGTTAAACTTCAATTAAGATTTCCTTTGTGATCAAGGGCCGCGACACGCCTTTTTCCTGCATTCAAGTGGCAGAAAAATGGTGACGTGACTGGCGACTTTCACACATCTGGCAAGGGCGGTAGGGGCGATAAGGGCTTATTGTTATGTTGGATGCTACCCTGCTCCTATTCTGCACCAACACCAGAACCAGACCAGATCCGACCAGACCGCGACCGCAGCTCCGTCAAATCAAGAGATGTGACAAATGAACTGTCAAAATAATGCCAGCGACGAAAGGGAATGACGACACATATGTTGGTGGCTCCATCCCTGGGTGTGGCTCGATCTGGTTTCTGGGTAGGGGCGGGGCAGGGGCAGGGGCAGGGCCTTCAGCCAACTATCAAGTGCTGACAGCTGACTAAGCCGCAGGCAGAAGACAGTTTTATCTCTTCCTCCTTTCCTTCCATGCCCAAGCGTCTGTAATTTGTAAACAAAATTAAGTTGATGAAGTTTTTGGAGCAAAGCTCCTTCTGGTAGAGCAAATTATAAAACACTTAATAACGCGCTTCCTGCTGGAGCCGGTGGATAAGTGAAAATGGTCGGATCCATGCGATTGGAATCGCTTAATCGATAGCCCAAGTACAAGCTCGTTAAGAACACACAGAGAATCCACCCAGATCTGCCCCTCACTCTTTCTCTTTCTCTCTTGAGACAGAGAGAGGCAAGACTGGCAATCAAAACAAGAACCCAGATGGAAATGGAGATGGGGTTTGAGTTGGAGCTCGAGACTGGTCTCAAAGACGGAGTGAAAGACTAACGATGCTTGATGTTTATCGCACCCGATCCAGAGAAGGTCCAGAGACGGTCCAGAGACGGGCTGGCGAGGAGAGAAAGGGTTCATTATGGCCCAAACCTTGGGCAGCCCGGGCACGTAGTGTGGACCGAAGCAGCAAGAAGATGCCCATACCCTTACCCAGAACCAGACCCTAGAAAGGGTCGCGAGTCGGCCTCTCTGGTACCCGCTGCGAGCTGTTATTTATCGTGTTTGCTGTTGTTCTCTTGTTGTATTCCAAAGCGAGATTGCCCTGTTGTGATAATAATGCAAGACATTGGATGAGGCCGAGAGCAATCAATTAAAAAGGCAGTCAGCCAGCACCTTTTCTCCGTCCTTGCGTTCCTGCGTTCCTGCGTCCCTTCGTCCCAGCGTCCCCGCTCGCTATCTTTTTACGAGTGGATGGCAAAAAGTTCTCTGGAAAGGAGGTGGACTGTGGCCTGTAATGAAGCAATTCGAGGAGATTTCGGGTCAGCGATTACCTCTTTGTGTGCGTTTCGCTTATCGCATGTAGGGCGCATGTAGGGCAGCTCCTGATAAGAGCGCTTCGAAAGAAAAACCGTGATTTATGGTCAGGTGCAGGGCAGCTATCGATGCGCTTATCGATAATTTACAAGTACTCGGGGGGGGGCTGGAGCCCTTGCTGGAGCCGTTGCTGGAGCTGGAGCTGCCAACGCGGATTATTGTAAAAAGGTAGCGGCAGCCAGCCCGAACTCCTGTGCTGCCTGATTCTCCCCAAGACAAAGGGCCCTGTCGCATAATTATGCAAATTACTTTTTGAATGTTTATCATAAACGCGTAGCGTTTACATTAATCATCTGTTCGGAGCTGCTTACATGTGAGAATATCTCTAAAAATTGTCTTTACGGTGGTTGCTGGCGCCAAATGACAGTTTTCTCCCTTTGATTTATTATCTGGTGTGTGTTTGTTTGTGTGGAAAATACTGTGGAAATGATTTATAATCCTTATCTGAACAGGCTGATCGTGTCAGGAGACGGTCTACGGGTCATGAGATAGCCATGAGAGCCATGGGAGGAAAAAGAAACAAAATGGAGGGGAACACAGGTAGTAAGACCACTTCCATATTCCATGCACCCGATGGGCTAAACCCTTTCCTTTCCCAAAACCAAGATCCAAGGCAGGGCAGACTTATTCCCCTGTTTCTGCTTCCCACCGAAAGCTAGGAAAACTTTCACGGCACACGCCCCAAAGGCACAGGCTCCAACGTGGAGCATATTTCTCTCCGTCTCTGGTCTGCGATTATCAATTAAATGGGCGCTGCACAAAGAGCTGGGCGGGACTCAGAGTAGGAGTAAGAGTCGGAGCCAGAGCAAGAGCCGGAGGAGTCCGAGGAGAAGCGGAGAATGTGTGTCAAAGTTCAGGCATTGGAAACGTGCAGGCCGCAAAAATCTACTGGCCACAAGGGAGACAGCCAGCCCGAGCGGAGAAGACGGGGTCAGCGGGGTTAGGTCTGGTGACGGCACCCACGCTCCCATCCCCGGGCTCCCTGCCTCCCAGCCCTCCCCTGTTGACAAGTCTGTGAGTTATGGCCATGGCCAGCAAATAATTGCGAAATTACATTTCCCCTCTTCTTCCGCCGACCTCCGAGACTCGTATCGAAATTTACACTGAGCAGCAAAATCGGCACCGAAGAGCCTCTCTTCAAAGGAAATACGGGTTGAATGCTCGTATCGTAAGTACTAAGTAACTAGAAAAAGTGTGATACTCAAATAGAGAAGACACAGTGTTTAGCTTAATTCCGAGTCCAGCCGCGTGGCCGGTTGCACAGTGCAATTCCTGAGGTTGTCTTTTTGGTCAGTTCAATATGAAAATGCCTACAAATTGTGGCTGTTGCTGTTGCTGTTGCAGGCGTTGTCTGTGCCGTCCGCTAACCAGTCAACAGTCAACTGTTAGTCAGATGCAGAGGAGAGACACGGGCAGGCGGTGGCTGGGAGGAGAGCAGCTGGATAGGCATGCTTTCAACATAAATTTCCATTAGATTGCGGCAAGTTGCATGTGGCATGCGGCATGGAAAGTTGTCCCAGCCACAGGAAATATCTTTCGCCAACCGCAAATAATTCTCCACGTTTGCGTTCGCACTTTGACATCTGGTTGGAGCGGGGGCTCGGCTCGGAGATGGGAGCTGGGAGCTGGGGCTGGGTATGGGGCTGGGGCTGGGCTGGGGCTGCCGCGGCACCGGAGGTCTTTGGGGTCTGGTCTGAGATGCACTCACGGCCCGTCTCCATTGCCTCCAGGGGGATATTATAATATTTGTCTCTTTGTTGACATTAAAATGCAATTTATGCAGCGTCATTATTATCAAAGTTTGAGTTGAGTGCGAGCTGGGCCTGGACCCGGTCCATGTCCTGCCTCTGGTCCTGGCGGTGGACCTGCAACTTTGTGCATTTTTATGCGCATGTTATGCGAGTTTATCGTATGTGCCGTCTTGAAAGAGTTTTGCATTCTGTTTAATGGTTTCGGGCTGGGCTGGACGAGTGCGAATACGAATCGCTTAAAGGAAGAGTTAAGAGATTCCCCCGAACGAGATATCCCAATCCATTCCCACTCAAAAAAAATCCAAATAAAAGAGCAACGGAAACCTTTGAAGAAGACCTCCAGCTGCTGCTCACGAAACCACAAAGCCGTGTCACGGATGATCCTCCCGCATGTGCGTCGGATTCCTAGGCGTAGCCCAGACACTGATTGCCTCTCAGCAGGGCTGACAGCTCGAAAATTGAAAAATACACACATCCATGTACTGGTACGTATTCTCCCGAAAGGGGCGTGCCTGTCAGCCCGCTGAAAGTGTCACGCTGTCTTTATGAAAGGTCACGATTCGGAAATAGAAAATTGGAATTGGAATGTTTCCCGCTCAGGTAGAAAAGAAAGGGACGAAGGGCCCAGCATCGAACTGCCAAGGTGATTAGGTTAAAACAAAGTGAGTGCCTGGGACTGTGTTTGTGTTTGTGTGTGGAAATCGGATTAGATACGGTTTAATTGAGGTCAACCGTTGGGTTAAGTGGAAGATTGCCTTTTCAAGGGTACCCCGCACGCACAAAGAGGGAATCCGTATCATCCGTATCAAAATATGATTATGAATATAATGATTGAACTGTACGTTGCTAGGGCACAAAGACAGATTTCTGGTAGATGGACTTGGATTTAGCAAAGCCCTCGGTTGCAAGGGTCAGATCTGTCCAGTGACAGATTTATCCAGACCAAAAGCCATAAAAACTTGCTTCGCCAGCAGCCACTAAATGGATCCTGGGGAAGGGGGAGGCGGAGGGACTAAGAACATTCTCTTGTTCGTGTCGCAGCAACAATCAAAACTTTGTAATGCTTCTGCAGTCAGGCCTGAAATTGCGGAAGAGGACGGAGCGGAGAGAATAAAAGATTTGTCCCGCCAGTTGAATGAAAATTCAAAACTGTTGAGGACAGCACCACCGCAAAACTGCAGCAATTGCAGTTGATTAAGCCCGGGCCAGGGACACAAGACAAAAACTGCAATTGGCCAACACCACAGACAATAAATTCTGTGCAGAGTAGAAGCAGAGGGTCACGAGTAGGGGCCAGGAGCAGCAGCCAGGAGGCAGCAGACCTAAGCGCCACAAAAGTTTAGCCAACAATAATTTCGAGTTAACTTTGACACTTGCAACTGCAACTGGAGCTCGGAGCTCGGAACTCAGAGCTCAGAACTGGGAGTCGAGCCGGGGACTCGGACTGGAGACCTCCCGCCAGGCTGCCACTGTTGCCGAGTCCGAGTCCGAGGCTGGCTTACTGCAAATGCAGTTGTCATAATTTTGCATTTCTTTCTCTGGTCCCCCCTCCAGTTCGGTGCATCCCAGCACTACCCAACAATTTGTCCGATCCGACGGCCTGCTGTGACTTTGGCCCAAGCTGTATTTTGGATGTTTGTTGGTTCCGAGACGGAGGCAGAGGGGAATCCCAAGCTTATTGTCGGCTGACAGGACAAAAGGTCTCTCTCGGTTACCGCCACCGCCACCGCCACAGGTGCCAATGTGGATCGAGAATCACATCGTGAATCGCAGCTGCAGGTGCAGACTCCCATTCCGGGACTGTAGTCACTTTTCAGCTTAGCATCGGGCTCATTATGTGTCGGCTTATGTGTCGGTGCCCGGTCCCCGGAAAGTGTCTCCCCGAAAAGTGGGTCAAATCATAGCGTGACTGGCAGCCACTAAATGGCCAACGCGAGGAGCAGAGAGTGGACCCGACCCCCACTGGACGTGGACCGCATAAATCCTGACGCTGCAGTTGAAAAACAATTTTCTACGGGTATGTTAAACATCTCGCTCCCGCTGGGGGAACGACACGGGCAACGGGACGGCGACGGCGCCGGCGACATGCCTAAGCTGACAAACGATACCCAGGCGGGGACCCAACACTCGGGACTAAGCGTCTGTCCAGATTCGGATTCAGAGTCAGAGACGCCAGCGAGGATGATGATGAGAACGAGGATGGGGATGAGGATGAGGATGAGGATGATGATGACGATGATGATGATGACGAGCACCAAACGCAATGTCATGTCTGCAATAGTGGGGATGTTGTAGGGCGTGGCATGTCACTGGTCGTCCATTCTCCAAACACTGAGCGAAGTGTATGGTAGAGCGAGGAAAATCACATGGGAATCATTTAAAGGATGAAGTAAAAAGGTCCGAGGACTAGGCCTTTCGTAGAGGCGGGGAAAGACAACTGTCGGTAGGGTCTTTGTGGTCCTTGCAAGTTCGCAACGATTTCTCTCAGTGCCTCCATTGCAAAAACCGCTTCAACAGAAATGACGTAGCACATTTCAGAGGACAGCATCACCCTCTATGGGGCAACGTTAGTTTTGCGACTCTGATCAATATGTGCCGTTTTCTGGCACACTTTTGGGAGAACAAAGGGAGATATTTGCCCATCTTATAAAAAAATTCTACCGATAATTGTGCATTTGGGGGATAGCTCGGAAGATGCAATCTTTGCTGTCTTCGGCAAGGGTATCCAAGCTTCGGCCATCACGAATCTTCTTCTTCCTTGTGCGACCCTCTACCCCGTCCGCCACAGCTTGAGGCTGCTGCCGGCCAGCGACTGCGACATGTTGCTGATGTTGCAGCAGCAGCAGCGGAGGAGCAGCAGCCGCCACGGCAGCAAAATGCAAACAAGTATGTCAAAAATCTGCATGTCTGCCACCACTTGCTGGCTGCTGCCCCAGCCACAGTCACAGCTAGAGCCCCAGGCGCAGGGGAGCTGAAGGCAGAGACACCAACAGCAACAGCAACAGCAACAGAAACAGCAACAACGGCGACACGAAATCGCCTTTTTAATTTATTGCACAAGTGCTTTAAAAGCCACAGCAGCAGCAGCAAGAGCAGCAGCAGCAGCAGCAACAACATCCTACGCCACCTCCTCCCACTCCTGGCTGGGCTCCGATTCATTTCGGAGCCGCAGGCCTTAAGCAGCAGGAGGCGAAAATATGACTTGCCTGGTTATTAAATTACAACAACGGGGCCCCGGCCACAAAACTGAAAAAGACACAAAAATTATTCAAAAGAAAAATGAAGATGGAGATGGAGTTGCAGTTGGACCCGAAGCTGCAGCTGAAGCAGAGGAGGCTGCAAAGATTCCATGTCTCCTCAATTCCACTGAAATTATTTGCATAAGTAACGCGATACGCGATACGAACAAGCTCCGGCTGCGACGGCAGCCAGATATACATACGTACTTGTGCGGCAGATCCACATCCAACCACACACTCGGAACACGGGACTCGTCTGATGAGATGCCTCCCAAACACGATCGTTAGCCACATAATGCCAACGAGGCAGTGCGTCACGCACGCCTGTAGAGGAGGATGAGAAGGAGTTGGGGTTGGATTTGGATTTGGATTTGGAGAAGGCGGATCACGAGGCAAAGTTGAAGGAGGTGCCGACGCCGACACAGCCCACGCAATCGGTGGGGCACTTTAAGGTGCTTAAGTAGTCGCCGAACTCCGGTTTCCCCCTGCCGTTGGAAGGTCCTAGTCGGGGCTTTGTTATACCGTGCAAACCGAGACAAAAGACACTCGATTTGGTCGGTCCAGAGATTTGTTTTGCCTGAAAACTTTGCAAAGGGTTGACACAAGGTGCTCCAATAAATGGATATTTTAACTCTCGAAAAGAAAACCATTGTAATTTTGAACCTATCTCATTGTA
The DNA here is from genome assembly GCF_003369915.1 of Drosophila miranda. Lineage (NCBI taxonomy): Eukaryota > Metazoa > Arthropoda > Insecta > Diptera > Drosophilidae > Drosophila > Drosophila miranda. Next base: position 14,363,667 of record NC_046677.1, on the reverse strand, counting down.
CTAGTTTCTTCAGTGGACACCCTGTAGGAAAGCCCTGGGACTGCTACTTGACCTCTTCTGCTATTCAATAGAGTTGAACAAACTGAAAACTAACTCATTGGGTCAGTGGCATCAACGCGAGTCATGAGTGCCCCCGGGAACGGGGGGCCTTTTCAATGCCGGGCCGGACAAATACGGAACATATACGGAACAGGGCAGTCTTCATAGATCTGAATTCGAAATCTGTTGCAGCTGTCTGTTTGCAGCTCTTTGCAACAATTTGCTCTAGATCCTAATCGGCTACGGAAATGTCTCTGGCGACTTATCATAATTAAAAATCACCAAGTTCACCCACCAAATCCTTCCCGTTCCTGCCGGACAGTGTCACGAAGTGGAAAATCTATGCGCATAATTTCTGCCTGTACGTCCTCATCCTCAAATGTATTTATACACACACCCAATGGTATGTGTGCAAGTGCGAGTGTATGTGTGTGTATGCTGTGTTTGGAGAGGCCGAGAGGGTTTTGCCCCAAACTGACAGCCAACTGACAGAAATTGATTAAAAAAGAGCGAGAGAGAGCCTGGAAAAAGAAGGAATTGCAAGGCGCTTTGCAGTAGGCAGCAGACGACGAGCGGAATACGAAATTGAGGACTTGCCACACATAGATTTCCCCTCCCAGTTTTCCCTGTGTGGGACTTTTTTCAATGCAAATGAAGCAACAACGTGGGTAGCACTGCAACAACGTCATGAGAAACAGCAAAAAACAGAAGAGGAAAACTTTTGCATGCCCAAATTTATTTCAGATTTACATTTATGCCCGCCTTGACTTTGATTTGATTTAAGTTTTGTGTCTGCACTAGGGACTCAGCCGCCTAGAATAGAACTCTACATCTACATATTCAGAAACGAAAAAAAAACCCTTTAGATCAGAGTCCTCTATCACCCACGACCCAGAGCCAGAATAATTTAAAAAAGGCTAAGGCTACTGCAAGCAAAGTATATGGGCAGGGCGGATCGCAATTGTCACTGACCATACAGGAATACATTGGTAACAACTACTGTGTTTAGGACCCAATAATTGAACAGTTTTCCGTTCAGCCCCAATCGTAGGGAGTTTCCGCAGAGCTGTATGAAGAAAACCACTTGTCTACTAGCTCTTTTCGTAAATCATCAAACAGACAGGAAACATATGTATCAAGTCAGTTTCAAACTCTGCTTGAGACTACCATACAATAGACCTTCCATAAGATATATGTACATAGCTATTATATTTTGCTTGTGAGACCTTCTCTGATTTCCTTTTTTCTTAATTTGCTTTGCATACGAATCGAAAAATATTCCTCTGATCTCATTCTTTTCTTGGCTATTTGTTTAATATTATTTCATCACCAACATATGCCATTATTCAAATATGAAGTCAAGAATTCCAACAATTGTAGAATAATAATTTCCTGTTTGTTTACAGAAATTCTCTAACTTTGGCTCCAAGCCTAAGTGTGTGTATCGCCCCTGTTGTAAAGCCCTCTTCAATGCCCCCCACCACGTGGGGCCGACCCCCAGAACCGAACCCAATCGAAGCCTAGTGTTGAGAGTTGTCAACTAATTTGCATGCAAATGCCAGCGCGTTGCACCTGCAACATGAACATGAGCATTTGCATAAGGCCATCCAGGAGATGCAGGGAGCCGGGAGAATCATAGAATCAGAGGCATCGGACTCGGAATCGGCATTGGGCAAATGCTAATCAATAGGCCACATGAGTGCCAATGATTATTTTGCCATAAAATTCAGTTAGTTCTCGTGATTTCTAGGATTGCAAATTCCAAAATTTCAATAGCATTTTGGGGAGGTCTGCTCTGACCCACCCGAAGAGGCCGGCAAGGCCCGGCCTGGGCCCAAGTTTGCATACGGAATTAGTTTGCCATGTTTGGGAGTTTGTTCTCCGGCTCTGGCCCGAAACGGGAGGCGGGCCAGAGCTAATACTAAATAAGCCACAGAGCCATGCCCCCACCCTCTGAAGCAGCTGCACAGAAGAAAATGTGCAACAAGAAAGAGAAAAAAAAACGCATACAAAAAAACTTCTGAACCATAAAGGAAAACTAGGAGACTCCAACTTCAAAGTCCTCCCTTTTTTTAATGCTAGTTATTTTTTCGTATTTATTTTATTTCCGCTGGCAGTGCAGCGAATTTGTACAGTTCCTCTTCTCTATATATAGCACATAGTCGTACTATCTATCCGCCCAAGACATCTCTCTCTCCCTCTCTCTCGCTTTCTCTCCACTTTTTTAATATGTTCAACAAACTTGGGCAAATTCAACTCGTACTCTCCCCCCTAGACAATTTTCCGCGCTGCCATAAAGACTCAAAAGTTTGTGCTGTGTGCACTTTATTTCCGCTGCAAAATACCTTGGATCTGCCGCCTGATGGTAGGTTCGGATGGATGCTGGGTGTTGGCAGGGGCTGCAGAAGCTGCAGGAGCTGCAGGAGCAGGCAGGGATGTGGGTGTGGGCGAGAGGAAGTGGCTGGTTCTTCGTGTGGACCGCATCTGTTGACGTCTGATGTTGTCGGCTGCTTTTGTCAACACTTTCGCCGTTGATGGCTGACAGTTGTATACAGCGTCTTCGACTGGAGACAGTGCGTTTCATAACTGCCACACAGTTGAAAGTTTCCCCAGCCTCTACTGTGCAAAGAGGATCGCCTGGAAGTGCATTAAGTGTGAGGAGAACTGGAAAAGCGGTCATTAATTTGAATCCACTTTCCCAATGTCAAGATACGTTGTATCTGCCAAAGGTCAAGCTGTTTCAGCTATCAGATCCAACTGAACCACGGATCTATTTAAATTGAATCACTCTGCGAGACCATTCCTGGCTCTACGCCTCTACGTTGCAGCTCTCGTACACTTTTCAGACGCACTGTATAAATATACGTTTATTCAGTCAGTTGGTTTGGCTCTACTCGAGCCTGGAGGGAAGGTCCTGCCGGTTGGTGGCGTCTCCTCTCCAGCTATTTCCCTGCGCAGAGATGGTGCGGCTGAGATGCCAAGTCAAAGATGTTTTCGAGCAACTCAGTTGACAAATAAGGTGCTTCGAGTGCGAGCTGCTTATGATTTAAATGGAATCCTTTATTGTCGGAGGTTATCTATTCGTAGTTGTGGGACTATCCAAACGGAAATTAGTTTATCTCTCTGTACGAGAACGTGTGTACCATGAACATACCCGATCTAGTCTGAGAACTGTTCGATTATGGGATTCAGTTGCTAACAGCAATATATTACTATATTTTACATATGTACTACACCATATTATATACTATGTTTACATACATAGGAATAATTTCCCATCTCTTAGTTGAAAGACTAGAAAATTACACGATAGCTGAACCGAAGTTGCTTGATACGCTTTCACATTCTGGTTCTGTCTTTTTTCTGACGAGTTTCTGGATTTTTGTACACCCAATGCTCAAGAGGTTAATATTTTGAAAGCATTCATCACTGTCTTTTCTCCCTTCCTCGGTGTAGACTCTCGCTGTGTTTTTCCTACCAATACCCCTTCAATCAGTCCCAAAAATAAAAAGTCATTAATTGAGCGTTTTCACTTCCTCGTTTTGTCAGCCCTTACATGCGAGTATTCTCTCCCTTATTCCGCCGAATGCCGAATGCCAAATGCCAACCCCTTCAACACTCGCCGAGTGTCTTAGGGGAGAACAAGGGGTTTTCCATATTCCCATTCATTAATCAAATGGAACAAATGAAAAGTAGCCCCTCCAGCCGCGGATCTGATAATAATAATCAACATTAATCAGTTGGCTTAAAGAGGCTCAGCCCGAGATTATCGATAAATGAATTGCGTCTGGAAAGGCCTTCCGTCTCGTCTAAAACTCTCTTTTGGCGCGGAGTCTCCACAGAGGGTGCCCTCCATGGAGGACTGGAGCCTCTGTCACCGGCAACAGCAGCATCATCATCAGCAATCATTATGGCCGACCAGTTTTCGAGTCTAGGCATGGCTCGGGAATTGTTTACCTTTTCGGAGCGGCCTAATTGATTACACCCAGAACCCGTGTGGCTTTCCTCTGACCCTGACTGCACTGAGAAAAACAGCGAAGAAACTATGCAAAGTAATTCGATAATATAAAAGAGAACTGAACGGCAAAGCATGGCCAGTCCATCAGTTGTTCCATATTTAGATACGATTGATAGGAATACGTTCTACCTTTATTGGGAACTGTTTTGTGCGAACGGATGGCCTTTAAAAAGCTCTCAGTTCGTTACAATTTTATATGAACCCAACAAGAATGGATTTTGGAAAGCAAGACTAGCAAAGGCCTCATTTTTCGTGGTGTTTTTGTTTCAGTGTACGTTTTAAAATGAATTTAACCCGACTTGCCCCTTGGCCCTGCCGATTGTAGGTTGTAGATTGTGTAGATAAGTGTTGGCCCCCATCCCACTCCCATCCCCCAGACAGATGCTATCTGAGGCCGGAGCTGAGTCCCCTGTGATTGCGACTGTGATTTGTATCGCTTGTTGGCTTTTGATGTTCTACATGTCTACCAGACTGCTCTCGGAGACGAGATATGTATTTTATATTTCATATTTTCCATATTTATTTACATTTTAATGCGGGGGAAATTCAATGCATATTTCCATTGGGTGGGGAGTCTCCTTTGAGATCAGAATCGAAATTTATTTTGGGACACGATGTGGTGGAGTGGGGCTTGGCAGGGTCGGGAATTGTCAACTCAATATAATTTCGCTTGATCTCCTTTCCTTCTTTTGTTTACTCAGCCAGCCAGCACTGGAAATCCTGCCAATATCTGCCGGAGGCTGAGCTGAGCTCGGCTGAGCCGCCACGCCGCTTCTACCCGACTAATTCCTATAAACGGTTCTACTCATCCACGGCTTGACCCACAGAGAGACCCAAAACAAACACATAAATCACTAGCAAAATAAAGAACGCAACAGAACAGAACAGAACGGAAAAGTAAAGAAAACAAACAAACAAAAGAAACAACAGCCCAGCCAAAATTTAAAAGCAATCTGCCCGGAAGAAGAGTCCTTCGTCCCTCTTCCTCTGCACTGTATTGTGTGTGAGCGTGTGTGTGTGGCCTTTGGCCAATTTTCTTATTAAAAACAACAGAGAGCCGAAAAATGTTTACCAAACACAATTCCGGCAAATCCTTAGTCCCTTGCCACAGCCACAGCCACACCACATACTCGTACTCGTACTCGTAGTCGTACTCGGAGTAGCAGTAGGAGTCCACGTACACCCCCGACCCGTAAACTGTAAATAGAGCGCGGAGTGCAGTGAAAGTGCGGACGGACAAATGGACCCAGGGACGGAGGGAGAGTCGGGCAAGGAAACCAAATCCCTTGCACCACATGCTGAGAGGCGACTCTAGCTCTAAATCTCGGGCTGAGCCCCGGTCGGAGGGAGGTCCTTGCGAAACGAGTTTCTGGTAGGGCGAAAGCCATGAAAACGAGCCTCGAAGTGGCACAAGACAGCACATTGCTCCAGTGGCTGTGTTGTCCCTTTGTTTTTCCATGTTTTTCGTTAGTTTTTCCGTGACTTTCACTCCGGTCTGGCTTGGGAGAGACTCGAATAAATATTTGGGCAGGGTTTGATTAGTGGCCACTGTCAAATGAACAAACCAATTTGCTGTCAGCCTCAATTCGAGATCTTTAATCGAAACTTTAAGGCGGCCGCCCCTTCCTTGGGCAGTGGCAGTGGCAGGGCAGGGGCAGGGGCAGGGGAGGTTCAACCCCTGCCCAAACAACAACTAACAGCACAAACATCAATCAAGCCCCGAGTTTGGTTTGGTTTTCTTTTTGGGTGCTTGTATTTTTGTCAACTTCTTGCAAGAAGTGTGTGGGACATCGTCTTGAGCACTCGCATTTCTTTGGAAATCCACCCACAGCCACAGCCCACATCCGAAGTCCTCAGCTCCACACGCTCTTCTCCTCCTCCACTCTTGCCTCACGGCTCCCACATGATTTACTACAACATTTCCTGTGGCCGCTCTCGTCGGCCCCCCATCTCCCCATCTGCACATCTCCGCATATCCACATCTCCGCATCTCTGGCTCGGTTCCTGCCATGTTTGACTTGATTTCGTCTAAATTGAGTTCAGTATCAACAGAAAATACTTCCGTTTCCCTTTCATCCTCCGCCTGTGCTCCTGTCTCTTATGTTCTGTTCTGTTCAGTTCTGTTCCATTCTGCTCTGCTCTGTTCTGTTGTGTGTACCTTTGCTCTGCTTGATTTTTCAGAGTAAAAAAAGGACTCCCAACTAGAAAAGGAACTTTCTCTCCTAGTTTTCGGTGACGCTGTCGCTGTCGTCGTTGTCGGTGACGGTGACGGTCCCTGGCTATGGTACTATATGTGTTTACTTTGGCAGCAGCTCGTCTTCGTCTTCGTCTGGGTTCTCGGCCTGGCTCCTGGCTCCTGGCTCCTGCCTCTGGGCTGCTGCCTCCTGGCTCCTGGCACCTTGCCTGCTCCTGTGCGTCATCGTCGAGGTGTTTGCTTTATTTTGAATGCTTTTTATGTTCAATTTGTTTCAATTTAATGTTGTTTTTGCTTTCCTGCTTGCCAGAGATCAGACCCGCCCGACCGCCCGACCCGGTCGAAGAGATGCCAGTGCCAGGATGCGTTGTATTTTACATGAATTTCCAATGTGTGCGCCTTGTATGATAAATGGCATTAAAGGATTTGCGTGAATAACTCAGTTAGGACTTACACTTTTCCATCTGCCAAATAGTTCCCCCAACGAGTGCTATCCACACAAATGCCAAACAGAACACGCGGTGGGTCGATGGGGATAGGACCTGAACACCCCCGAGCATGCTGCACCGTGCTGGATAGAGGATAGTGGAATAGCTAATACATCTGGACAGATACAACATATCTCGCATAGGAAAATAAATCAATCAATAAAGAGATACGATGAGATAGGATATGACCAATGATTGACAGGATAATTCGGGACCTAAAACCTCTTCTTCGCACTTAAGATTGTCGACAGTTTTTTAAATGTAAATAAATTTGAGCACAGGTAACAGTACTCAGCTGTTGTTCTGTTCTAAAACTCTGAAGTGAGCTCTGCATAATGGGAATAGTTTATTCAAGTTGCGTCGGCACTTCCCCATCCACCTGCCTGCGATATCCCCTCCCCCCTCCCGTGCCAGGTGCCTTCCGATTAAAAACAATTCAAAAATGTTTCTCGTTTCTCTTGTGTGTTTTTCCCCATTTCTGTGGAATTGCGGCGCCAACGGACTAAATGGGCCAACTCTTTTACTCATAACAACAATTTCACTTGTTAGCCATCGAATGGGAGAAATATACATTTATTGGAAACTCTCTCAATGAGGTTTTTCTCCAGCCGCGACAGGCCCCCGACAGGGTCCGATTCTCGTTTTTTTTCTGACCAAAAGCAAAATTTATGCGTCTATTTCAAATGAAACATTAAAATTCCATTAGCGGAAGCGGTGCACATAAATTTGTGCCCCCATTCCCCGACAGCCCCACGATGCCAGCAGGGGGATTCGATCTGCCTATATAATGCCTATATAACATATAGTTGAGAAGTTGAGGAGGGGGCCTTATCGACAAATGACCAGAACTTTGAGTTTTGTTTAGCTTTAATTGCAGTGCAATGTAGTATTTATTCAGTTCTCGGGAAGCGGATGGTAGATGGTGGATGGTGGATGGTGGACGGTGGACGGGGAGCGATAATCGAAAATAATTTATAGAAAATAAATATTTCCACACAATGGCCCGCCCTCGTCGATGGGAAACTTGAACTTCTTTCCCAGTTCGCTCGGTTTTTTCTTGGGACTTTTCCCCCACAGAGTCCCCGGCATTCCATGCCATGCCATGCCGTAGCGTGGTGTGGCGCAGTAGTTGTTTATTTAAGTTGTCATTAGAATGGAGAAAAACAGCAGCAGCAGCAGCCCCGGCAATCCGTGGCAGTTTGGCTATATAAACTTTTTAAATTATCACCGAAGCGCTGTCGGTGGGGGGACTGGAGCTGGAGCTGTTGCTGGAGCTGGGTGCGGCTGCCACTTGAGGCCGTCGTTGTCGTTGTGTCGATGCGATGTACATGGAAATCGCATGGCCATGTGAAATTGAAATGGAAACGGTGGCAACCCACTCCCCGCCCTCCCCTGTCCACAAGTAGCCCCTTTTCCGATTCCCTGGAAATGTTCGAAAAGTACATCCCACTGATGCACTGAGGCACTGATGAGGTGCAGGAGGAGTGCAGCGCCAGCTCTGTGAATGATTTCGTTGTTGCTCTTCTCCGGCGATGGCGCCCGATCTGAAGCCGGAAACGCAAGACAGTATTTTAGTTATCCACTGGAAGCTTGTTTACATCGTGCTTCGAGAGGTCGAAGGGAACGGCGAGGACTGCAGATGAATTGGAGGAAATGTTAAACGCACATGGACAACTATCGGAAGCGATCATAGGATGAGTGCTCTTTATTCATCGAAGATAATAAATAGATCGGGTCAAAATGTACAATTTTCAAGGGTATATCCAGGAATATTCCTTTAGACAACTGCGGCTTCTATGAGATGCCCTGTACTCGAAGACTCGAAGATGCAACCACTCATCGAATCATTCCGTAAACGGTTCCATCAGAATTCCATTAAATTAAAGATTTTCGGCTGTAAAGATACTTAGTGTTTGTCCTTTATGGACACACGGATCTACCCAATTTTTGATCATCAGTAAAAACATCTTCTTTGGGTGCTAATATCTTCTGGGATGTACTTGGAGATTAACCTTCTGGGGAAACAAAACAAAAGTCAAAATTCCCAAAGCAATCGCATCGTACGGATGTATGTATTATGGACATGACTAAGACAATCTGGGCATTGAATGGTCAGGATTATCCAGTTTTGGGTTAACCAAACGGATTTGTTATACTATTCAGTATAGACTGGTGGTGTATGGGGCTTTAAACACTTCATTACTACCTATACCTAAAATATACATACCGCATGTCTGTCCTTTTTAATGGGAACTAGCTTCCATCCATAGAATAATGTGTACCCTAATCCCCAGAGGAAACGTCCAACATCCGACAGAAAAGAGGCAACTGTCTGCAGCTGTCAGATATCACGGCAAACGACAGTCAATCTCCCATCTGACACTCGTATTGCACGAGCAGTTGCACTTGCCACATGCCACACATATTATCCACTAATAACTATAAACAAACTATGAGCTTAAGCAAACTGTTTACTCTTTGGGGTTCCAAATGTCCTGTCGTTTTATGCGGCGAATACACACGCACATACTCCTGCTCGTATCATATCGCTCTTTGAAAACAAGTCACACAAAGCAGCAGGCAGCAGGCAACAGGCAACAGGCAACGGGAAAGCGGCAGCACGAACGTAACTTTAAAGCCGCTTAAGGCTATAACCAGAAATGCCAGGCCAAACGAAGCAGGTCAAGTCACACAAACACAGGGATTACCACTGCAAGGCTGTTCACTGTTCACTGTTCCCTGCTGTGGTTGTTGCTGTTGTTCTGTGTACACTTTCAGGCAGCAGGTGCCTCATGCCAAGGATAAGACGTATAGAAGCTGGCAATACAATGGCCGAAACGCCAAGCCAACAGCAACAGAAACAGCAAAAGCAAAAGGCGATTCTGTCAAAATATTTACGATATGTCGTCGTCTCCGGTCTCTATCCTCTGGCCTTGCCTGCCAGCCAGCCTGCCTGCCTGCCTGCCTGCCTGCCTGCCGCCTGGCTTCTAAAGCGTAAGGACCACCCACACAGCACACACAATAGCTGAACCAACAGCCAGCAGCCCACAGCCAACAGCCAGGGCGGGCAAGGACGTCGCAGGACATGTGTAGCACATGCTATTTGCGGGATACACTTTTCCCAGGACCCGCAACAATATATTCGACCTCGTCCGTGGCGGCCATTACTTAGCCAAGGACGAGGCACACACAGGAAAATTGATTCATCTTACTGCCTCCTCTTAGCCGTAGGCGTAGGCGCTTCTGTCCTTCGGGTTTCCCTCCGTCCCTGCGCTGGCAAAACATTGTCATGTAAAATTAAAATTTATGGCTAATTTGTGTGCGTGAACGTGAATTTGTTGGCTGTCCTTTCCTGTCCTTTACTTGCTCATTTTTTTTTCAAGTAGGGACGTGCTTGCGTTTCATTTGTCTTTTGTCGCATTTCCATACCCATTTCCCAGTTACGCTGCGGCCAGCAGAGTCGTAAATTTCCCTCATTTGCTCGGGCAATTTTCACTGGAAAAGTGGAAAAAAATGTGTGAGAAAACCTCTGAGTTCAGAGGGCAAGGGCGTGACCTGTAAAGTTCAACCATGAGACCATAATAAAATCGAAAACTCGAATAAAACACTCAATTGCGGGAGTCTTTTGGCTCAGTGGTGTATATATTTGTGTATATCATGTTTTAATCTCTCGTATAAACGGTAAATGTACCAAAATTCAGATCATGCTATCGATCCACATCCATGTGCACTATTCAGATAAATACGTGTTCCGTTTTTCTACTCGTAAATGCTATTGATAAATATCACTATATTTGATTTTCGGTTCTGTAGGTTCTTTAGGTTCTTTAGCTAGTGGATTGATGCTGGATGCCGTTCATATGTATGTAAATAAGTATCTGAAATCTACCGTTATATGTGTATTAAATGTTTTATGCTGTATGTTCTATGTGTGATAAAAGTTAAGTCTTTCCTTCGATGATCTTAAAGTAGGTCTATCCATAATCTACATATATGTATGTATATATACAGGCGAACATTCGATTTGGCAGATATCGTTACAAAGCTAACGAAACTAAACTAAACTAAATTAGACTGCAGGACTTCGACTAACTAAAAATAGACAGATGGAGAGGTTCAGGCCTTGGGCACACTCTCCAGATCGTCCTAGACATAGCGCGTGATCTGTGAGTAGAAGTCGGAGAGGCAGGACTGCAGCTGGGCGAAGGTGGGACGCTCTCCGGGCAGAAGAGCCCAGCAGTAGGCCATGATGGTGAACCTGTTGGAAGAGAGGGGAGTCAAGGGAAGTGCTCTCTCTCCTCGCGCGCATTCAGATACTCACAGCTCGTCGGGACAGTTGAAGGGCTGGGCCAGGCGATAGCCATCCTTCAGATAGTGCTCCATCTCGAAGGGATCCACCTCGGCGTAGGGCTGCTTGGCCGAGGTGCAAAGCTCCCACATGAGCACCCCGAAGGCCCACGAGTCGCTGGCCTCCGAGAACTGCTTGTGCTGCAGGGCCTCGAGCGACATCCACTTGACGGGCCGGTTCTCGCTGTCCCCCAGGCAATTGTAGTCCGAGGGGAAGAGGTCGCGCGACAGCGAGCTGTCCGACAGCTTGACTCGCAGCTGGTCGTCGATCCTGAAAAGAGATCCCAATTTCCATCAGCATAGGCCCCAGCGGAAGACTCAAGACTCGTTCTCGTTCATGTTCTGTACTTACACACAGTTCCTCGTGGCAATGTCCTTGTGGACCACCCCATGGCTGTGGAGATGGTCCAGAGCCATCGAGAGCTGGGAGGCCATCATCACGATCTGGATGGTGGTGACGGTGCGGGCGCAGGCCGGGTCCAGCAGGAAGAGCTTCAGATTGCGCGTGTTGTTCAGGGCGGGGTACAGGACGAACGGAGTGGTGTGATCCTCGATGGAGACGCCCAGGACCGAGAGTATTCCCGGGTGGGAGGCCCCGTAGAGCAGCATGCCCTCCTGGAGGAGCAGCAGCACCTGCATCTGGCTGGCGTGCTGGGCCACTGTCTTGACCAGGACGTCCTGGTTGTCGTTGTAGGTGCCGCGGTAGACGCGCCCGAAGGTGCCCTCCTGCAGCAGGCTGGACAGGCGCACGCGGCACCGCTCCACCGTCAGCTCGGAGATGCGGCGATGCAGCTCCTCCGGATGCTGCTGCTGCTCCACGGCAGCCGCCACCTTGCGCGGCAGCGATGACCCGTGCACGGGGGCAATCATCGAGGGCGTCATGTAGGCGGCGGAGCCTCCGCCCAAGGAGGCCTGGCAGGGATGGATCGAGGGATGGGTGTTCAGGCGCTGGAAGCTCGAGGTCCGCATGGGCTGGCCCCCGTGCTGGTGCTGCTGCCGCTTGTTGGCCGCCCCCCGCACGCAGTAGGCGATCATCAGGAGGAAACACACAGAGCCCATGGCCACCGACACTCCCACCACGAGGGTGATCAGGCCCGTCGGCGGGGACAGCACAGTCTCCAGCATCAGCGGATCGTCCACGTCCTCCCCAGCCCCGCTCTGCTGCTGGTCCTCGTCCCCCCCCTCGCTGTCGTTGAGCAGGCAGATCTTCTTCCGCCGGAACACCAGATGGGTCACGTTGTTCAGCGACCGATTGAGCACCACCTCCAGGCTGACGGTCACGTCCACCTCCGCCGCCCGCACTCCGCTGCACCGCAGCTCGATGGCCCACGTCTGGATGTAGGTGGGGATCTCCCCGCTGTGGGACACGTTCAGCGACGGCCGCGGCAGCACCTCCTGGTCGGAGCTGACCACGTTGATGCTGTACGGCAGCCCCCGCCCGGCCAGCGACTGCCACGTGAAGCTGATGTCCCGCACATTCGCGGGCACTGGCACAATGAAGTTCAGGGCGTAGTTGTTGATCAGTCCCTCGCGCACGTAGTACACCTCAGCGGATACACCTGCGGAAAGAGGGGGTTGACAATCGATTAGGAACCACTGACTATTATATCGGATAAGTAACTTGAGCCTGGAGTTGATTGTTTGATGCGCAAGGGCCTGATTAGACTCATTCCCATCCCGCTTGCCTGTACATTAATCCATCTTGCAGATGCACTACCGCCAATGAGATACTATCCCGAAGATACACACATACATACATGGTTGCTTTTCTGGGGTTTTGTTTGCTCAACCCGATCCGACCGACAGTCGCTGGCAACATTTTATATAAATAAATAAACATGGGAGTGGAGTGGAGTGGAGTGGAGTGCGGAGGAGAGGAGGGGAGATTTTAGGGAATTCCTTGGAAACTATTTTCGGGTTTATCCGTATCTGTATCTGTGGCTGTAGCTGTATCTGCAGCTGAACATCTATGTAGAACGACGCGGGCACAGGCAGTGGCACAGCGGGTTTCAGGAGAAACAAAACGAGACAAGAGGCAGTACAGAACAGAACAGAACAAACAAACTGAGATTTCTTCGCTCTCTATCTGTATCTGTATCTGTATCCCTATATCTGTAGATTGTCCGCCTGGATTGTCTGTCTCTGGTTTATTAAAATATTGTTCTTTGCGGTTTGACCCGGTTCCAGTCTCGAGTCTTGCGTCCCGCGTCTCCCGTTTCGAGTTAATGAGGCTTCTGCGGCAGGGTTTCCTTCAGCCTCGGCTTCAGCTTGGATATGTCTGCCACCGATTGCCAACTCATTTGGCTTGTTATGATATCTTATGCTAATGATATGACGCAGTGGCAGTGGCAGTGGCAGTGGTAGTGGCAGGGGCAGCAGGTAGACCTTTCTTCGAAGACCACACACAGGCCCTTAAGAGAATCGAACCCGCGACTGACGGACTCTCGTTGCTCTATTCCGCATCTTTCTCGCCTGCCAGTGCATTCACCTCCCTGATTGGAGCTCCGTGGCGGCTTGCAGCAAACTGTGGCACAGGAAATAATTTACGAAAATTGCAGCAGAAGCAGGCACGAGCGCACTTCCTTCTTCCTTTCTCCTTTGACAACTGGCAATAACAATAAAAATCAGCGGCCAGACATAGACCAGAAAGGGGACGTACGAGTAGATGTGGCAGTGGCAGTGGCTGTGGCTGTGGAGGTTGCCCCTAGGCAAATGACTCCACTGGGTGGCATATAAATTGTGTCAGGCACTGCTGCATATAGACGCGCCCTGGCTGTGGCTGCCTCGCGAACGTGCAACATGTTGCACGTTGTCGTCTGTCGAGTCTGTTCACATTCCTCGCCAGCATTTTAAAAATAGCGCCCATGACTTAATCAAATGCAACGCGTCCTGTCTCCAGGCCCGGGCCAGGCCTCGTTGGGGCACACTCCCATTGACCCCTGCCTCCACGAGGGTACATGGGGCTGGGCTGGGGGCTTGAAGGTGAAGCTGTGGCTGAGGCTGTGGCTGAGGCTGAGGGTTCACAGGTTCATGTGAAAGTTTCGCTTTATTGCATTTGTACGAGGAGAAGGTGAACGGAGAGCTTAGGGACCTCCAAGGGCCAAGGAGGCGAGGCGTCTTCGAGTGGCATCGTCGTCGCTGCCTCCGTCTGCCTCATGTCACGAGCAAATGTCACTTGCATGTGCCCGGCGCATGTGTCGGCTCTTGAACTTCTTTAACCTTTTGTATGTGGCATTATCCGGCATGTTCATAACTGGCTCTGGCTCTGGCTCCGGCTTTGGCTTTGGCTTTGGCTTTGGCTTCGGCTCTGTTGTATTTCTGCCTCTTTTCTGGGCGTGGCGTGCTGTCCGTGAAGGAGCGGCACGGCCAGGGGCAGGGGCAGGAGTCGAGTCTTTCCTCGAGTCGGGCTTGGATCTCTCTCCCAGTATATCGTATGTCGAATTTTCGGAGCGTGCAGTCATGACGCCGTCGATGTAGCTGTGGCTGTGGCTGTCGCTGCGAGTACTTTTTGCAACCTTTTTTTAATAGCTCTCTGGCTACTGCGCTTGCCGCGGTACGAGTGTATCTGCACAGCGTGGAGTCGTGACCATTGTTGCACCGTGCCCCACTGGGATGGGGATGGGGAAGGTGAAGGGTAAGGGGAGCGACGAGAGACCAGATAGAAGGAGCTGCAACTGGAGCTCTGGAGACACTCAAAAAATGTTAAAATGTTTGCGGTTTAGTTTCCATTTTCATGTAATTAGCGTTGCAATTCGTGAAGTGCTTTCCGCAGCGCCGATTTCCTATGCTGATTTTTCCCAGTCCCAGTCCCAGCCTCAGCCCAGAGTCTTCTGTGAGGTCATCCAGGGGTCAGCGGCTGAGCATTCTCATAACTCTGGAGCACTTCTGGGGCAGGGAGTGGGGCAATGGGAAACATGTGGCGGAAACACGTGTGTGTGTGTGTTTTGGGATTGCAAGCGGAAGACTGCGAGTGGATGCAACCTCCACTTCTCCACTTCTGGTGGCACCACAAGATACAAAATGTACCAAAAGATACAGCACATATCTGGGAGGAGCACAAAACATAGATGTATGCGATACGCAAAGACACCGACAGATTCAAAGGGAGCCAAAGAGATACAGCGGAAACCAGTCGGAGATGGCATTCTTAAGTGCTAAGCCACTTTGTGAGAGAGACGGGAAACTTGTTTTCACAATTCTGTCTGTATTACTAATCCGATTGCAACGAGTCTCGAGATGTATAGAGAGTAGTACGAGTATCGTCTGCGGGACTTAACCCTCCAGTAGATACTCAAGGAGAGAGGCCAGGAAAGTGTGTCCCACCTCTGGGCCTAATGACTCCTTCGATGCCATCGAAGTATCCATCCGTTTGCATAAGGTATCTGCTATCACCAGCTTCCCGATTTGACAAATATCCCAGGCTCATCCGGGGACTACCCTCAAGCGATGGCCCAGCAAACGACGAACCCGTGCGTGGCGGCAGGCGACGAACCCTCTGCCGCTCTGCCGCTCTCCCGCTCTCATCTCTTATCCAATCCCCAACCCGAGACCAAATTGCAATAGATGATAAATGATGTACAGGGACTCCATCTGCACCGTGAACCGCATTGAACCCAGCCTCAGCTCCAGCGCCATCTCTAACCCCCATCTAATGGCTAATATGTCACTTTGACTGCTGCATTGGCTCTGGCCTGGGCTTTGGCTCCAGCCCCAGCTCCCCTTCGTGTCTGAGGCTGGGACTCTTTTGTGCAGTTTGTGCCCAAATCGAAAAATAAATAAAACAAATGATCGGCGCATGCCAGGACCCGCCCGCCCCCACCCTTATCCACGCACAACCCACAACAATCTCGCCTCCAGGCCTGCAACTCCACCCCCAGGGACGCCCACCACATGTCAACATTTAACATGTTTTCGAGCCACATCATCTCCTGCCCAGCATCCGTATCTGGTGTCTACTATCTGCGAATCGTTGCTCAGTTGCCTCACGTCGTCGTTATGATAAATGATTCTCCTGATTCGCTTTCCTTTGTCCCGCCCGACAGTTATTTTGCGCTCCCTGCGGCTCCCTGCGCCGCTCGATCCCTGCCAGGCAGCGGCCGCGGCCGCGGGCTTGGGCTTCGGCTTTTGATTGTAACAAATTTGTTGGCAACGGAATTAGCCATTTCCAGCTCCATCTCCATCTCCAGCTCCAGCTTCAGCGATTTGGCACAGTTAACGCGGCGCAGATTTCGTTCTCCCTTCCGGCACTGACGATGGCTCTGTCTTCGGCTCTGTCTTTGGCTCTGGCTTTGGCTCTGTCTTTAGCTGTGGCTCTCAAAATTAGCTCAAATTAATCATTCAAATTTTCGAGTTGACGTTTTCTCGCCGCTCCATTCGGCGGCTCGGCGGCTAGGCAGCTCGGCTTATTGTAATGGCCAAAATCAATAGTAATTAACCTTAATCGTTAGTCATTTCTTGGTTGCTTTTCGTATCTGTGTCTGGGGGGCTGTCGCTCGGTGTTGAGTGGCCGTCAGAAAGATACGGCAGATGATGCGGGTCAAGAGCGAAGAGTGGTGTGGTGTGGTGTGGTGTGAAGATATAATTGGACTTGGACTGGGACTGGGACATCCACTGCACTGCCATGGAACATATTATTAGACACAAGCTTACGGTTTCTGGTTGTACCTCAGAGTGGCAGAGTGTCTGTGGGAATAGGGGCATAGCTTTGGCAGAGAAAGATACAAAAGTATCTCTCGAGCGGACACCAAATTTAAAGATACACATCTATTCGTATCGTTGGCAAATGTATCTGTAGAGCACAGAAACCAGCAGCACTCGAGTCCCAGCATCATGCACATGCAATGAATGTTGTTTTCGCCATTCTCGAGCATCGGTGCGTCTTCCAAAGGTAGTTGTTTCTTCTTGAGAATGGAAATGCATCCCGCAGGCAACAGAGCACCCAAGATGCATCTGCATCCATAAAATGGTGACACTGAGACACAGATTCGTATCTCGGGAGATCCGTATCTCCCATTGCAAGTGCAATCTATTCCAATACTTCAAAACTTGATCACGAATTTCGCATCGATTGTGGGAACTGTGGGCTGTCAAGCGAATCGTGTTGGCAGCCTCACATGCAGCCCACAGATACCACCAGATACTGTGCCGCGTAGTTAACGAAGCATGTGGCAGAGATACAGGCCAAATGCATGTACATTCCATTGCCATTGTGCCGTTGCCCTTCCGCCGGTGGCACTGCCCCTCCCCATGCAGCATGCCCCATGCAAGCGGCGCTTTTCTGCAGCGGAAAACTCCCACGGCGACGCAGCGGCACAGCGGCACAGCGACACAGCGACTCGCGTAACCCAAATAAACAGCATACCCGTACAACTCAATAAACAGACGAGCGGCAGATACATATACACATACGTGGATACGTGCATCTGCATCTTTACTGTTGCACAAAGTTCGATGGAGCACCACGCCCCCATCATGGCACCCATGTCATCCATGTGACATGGAAATAAACTCTCTCTCCAGTCCCTACTCTCCAGCCCCGTCCCAGAGAGAGAGAGGGATCCCCCCCCCCCCCCCCCCCTCTGTTGTTGTTTAATGTAAATATGATTATTCCTTTTTGCCATACTATATGCATATACATACATGTATGCTCGTATTCGTATTCGTATTCGTATTCTGTGGATGGATGCGTGTACAGATTGTACAAATACGCGGCATATAGGACGAGGGCAGGGGAGGGCACTGGAAGGGGAAGAGGATGCAAACAATGGATGATATTTATTATTGACATGCTCCGTGTTACTGCCACTGCTGCATGCCCCGCGGCGGGGTTATCAGAGTTACTGTCAGTGCTCCTCAGTGATAACCGCAGCCCCCAGAATCCAGAATCCAGAGCCCAGAACCCAGAACCCAGAACCCAGAACCGCCTCTCAATGTAAGCCTTTGACGAGCGGAGTCCCACATTGGATCCCCACTTCCACTCCCGCTCCCATTCGCCCCCCACTGTGCGTCGGAAAACCCTTTTGTTTATTTGCGATGGCAGTGTGGCAGTCGCTTTTATTGCTGCACAATCGGTTTATGCGATTTTCATTTATTTAAATGCCGCTCTTTTGCCATTAATAGTTCTGCATGCAAATCCATATGGAAACGGAAATTAAAATGGAAAAGGCATTCGCTTTAAGCGCTGGCTTAGCCAAGTTTATGACGGCCGACAGCCCCGCCCCTCTGCTCCTCCTCTAATCACATCCCAGCCACCTATACAGATAGACATATTCCAAATGTTTCTGTAATGCGACACTCCACAGCCGAAAGAAATCCCAGAGAGAGAGAGAGAGATATTAGAGATCTCCAGAGATCTGTGGTGTGGTTTGTGCCACTTTACGACCTGTCAAGTGGCCATCAAATCGATTTGAAACCGATACGAGGCCGAAGCCCCACCCTCTACGATTCATGATCCATGATCCATGATCCGTGAACCGCAATCCGTGATACACGATTAAAAATTGATTGAAAATCAAATCTATTTGGGAACAAACATTTGGGCAGCCGACGCGCAAGTCACGTACGAAAGGCCTAAGCCTTAAAGATAAAGAACTCTAACGACTGAACGGAGGAAGTGATCAGAGGTCGATGATAGATCATCGGGGAGGCCGGAGATAATCGGTCGATGTCTCGTGGAATCACTTTGCACCACGAGAGAGTAAAGATAGTTCAGATCCAGAAAGGTATTCGACAAGCTTCCGTTTCACTGTACTCGCACAAAGTTGCCATAAACGAACGGAGACATCATCCGATCAGCAGCACCATTCCAGTGAAACGCTGATGGTTCAAGGAGATAACGATAGACGATCTGTGGAGCAGCGACAGCTGTTTGCAGCACTCTTTACGATCTGTCGGGTGTCTGGAGAGCTGTTAACTCTGGCACATCATGTGGCAAAAGGTGACGTGATGTTAATAAACCGCTTTCGGGGTGGGACAGGGCGACAGCTTCATTAGCTAATGGCCACTTCATTATGTGGAGGAGCCACTAGGAGTCACTGCAGCAGGCTCCAATTAAAATATAGATCATGCCTCCTGATCATATCAGAGAGAGAGAGCAGCCTCGCGGGGGATCGGAGGCAGGAAGGAGGAGGCAGTGGAAGGCTTTTAGCACGATAAAGTGGGGAAGGTGGGGAAGATGGGGCGGCTGCCTCTCGTTCCTTCCCAATTATCGTCTTGGCCCGATCTTGGCCAAGAGAGTGGCCGCAGGGAGGAGCCGGGGAGCGCAACGTTCGACAAGAACACGACTCTCGCGACTCGAACATAAACGAGATACGCGTACAAGCCGGGCCTGTGGCTTGTTATGGCCATCCGGCAGATACTCCGAACAACAGCAGCAGCAGCAGCGGCAGCAGCAGCATAGGTGCTAAAAGTTGCCACAGTAGCGCTCGCTCGTTGTGTGTATCTCCCAGATACAGATACTTGCCAGCTTGTTTGCCGTGTAAGCCGCTTAGCCGCGGCTCACTTCAAATACAAAGCCCATCAATACCTAGCGGAAGGGGGGGGCGGAGGGGGATACCTATGCAAATATGAAAATATTTAAATTGGCCTAAACAAAAGCCCCTCCAAGCGACTCGAAGCTCTCAATTTATTTAACACAGTTGGTGGTAGATCTAACACATCCGAGCATTCGAGCACCCGAGTCTCTCCTCCTCCTCCTCCCCCTCCTCCTCCTCCTCCTCCTCTGCCTCTTCTCTTGTGCTACAAAATGTATCGCCGGTTTGTTTGGGAGCTAATTTATGGCTTGGATTGGCCGCCAATCGATCATGGCGCTGCCATTGGTGGGCGTGGCAGCGTTTTAGCACCGCAGCGTTAAATTCCATTCCATTCCACACCAGGCCAAGTGTGAAGAAACGTGCCCGAGAACTTCGTTCCTCCGGGGATCGTCTACTTTCAAGATTCCTTTAATTTAAGTCTAAGTTTAATTTCAATGGCATCAAAAATCAAAGCACAGCCAAAGCACCCAAAGAGGGCCATTAAAAGGCGAGGAAAACTACGGGGAAATTGTTTCAGTGACCCCAAAGGCAGTAAAATTAAATTAAACTTTGAATTGAATGCATTTTTGGGTATTTAAAATGTAGCGCGTGTCACAGCAGCGGCAAACGCGACAACGCGCATTATTTCGGGTGTTTATGATCGGAATCGAAGTGGAAATCACTGGACGGGGAGGGAGTGGATGCTCTTGTGGATCGTGTGGATGGAGTGGATCGTGTACGGCCAACCCATCAGACGGGGATCGTATTTCATATCGCGCTGCGCTGTCAGATGCCTTGCCCCACGGATTTTATGACTCAAAGTTTTTACCATTGAACTTTTGCGGAGACACCCCCCGTGGATAGCACGGGGATGGAGAAGGGGAAGGAGCTGGATCTTCTCTGTGTTCGTCTCCTGTGCGATCAACTGCGGGCTATAAATTAAATGCAAATGAAATATATTTAAGCCTTTTTCCTTTGGCAACTGCCGCAACGGCAACCCTTCTCTGGCACTGCGCCCGCACCGCCCCTGCCCGGCATTCTTCTGCTCCTCGGCTGCGCTGCACACAAATCAAATGCAAATTATGCAGCTTAATTGATTTATGGCAGTCCGCGGAGTGCGTTTGCATTTCTTTATTGTATAAACCGCACGCATTTCCCGGGCGGGCGGGTCTGCAAACTTTTCAGCTCTGTCTTAATTACATACCCCCAGTCCACAGGTTCCCCCCCCCCCACACACACACACGCAGAAGAAGTTTTCCTCCCCCTTCCCCCGTTCCACATGTTGAGTGTTTTGAGCCCACAGTGCACGGTGCACAGAGCCCACAGAGCTCACAGTTAGAAATCCGAATTCGTACCCCCCTCCACTCCACATACGAGTACGAGTATTCTGCATATTTGATTCGACGCCCCCGAAACGAAATGCACATCGCCATAGTTATCGCTTGGCGTTCGGCGTTCCGCGTTCGGCGTTTGGGGCTCGGTGGAAGGAGCGAAGAAGTGCTCCCACACACACATTTGGCTAGAAAAAGGCAACTTCGATTTAACAAGCAGCGGCGGGACGGCAGCACGTTGCATGCCAAAAGCTGCAACAACAAGACCCACAACCGAAACGACAATCACTGCAGGGGAAGGGTGGGTGGGCTGGAAGGGTGAGCGGGGGAGGGGCTTGTCATCCGAAAGGCGACGACGACTGCCAAAAATACTGTTGAGAGCAGAGCCCAACACAAGCGCTGAGCCCTGACAGGCAGATACCCTGCACAGTGGGCAAAACTATCGTGCGCATACGAGAGGATGCAGATGGTTATAGAGATGCTCGTACAAAAAATAATGAAGGGCATGGAAGAAGATGGAACACGAACACGGGCGGAATTGCAGACAGATACGATCGTTCGATATTTAACTGATTAACGGTGTAACTATGCTTAAATTCTCTTTGTTAAATGTCTTTGTTTCTTCGATTCGTTCCACTGTGCCTTTGCATCCACCCCACACACAGCTGACACTGCGTGCCGTGCCCCCACTGGCACCCCTTGCATATTCCCCTCCCGCCACTGCACAAAGTCACGTTTTGGCTCTGCCTTCGCCTCTCGCAGCATGTTCGCGCGTTTCCGGCGAGGGGGGTGGAGGCTGGTGGTACCCCAGAGTCAAGGAATTTCAGTTCCAAGAAATATTCAAAAATACAAAATTGTAATGCTTATTTTTGCGTGTCTCTCTTTGCATCTCCTTCTCGTTTCGCTTCTTCTTCTTTTCGATTTACGAAGCGTAAAATTTCTTCAGCATGGTTGTTTTTTTTTGTTTGCGTTTGTTTATTTATTTTACTGTTTAACAACACCTGTAAGATAGAAAGAGAGAGAGACAGAGAGCAGACAGACGGCATTCAAGGGAAGCAAGACAGAGAGAGGGAATCTAAATTAAGCTAAAACAAATATGTACACATAATTTTTCTGGGGAAAAGCAGCGTGCCTTCCTACGTTGAATGAAAACTTTAATGTTTCCTCTTCGTTGACACAAATTGTTGCTGTTGCTGTTTCAATGTGCAATGTACTCACCCAGCAGCCGCATCACCTCCTCCGGATTCAGGAAGACATTTAGATGCCCGGACACTCCACTGCCCGGGAGCAGGAGCAGAGCAGTCAGCGCCAGCAGCGACAGCGACAGCACTGTTGGGCGACATTTAACGGTGGAATTCATGTGGAAATTCGTGATTTTCCGGCAATTCTTTTGCACTTTTGTAACAACAATTTATTTGTAAACAATTGACTGCAAGACGCACTCACACAGGCACGCGCACAATAGTGACAGGGAGAGAGAGAGCAAGAGAGTGCGCAAACGTTAGCAACGGAAATGCAACGAAAACATTCTCCCCCAGCTTTCACAATCTTGTATTTTTATCACTTTTTCACGGACTTCTATTTAGTTAACTATTCGTTTCCGTCAAACCGATTTTCACCGCTCGTTCAACGCATCGATCGTTTCGCTTGTTGTTTTTCTTGTGTTGTTGTTTGCGATAGAGGTGGAAAAACATCGATGCTACCATCAAAAACATCGATAGCTCCAAGCATCGATGGTTTTCCACCGATGAAAAAACAAATTTAACCCACTTAACCCCCCCTTGATTTAAACAGGTGTGCAGCTTGAGTTAAGCCGCGGAAAACAATACTGTTTGTAAATTCTTCTTGAAAATACTGTCACTTTACTTACAAAATAAAAAGACCACGATATCTTTCCCCTGAACTGAGGAAACTTTATTTTAAGGACATCATATTCGTGGAGAATATTTTAATACCCACTGCTCAACAATGGGTTAATTGTTCTCTGAGCATGATCGGAAGTCAAATTCGTCGATTTTGATATTTCATTTAATATAACTAGCTAGGCAAAACCCTCAGCCCTGAACACATAATTTTACCTGATTGATTAACTAACTTCCTAGTTGACTGGCTCATTTGAAATACTTGCTTTTATTGGATTTTTTCTAAAAAGAGACATTAGCCAAAAAGGACAAACAAAAAAACGAAAGAGAAATATCGTTCCTATTACTCAATTTTGATATTCCGTTGAATAATTATGGCTAACTAAGACTCTTAGCACTGCCCACATATTTGTATCCCATTTATGAGTACATTTTCTACAAGATTGGCTAGTTTTGAGTCCTTGTTTTTATATTATTTTGCCCAAAACAAGGTTTAAACCAAAAAGTTTAACAACAAAACAGTCGCAATGTTGTCCTGTCAATATTGTTGGTATTCGAAAGACTTGTTGCTTGTCAACCGGAGTCATTTGTATACCATATTATGTTAATTTTATATAAAGATACTGTTTTAAAACGTAATTAATAAAAACAATTTTCTCAATATGATATGCTTTAGACGTATTCATGCATTTGATTAGTGTCCTTTATATCATGATCCCGATACTTATTCTTGGTCTCTTTAAAATAAATACCTTTTAAACAGAGACTAGTTTATGCATTCATGAAAGCCTGGGATGACAAACATTTCCGCAATTCTATAATACGCTTTTCCCTAGGGTATGCAGAATGTTGTCTATGTTGCAGGACATGCTGCTCGTTTTCTCGGTACATGAGTCTGGCCCATATATGTAATTGAATGTTTACATGTTTCAACAGTATGCATTTAGGAACATTTAGCTAAAGCAGCATGTTTGAAAGAATTTGAATTTATTACAATAATACTACGATAATACTAATACTAAAAATACTATAAAATATTACCGCGGTATTTTTGAATGTTTGAATGTGAGGGTCAATCGAATTATTTAATTATTAATAATTATAATCAAATTTACCAATAACCTTTCCAGCCTTTGCAAATGTGAAATTGAATAAATGAAAATATTTCCATCTCTATGAATTTTTGGTGGTCCTGAAAAGGACCGATTTGTTGACGCATGGCAACATCATCCAACGTCGACAGGGCCGGTTCCCGGTTTGGGAGTGATCCTTTCGACGACTCCAACGACAGTCGTCATGAACCGATATGGATCTCTCTCAAACTCCAGCCGATATGCAGGCACGACTTCCATATGTTGGACTATTCTGTGCACCTGGCTAGCAATCACCGATCCGCACAGCTCCAGGTTGGTGCTGTTAAGGTGGTTCAAAGTGGTGAACGGTGTCGCCCCCGGGTAGGAAACAACCCGTTCCACAAACCGTTCAACCTGTGCCAACTCCGTGATAGTCCGAGTCCGTAAGGTATTGTCGGATCATAGGTGTACGTCGGGACCGGTGGATACACGGTGTCCTGCCAGTGCTCGGCTGTGAATTTCAGCTGATAGAGCTGCTCCAGCACCGTGTCCGTCACCTCGAACTTCTCCGCGATTACTTTGCGCAGGTGAACGACATCCCAGAGCACAGGGTACTCCTGGGCGGTGTTCGTCTTTGAAAGTATATTGGCGGGGCAGCCATCACATATGATGCACATCAATCTCGGGCCATATCCTCGCCGACGAATGTTGTCGAAGACGAAGGACAAACCGGAGTCGATGGCATGGCTACCCAACACCTCCTGCGATACGAGGGCCTGCAAATAATTAAATTGATTATAATACCAAAAAATATTCATTCTAATGAATATTACCAGCTTCAGGCGGAGGAAATGGAAATTCCTTCCATCCAAGTTGAAGGCTGCTATCATCTTCCACTTGTTGCCACGCACGTCCCACTTCAAATGTATTTCGTCGTAAATCACGACGAAAGGAGCATTCCCATAATGCTGGAGGTTGTAGATCAAGTTGACCACACCAACTCCCATTTCATGGGAATGCCCCTCTCGAGTGACACGGCCGATTGCATTTATTACCCTTTCCTCGCTTACGCGCAGGAATGGCATTATTAAGGAGTGTAACATGATGTTACTGCTCGGTAAGCTCAGTAACAACTGGTAAGAATTCTTGCACATTTCAGCTCTATATATACCAATTTCTCTATTCCTAACTGTTCTTCTTGACAATTTCTTTACTCACTCAACCCTCTTGTAAAACTATATTACAAGTTTAACTTTTAGCTAAACATAGCACAATCATAGAAATTTACCATATCATATCTACCAGATTGCTGAGTCTGGATCAAATCGGAATGTTGGTCTGACTGATTTTCTGTTTTTCCCTTTCAAACTCTTTGTCGTTCAATGTTAGCGCCCTCTGGCGGCGGAGAACCATACTAACTAAGTATCGGGTATAAATGTAGAGTGGCGGCCGTAGCAGCGACTCACAACGTTCCCCGCCCGTTTTATGTTAGTACATAATGGTCAAGCTTTACTTTCGTTTCATTTTTACGGCACTTAGCGTATGATATTTATTAGAAATAATCACTCCTATCTGCAGTACTTCTTTTGGTTTTGGTTGTGCATAGCCGAGTTTAGGAACAACAATTTTCCAACCCATTTGTATGACAATCCACTGGTACAGTTTGGTATTGCATAATTGAGCATCTAAACTGTTAAACCACCGTCAAACAAAATCACCACTGGTCAAAATAATATGTTCATATTTATCGTACTAATTTGATATGAAATAGCTCGAATTTTGTTGAATGTATGGATGTCAATTGTTTGTGTTTGGAAAAGTTACAGTCTTGCTGGATGGGCATATTTTGTTTGGTCAAAATAATAATAAAATATTATTGAGCGACGAAACGAAATAAATCTTTTTGGAGAAAAAGCTATACGTTATGCAGTGGCCAAGTCATTCTTCTGAAACCCAATAACAAGAAAATAATACAAAATGTTGATACGCTTTGTGTTTTTGGTTTTGTAGACTTGCTGTACTTATTATTTTGACCACCTCTTTATTATGTCTTTTAGATTCAATCGAACAAAAACTAAGTATATATTTGAAGTGCGGAATTAATTTGTTTCAGATTCTTATAATCTATTGTAGGTCGGAAAACTAAAAGTGAATTACGTTTATTGAAAAGGTCAAAAGCGTGTACTTATTATTTTGACCAGTAGTGTTTTAAAACCGTTTCAAAACCGTTAACAAAACCGGTTCCGTTATGTACAATATATTTGAAACTGTGGAAAGGGTACCCAAACACATGGAAAAATAAGTTTATATGGATATATTATGTGATAGACATATTAAAAGTAATTCCGAATGTCTCCAGCGTTTGACTATTCAAATGGCTCAGCATGAATACTACTATCCTAGGACAATTTCTGCCGAACAACATTCTGAATCCTGAATCCACCCTTCTAATAGTTGGGATATGTAGTTCCAATCATCACCATATTTCCGATCAATGTACAGTAAAAAAATTACACAATTATATTAAGTACGGAATGTGCCGTAAGTGTGAAATCTAGGGACAGTGTTGAGCTGAAAAGGGACATTGTGACTCCATTCACTATATAAATACATTTTTTGTAAATCTACAAACTTTGGAAGTAGAAAACTTCTGTCCATGGGAGGAGGTGGGCTGAGACTATCATATGGACGTTGACTTGCAATGACTGCATCTTTCAAGAGGCGATGCAATTACTGCACCGTCAAATGGCCCGTGTGACACCATCAGAAGGCTGTTACGCGCGGATCCCAGGCAAAACGCAGCCCTCCTCCCGCCCACCGACCGAGGGGCGCTGCCGCATGCCGCACGACGCGTTAACCGAACCGGAAGCGAACATGCAGGAAAGATAGCTGTTAGACTAATATGAGAGGAAAATTATAACTAAACATTACTAGGAGAACTAAGCATGCATTCAAAATACAAATACCAGCACAATTACTAATTACGAGAAAGGTATGTGAGCATTAGTAATTGAATAAGAGGAAGGGAATTAGTGGTGGAAACCCTAAACGGTTCATGCAAGGAATAATTCGATCAACAAAGTGGAAGGGACAACGGTGTATAGTTTCTAGTGAATCGTGAAGTTTATGCAGCTCAACAGATCAGGGCTATCTACGTCATCAAGTTGTGCATAAAAATCACACCAAGCATTTTTCTACGGTTAACAAAGGATGGGAGGTTTACTAAGTAATTTTTTGCGCCAGACTTGCTACCCTTTTTATGGACAGAAGCAAGAAGAATCAATGTATGGGATGAATAGTTTAAGCAAGGGTCCACGCAGAAAAAAAAGCGATTGTCCCTACAAAATACTAAAAAGAGAATACAGAATACTGAAGAGAAGAATCTTTGTGGTATTGGTTGATTTTTTTGTTTTTATATGAACAAATATGAAGTGACTAAGATTTAAATAATATGATGATAAACTCTGTTAGATAAATATTTAGTTTACCCCATCCCATCGAAAAACGATTGAATTCGTTGTAAAATAACAACCAAAAACGAGCTTGAATATAGATGATAACTAGAGACGAATACTTTAGTGACTGACTGTCCATATACGAGAGCAACAATATAACATCGAAAATATTTTTATTGTTCTTGTGGTCATTTTCTCAGATGTCACAATATTTATTAGGTGCTTACTTATCAGATAAAACGTCAAAATATTTTTCATGTGTTTACAAAATTTGAATCTGCTTTGAAATGGCAATTTACTTATTGTACCCAGAGGAACGCGAGAAGCTCGACAATTGGCTCCAGAAATGGGACAAAAAACTCGACTACCGCACTCGTCACCAGTTCCGGGATGCCATGCCCGTTGCCAGACTCGTGGACAAGATACACAAGAATCTTGTGAATCTCAGCATACACCGAGCCTGCACCAGCGTGCCAATGATGCAGAAAAACTGGAAAATATTCAAAATTCACGTGTTGAATGGACTGAAGATAGGCCTATCCGCTGTGGATCAAAAACAGCTGGAACTGGGCACCGAGGGAGCAATTGATCAAGTTCTCTTTTTTGTAATGTACAGCCAGAAGGAACACCTTTGAATTGGGGTTTGTCCATTCGAAATAATAAACTACTAGTGGGAATTACTTGAATGAATTCGGCCATTTGTAGATACATCTATTTTCACATTACAGGAGGCACTAAGTATTTTTAAGACTATTTGGTATAACACTAATTACTTTTACAAACTTTGATGCGGCAATAGCCGCTGCAGATTGTTCAAATGCTCCCACATCAGCATAGATTTTAATTGCAAAGCTTACTGTATCAGAAAATAGCTTTACAAATATGTGGGTTTGTGGCTTATTGATTTTCGTTCGCAGAATTTTCCACGAACGTTGAGACCCACCTGGGTACGTCTTTCATGTACTCTATTAATAATTTTTTTCAATTTCTCCACATGTTTTGTGTGGGAAAGTAAATGCAATTCCAAATATAAATTCCCATTGAGACCTTCTCTCATCATGAACGAGACCGCTTTTTTTGCTACATGTGGTCCAATACGGTCCTTAGCTGAAAGACCATCTCCTAGATCAGTGAGCCCACAAGCCTTCTCAAGCTGGAGTCTTTTATTAAAAGCTACACAATTACTGTCGATCTGATTCATGTTTTTGACCACTTTCGATAAATGTTTCAAATGATCGTCCTTAAAATCCGGTACGAATCTTTTGAGTGGCAACCTTCAATATTATTTGCTATTCGCAGTGCCCACTGTACCAAATCATTGTTTTACCGCATAAGCTTACGCGCGACAGCTGCCGTTCTTTCGCCTCCCTACCCTCCTTCTTCGTTCCTGCAGATCTCCCCCGTTCCATCTATCTTTCGTTCTTAGCTTAGCTGTAACCCGAGCTGCTCTAGCGCTCTCCTTCTATCGCTCTATTTCGTTCTCTTACTTTTATTAGGTCCGCTTGCCCCTGATCAGACTTTCGCTGATCCATGATGCCCGTGATCGTGCCGTGGGTCGGCTGGGAATTAAATATTCTAATTTCGGTTTTCAAAACGACAAAAATTACTAATATTATTATATTATATTCTTATTATAGTATTACAAATATATTGAACTATTTTTTTAGTTTACAAGGCGTTGAAACTTTTAGAACCAATGTACAATGTATATATGTATATATTTCCTTCTTTCTCATCTTATTTCGTATTATTTCTATATTTCTTCGCAATATTAATTTTTTCGTTTAATTTTTATATTTGTAGAACCATAAAACTTAGTTTTTGAGTAAAAGTAATGGTTTTTGATCAATATCCTTATATTCAATTAATAAACATATATAAAATAATAATTAAGAATAATATATATAATATTCCATACTGAATGTTTTGTGCAATTACATAAACATTTAGTTTCCATTGGGTTAAAAAGAATACATGTGAAATTTTGGCCGGCTAAACGATCTGATCTCGAAACGTATGGGTCTGTCTTGGTCATGTTTGGCTTGTCGGGCGATTGAGGCCGAAATTTGCACTTACATGAGACAAACTTGAACTGGGTTTCTCGACGAGAAATTTCTAGAATCACACTTTCTTGGGCTCAAACTCTTGAGCGAATCGCGTAGACGGAAAATTCCGCATACTAATACCAATCTCTTCCAGCCTAATCCGATTGGTGCGCCTGCTTCCCACCTTCATCCATCGGAACCATTTGTTAATCCGTGTCGTCATGCCTCGCGGTTAGCAGTAAATCCGCCAACGGCAGCTCCGGTGTTTTTTACACCGACCAATGTACTACCTTCGATCATCCAAGTTCCCATCAGCATCAATCCCATCCCTACAGTTTCTACTGCCATCACTACCGACGTGGTGAGTGCTCCTAGTGCGGGTGTGTTGGTTGCTGGTGATGTCTTGCCAATTCCTGATCCAGCCGTTGCTGTCAATTCTTCTGCCCCAGGACCGAGATCTCTTTCAGGAGAGGCTCCACCATCACGATCTCGCTCACTTCAACTTAGAGCAGTGGTCCCTCGCAAGCAATATTTGTTTCCCGTCTTATTCCTGAGGCTACAACGGAGGATGTTAAGCAATATGTTTCCTCTGAACTTAACGCTTCGCCTGATGATATAATTGTGACTTAATTTAATAATTATCATCATTTCAAATTCTCCTCCCTGATTTTTTTCTATATAAATATTTTGAACCGTCTATATGGCCTGAGCATTCAAATATGCATGAGTTCCTTCATAAAGATTCTAACCCGACTGCCAGAATTACCAAACCTGCTGCTTCAAAAAACTGATGTACCATTTTTTTCGCTTTCACTGAAACCTGGCTAAACACTTCTATCAATGATCACGAAATTTTCATTGACAATTACACTATTTATTGAATAGACCGCCCATCGTTCGCTGGCGGGGATTGCAGTCAAATCTGATTTCTCAGCTGAGTTATTCCCATTCAATAACATCCATGGAATAGAAATTGTTGCAGTCAAAGTTCGCATTGCGTCGGCATTTTTTTATTTAACCTGCTCCTACATTCCTCCCAGGTCTGACACTGAGGTTTACTTAAACCACCTCTCTGCAATTAACGTAATACTGTCGTATCTGCATTAGGTTGCAATGATCATATTATTGACATGGGTGACTTGAACCTACCATTTCATTCTTGGCTGCCTTGCGATGACGCTAACCTGTTGCTTCCCAATTGCCACAATGATTTTATCAATGGGCTAACGGAAATTTCCCTTGTCCAAATTAATGCCGTTAAAAACATTAGGGACAGACTTCTTGACCTGATGTTTGTTAATGCTGCTTCTCTAGCAACGTTATTCAGAGCAAGCCCAATATCATTTCCTGAAGATCCTTACCATCCAAGTCTGTCGACAACCTTTGAATTTACTCGATCTGTTCGTGCTGACAGTTCCACCGCTCCTTGCCGCATACAGTGATTCGAAAAACAAACTTTATTGATTTAAATCTACATCTCTCGCTTGTTAATTGGTCTTTTCTTGAGTTTCTTGCCGTTAATAGTCAGTGTTATATCAACACCTTTGACAATGCAGTAAAAACTTTCGTGGGGATCGTAAAGCACTCTTTATTAGGATTCCCAAAGAATCTTCTACATTGGATTTAGTCCTATCCTATCTCTCTAACCGTACTCAACGTGTTATTGTAGCGTAGTGTCTATATATGTATGTCTATTTAATTGTTTGAATTGAAATACAATTAAATGGTATTTCCTTCACAGAAGAACATTTTGATTCCTTCCTGTTATCGTGTTCAAGAATGTAATAATAATAATGTAACACGCGTACAAATTAGCGCGCAATTTTTTTTCCAGCTCCCATGTTGAAATGACTTTTGCCAGGGAGCTGGCGGCGGCGGCCACTCAGGCTAGGGAATTCTGCATCGTTATCAAGGGACCCTCCGTAGACACTGTGATCTCTGGGCACGTAGGCCCTAGATGCGGACTGATGGCTCCTCCACGGTGATAAGTCACGCGATCCCATCTCCTTCTGGATTCGCAATGGCGCTAAATAATACGAATCAAACGAAATCTCGTCAAAGTTTGTCGAAGGAGTGGAATGCCCAGGTCTTCACACATGTAGTCGCTAAAGGTGAATCCCCAACGCTTGACCATACTGTTGGTACAATATTTAGAGCGATCGATCTACTCATGGTAGTCGCACGCACTCCCTTCCGTAAATTCAAAAAAGGCTTTGACAAAAAATTTGTTTGTCATATGGAAGTTGATCCGATTTTTCATCTTCATCATTGCGAACGGATAACCAATTCAAGATATCAATACATAATTTTCCCATGTTAGTCTCGCCATGTCTCGCCATGATGTAGGGCATTGCGGCCTTGTCGGAAGATGATGTGGCCCGGATTAATTATGGTGCTGTAATTAGAGCTTATGCCTCCCTTCAGTGAGTAACGGTATATCCCCAGTGAAGGCCTTGGTAAAATAATTGAAGCTAGCAAAACACAAAAATTTCTCATTCTCCAACTCCACAGAATTTTTTGCTGTCAAAATAATGCGTTCGATCTTTCGCTTCATTTAAAGCTCTGCATTTATGGCCTCGCGTTTTTCCATTTCCATTTCTGCGGCGGAACCGCCAAGACAGTTAAGACGCTCGTTCTTTTCTTATTTGCGTGCCAGTCTGTGACGAAAGTCATGAACGGAGATTATCGATCGCTCGTTCTCTATCGTAGTGACCAGACGTGTTTCTTTTTTTTTTTATAAAAACTTAATTTGATATTAATTCTGTGCGTTGGTTATTCGTGTGTTTGTGTGTTGCTTTCCGTAAGTAAGCTCACGCTAAGTTTTGCCCGCTCTTATCCCGAAAACTTTGCTATAGCTATCACTATCATTATCCAAACCCAAACAAGTGTTGTTTTTCTCTTGCTCTTTAAACTTTTTGAGCAATAGCGCTCTCTGCTTAGTAGCTCTCGCTATAACCGCTCTCCTCCCTGCTCTCTTTTTTCACTAATTCCGCTTTGAGAGTTGTCTGGCACATTGGTCTGATACCAATTTTTTTTGAAATTTTTCTTGCAAATTTTTAAATAAATAAATAATTAAAATGGAATTCGCTGTGGTCTGCGCCAAAAAAAACTTGTAAGAAGCAGATCAATGTTATCCTATGTGTTGTGAAATATCTTTAACGTTACTTCAGGATTGCCACAGGGAAGTCATCTGGGCCCGCTTCTGTTTATTTTATTTGTGAATGACCTTCCTCAAGTTATAACATACTCTACTACTACTACACACGCCTTCAACTGGATCTAAATGAACTACTATTGTGGTGTTCAGCTGGTGGTGTTCTTTTTCTGAACCTTTCTAAATGTAAACTTATGACATTTTACCGTTGCGCCCCACATTTTGTCTCATACGTTCTAGGAAATCATCTCCTGGAGCGAATTTCGAGTTCAAATGACCTCGGAGTCCTCTTTGAATATAAGATGTTTTTTAACAGCCATATAGCCGCAACAGTAAAGAATGCTAAGGGTGTTTTAGCGTTCATCAAGCGTTGGTCCAAGGAGTTTGACGACCCGTACGTGACGAAACAACTGTGTTAGTACGTTCGATACTAGAGTATTGTTCTTGTGTGTGTAGCCCGCAGTGTAAAGAGCAGCTGGTGCAAAAGAAATTCTTATTTTTTGCACTTAATCTTAAACGTAACTTAAACTGGGACTTGGGTAGAATCGTGCCACCCTACCGATCTAGACTAAATCTGATTGACCTGCCGTCGTTGCACCATCGCAGAATATGTAATGGGGTAATGTTCGAGCACAAACTCCTTCTTGGGACTGTTGACTCCCAATTATGAACTAACTAATTTCATGGGTATCCGCTTATCCATACATATGTAGGTCTAATTATGCCCAACATGAACCTTTTAGGCTTATATGTATATGCCACAACTATAACTATAACTCCCTCTGTCATACCTTATCCCCTGAACTATCCCCTAAGCCAATAGCATGTAATATTTACAATCACCTAAATTTAACAAACTTTTAACTTCTCTTCATTCCTTCTTTTGTAACTAAGTTTCATTATTAGCAGATAATTGTTAAATAAATAAATAAATACAATGGAAAGCTTCCGGCGAAATTCGACGAATTGATTCGCTTTACTTTGGTTTAAATTCGGAAGAATCAATCGGGTAACAGCAGATTGGCAAGAAAGTAAAGATGGCGCCATGAAACTGTTATACCCGCAGTAAATGTTTCTTCAACATCTTGACTGAACATGTTCTGCAGCATGCTGACAAAACATCTTTGATAAAATGCTTAAAGTTTGATGACAATGTTTAAAGCAAAACACTCATGTTAAAACCGATTTAAAACATAAACTATTCTTTATGTTTAAAATATTTGTCAGCAAAATTTTGATTATTGTTGTACGCAACTTGTTGAAGCAACACATGCTGCTGAATGAATGTTGCAAACGGGATGGAATGTACATATGTGTGGATAGCACATGTTTGTTCGTATTGTTTGTTTATTTAGTTTGGATATTTTTTTGAAATATATGCTGCAATGGGAGATTTAAAAATGTGTGTTTTTTTTTAAATAGTAAATATTTTCTTTATATTTTAGAAACCCCATATAGAAGATCACTTTCCAGCGAGACGGTAACCCGAAGCACACGGCTAAAATCATGACAAATCGTCCTTATAATTCAAGTTTTCACTTATTCCAGGGACCTGCTCAATAGCCCAGATCTAAAGCTTATTGCTTAAAAAACATTAAAAGAGTACGAGTCTGCACCAAAGGGATTGGATGAGTTTTGGGAGCGCCTGCAGTCGGAGTGGAGCATGATACCTTGCAAGCACATACTAAATTTAGTCGAGAGTATGTCAAAACTTATTCAGAATGTGATAGAAGCTTAGTCCCTTTGGACGATGTGTTAAAAACAATGATTAAAGCAAAAAATTCCAAACGTGCAAAAGTTTGCACACGGGCTTTTTTTAAAAAAAAATAAAATTTCGTAAGGAAACCGATCTCTTTGAATTGAAACTATTTTGTTTTTTTCTTTATCATTACATTAAAGAATCTATGCAAAAGAAAAAACAAGGATTGATTAATTTATAAAGATTTTACAGGTTATAGATTTTACGCTTAAACTTAAAAGTGCTCGCCACCGTATATTACATTGCGACAAAAGTTTGTGTTGCTGCTCCTTTGTGTTGTTTCAAAATATTATGCTGTTTTTTTTGTAATCCAAAAATATCGATATTACTGTATCATTAATGTACTTATTCAAAAGTAAATAAGAGCAAGTCCAGCTTTTACATAGTGCCAATGTAGAAATGTATTTGCCATTAGCGTATATTGACTGCCAGCTTCCAAAAATTAGAAAAATATAATCCACTATTTTTGTATCAACTGTGTGTCCAACAGACTATATTATTAAATTAAAGTTTGATCGGTGCAACAGCTAAAATTCTGCAGCTAGTGATTTCTACGATTTGCACGGTATTGAGCATGAGATGCATAGATGTGTAGTACTCACAATTCTATCCGAACCAAGTCTGAATGCTGATTAAAATATGCTAACAAAAATATCACATAAGTTGTTCTTCATATGATTGCGTATATGTATAGAGAATTCCAATCCAAGGAATACTTGGAATGAAACAGAACATTCGACGAATGAAAGGGTAAATATTCATATAATTATAAGTGAATATAAACACTAACTCAGTGGCAGCAATCAACCCCGAGACAAAGAACCTAGCGGAAGAAATTTGGGTCCTTACTTTTGATTGAGGATGACCAGATCCAACGTAAATGAAAGTGTTCATGGCCCAGAGATGTGGTAAGTGGAGGACAGACTAGCAGAGCCCTGTATCTGACTGAACCTTTACTCTGTGCGACAGTTCCGCGTATGTGGAGAGGCTCTGAGACGTCATTCAATTCTGATAGCATTCGTAGATTCTCTGACCTTGAACCAAATAGTTCGGTGAAGTCTTCTTATCAGCGAGGCCCGAATCTAAAACAGAGCGATCGTTTCATAGCGCCTCTCCCAATGGGCTCGTCGCTGGCGATTGCGCTAGTGGATCAACATCAACCCATTCACAGTTTTACCGAAGCCACAATGCCAAATGGCCAGAATGCACGGAAGAAAGAGAACCTGCTTCTTGGGTTGCTCGGCTTCCTGGTACTCTTCTTGGATCAGTGGGGAGCAGTGGCTGGAATGCGATGCAAGGTGCCCTACGAGAAGGTGCAGGAGAAGTACTGCTACTTCATAGCCGACGAAGAGCCGCTGGTGAGTAGTGGTCCAGTTGTCCGTCTAAGGACTTCGATATGATTTGTCGAATATCAGCCTCTTTTCGCGGGATCTGCAGCACACCTCGTTCCACAACTTCTGCTACCAGGACAAGAAGACTTCGCGCGTCTGCCTAGACAGCGACGAAGAGATGCGAATACTAGCGCGGCACCTCTACGAGAACGGCTTCCAGAACGGCACCCAGTTCTGGAGCGCCGGCCACCGCTGGCCCGGCGACATGCGCTTCTACTGGAACTATTTCGGCCGCGCCCGGGCTCTTAACTACTCGAACTGGGCTCCGGAAGAGCCCACTCCCCTCATGGGCCGTAACTGTCTGATTCTCACGCTACGAGCCGGAGAGCTGTTCATGAGCAGTGAGTCGTGCTACACCCGAGCCGTCGATATCTGCGAGCAGACGCTCAACACCGAAAGCGAGTCGCGAACGGTTATTCACTAATAGAAGTCTTTACAAATTCTCTTGCTTCCACTTTTAAAAGGTCTGTGCAACTACATGAAATCGATGAAATAAGTATTGTTTCAAATAACAGTTAGGCTCGAGGCATCAGATATTGCAAAATATTAAAGATCTTATTGCACACTTTCGTGTACGAGTCTCACTGGGAAAATGCTATCGCTGGAGAAAAAGAGAGAGGGAGACTACTAACAAATCGAGAGGGAACGTTGTGAAACGTGGAAACGTTTATATATATATATATAAATATATATATAAGACGCCTTGAGAGAGTGAAATCAGTTGCTCACACGCTTTGTCAAGTGAACAGCGAAAGTCGGATGACTTCAGAAATGAGAATATTTTCAATTTTATGCCTTTGCCTGTTGGCGGTTTGGCAGAGTGAGGCCACGTTTGATCTGGTCGGCAAAGGGCTCTACTATATAGGCAATGAAGATGGCGTAAGTGGAATATAGGAAAGGGAATTCAAAGGCTTCACCTAAAATCGTTTCAATCGTTTCAGACTTTAAGAAACTGTGACTGGTTTCTTTCGAGAAGAGACTGCTGGAAGCACAACAGCCAGCTAGTGTCCGTGGAAACGATCGAGGAGTTAAAGGCGCTCGAGGACTACGTGCTGTCCAAGGGCCTCGCCGATGGCTGCACCTTTGCCACATCAGGCCACAGCTTCGACAGTGAAATGCCCTACTCCTGGGAGGGCGTCAAGCAGCCGCTGACCTTCACCCGCTGGATGCCCGGTACGGAAAAGCCGCTGTCCAAAAGCTATCTCAGTCTGGTGCTGTCCAACTCGACATTGTATATGAGGAGATCTTTCGGGTACGACAACTACTATATCTGCGAGTATCAGCCAGCGCTTCTGCGTCTTTGGCTATCCCTGAGCACAACGAACTGGATGGTACTGGCAGGTTCAGTGCTCATTTCCATTTGCTGCATGATCTTTTTGTGTAGTCGAAAGACAAGATCGAAGGCAAAAGTATCTGACAAAGAAAAGCTCATATCAACAGCAGATTCAGTACAATGTGTACAATGCACAATGTGCATTCATAAATGTTCAAAAATACTCTTTACACACTGAAAATAAATTTAATTTTTATACCCGATACCCAAAACGAGTATTGGGGTATATTAGATTTGTGGTAAAAGTGGATGTGTGTAACGTCCAGAAGGAATCGTTTCCGACCCCATAAAGTACATATATTCTTGATCAGCATCAATAGCCGAGTCGATTGAGCGCTGTCTATCTGTCCGTCTGTCCGTCTGTCCGTCCCCTTCAGCGCCTAGTGCTCAAAGACTATAAGAGCTAGAGCAACGATGTTTTGGATCCAGATTCTGCTACAAAAATATTTCAAAACTTCAACCGCGCCCACTTCCGCCCCCACAAAGGACGAAAATCTGTGGCACCCACATTTTTAAAGATACGATAAAACCAAAAACGCAGAATCGTAGAGGATGACTATATGTTCTAGAATGTAAAATTTCAACCAGATCGTATAATTATTATAGCCAGAATCAAGAAAACAATTTCATTCTTTCTCGCTCTGTCTCTCTCTAACACACAGGTTTCATGGTCGCATATTTTATTGCAAAGTATGAGTTCAAGGATCTCAGAACCTATAAGAGCCAGAGCAACCAAATTTGGTATCCACACTCCTGTGATATCGGACCTTGACCATTTTGTGTCAAAATTTCGCCACACCCCCTTCCGCCCCCGCAAAGGACGAAAATCTGAGGCATCCACAAATCTCAGAGACTATTAAGGCTGGAGTAACCAAATTTGGTATCCGCACTTCTGTTAGATCTCACTATAAAACGTATATCTCAGAATTTCGCCCCACCGCCTTCCGCCCCCACAAAGGACGAAAATCTGTTTCATCCACAATATTGCAGATTCGAGAAAACTAAAAACGCAGAATCATAAATAACGACCATATCTATCAGGTTGCTGAATCTGGATCAGATCGGATCATTTTTGTAGCCAAAAGCAAGAAATCAATTTGCAGTGGCTACGCAGCGCCTGACGCAATTGTAGGTAGCAAAAATGTAGGGGAATTCCCTTTTTCCGATATATATATATCTATTAGTATATACTATTAGTATACTATACAGTATACTGTATGATTAGTGATTGTAGGTAGCAAAAATGTAGGGGAATTCCCTTTAATTTAATACTATGAGTCTCTCATATCGCCCGTCGCTTTTAATTTAAGCGCTAGCCCTAATCTGCAGGAAATACAAATAAATACCACACTCACACTCGAGTCGAGTGACTTGACCCGTTCGAAATCTCGTTTTAAGCAAAGTACTCGTATGTGCTATAGAGCTCGTCGCTGTAATATAAAGTTCAGTATAAAAAAGCTCTTATATTGTTTACTGTTTATTGAGTAATAACAACTAATTAGGATAACCAACTGTTGGTTTTTTTTGCTCCGAGCCCTATTGAAGTACCTAATCATTGCAGATTTATCGACGATTAACTTAGAAGAACTGTATATAGGTGGTTCTATTAAGTTTATATATTGGATATAATGTAAATATGTACACATATAATATATACATATTTTGTTATCGCTACGCGTGGCAACTCGTCATAAATTTTTTTACAGCCTGAACAAAGATTGTTTTTATAAGACTATAATCAGCGAAATTCGCCCATATAATATTCTACCGCAAAGCGAATGAAGATAAGTTTTTAGCAAGAAATAATTAAATTCCCTCTGCACTCGAGCTTGGATAGTGCCGTTGAAAAGTATACGATTGCAAAAGCACAGAAAAAACAAAAATAATTTAATCGATAGCCGAGCCAACAGCTGAGACCATATAGCCAAGTCCATAGTCCCTACATTCGAAGATCTCAAACGATGGATCTGTAAGGGTATGCAAGAAGTTGACACAGAATCTGGACTTTCCTTCTGTTGAGCTGCTGAGTTACTCAGCAGAGTATTTTTGCGATCTATATCTGTATATATTAAAAGTCGATGACCGATGACTGTTTAATACGGTTTATACTGAGTGATGGTATATGTATGTAAATTAAATAACTGCGGTAGCGGATTGCGTTTTTTAAAAAGTTTTTATTTAACTTCTAAGTTTACAGATATAGATTTAAGTTGAGGGTCACAAAGGATTCCGGACAAAGGGTTTGCGCGATCTTAGTTTTTAGCTCGACTTTTCGGTGTCGCTTCTGGATCAAGACTGACTTGAACTTTTTGATCTTTGCATCGTCGATCCCTTTTGGGAATAGTTTTTCTATAAACATCTCAATTGATTTCGCCATCCCGAGTATTGCATTTCGTCATCCAAAGAGAGAATTGTAAAATGCCCAAAGTGCAGGATCTGCAGAAAGCCGGGTGTGAGATTGTTTATGGGAAGCCGGGTGTGGGCAAACATTTTTTTTTCATTTAGGCAAGTGTCAAAGATTGGGATTGCGGCGGGAGCCCTTGAGATTGTACATCTTAGAAATCAATTAGGCGGAGGCCCAAGATTGAAATTGTTTTCGTTTTAGAAAGCCAAAGATTGTTTACAACTCGTATAAGAGCTCAATAGAATTGGGTACGTTAACTTGTATGTATACTGCGATACAGAGTCGGAAGGGATAGCGAAAAGTATGACGAGAGCATAACGAGTCCGATTGATGATTAGCTCGATTCAAAACGGTGTCGGATTTAAGAGCTATTCCCAATAAACGTGAAAGAAGTGAGTGCTAGGTCCAGACTAAATTTCACTAAAATGTGGCACAGTGGGCAGTGCAAAAATGAAACAATAATAGGGATTTGCTTTACTGCTGCACCACTGGTTACAATCTATGGATCGTTGCTAATATCGAGCTGCGTAACCCAACACCTTCATTATTTATTCGATTGATAGCTGATACATAAGGACTGTTGTTTTATTCCAAATATTACCGATGAAACTACATCCTCCAAGTGTCGAATAGTTTTGAGACGCACTGTACTCCACTATTCTTAGTGCTCCAACACCTGTTCGACCAGCACGCTCTTTCCTTTGGCGAAACTTCTGTCGGTTGGACAAAATTTGTGCTATAATCAAACAAGAACTTAATTCAATAATTCAACGGGCCCCTCCCTCTCCTTGTGGCTATCTCCGCTCTCTATCCTTCCTGCCTTCTCTGTCGCACGCCTGCAGTGCTGGAAGTGTCTGCCGTTTTGGCTTGTTATACAAATAAATTTCGACTAAACGCTTTTAAACAGTCACAGACAATGCGTCGTCGTGTCGTCTG
Source organism: Drosophila miranda (assembly GCF_003369915.1). Classification (NCBI taxonomy): domain Eukaryota; kingdom Metazoa; phylum Arthropoda; class Insecta; order Diptera; family Drosophilidae; genus Drosophila; species Drosophila miranda. The sequence continues at coordinate 14,323,328 of NC_046677.1, read as the reverse complement.
GGAGCTCCAGGAGGCCGGGACAGGCAAGGCCGTCCCGCCCCAAACCGGAAGTGACGACAACACGACCGGCAATGGAGCCCATTCCGCCCACGATAGCTGCGGCAATTAACTCAAATTGATAATGACAACGAAAAGTTGTAGGCAACCTCTCCAGGAGCGGATGATGGTGGTGCTTGTGGGGGTGCTGGTCCTGGGAGAAATCGTTGACGTGATTTCATTTTGAGTGCATGCAAAATGGCGACACATTTCGACACGTCCTTTGACAACGCCCTTTGGCATAATTAAAACGAAATAATTTTCGACAAGTTTGGTTTGCCTTTTTTCGTTCTCTGTATCCTTCTCCTGGCGGTAGCCTGGCCCTGGCCTGGGCCTGGCTTACTCATCGACTCGGGGCACGTAGATTGAGTCTGTCATGTGGAGAGCGAAACTTGCTCCTCCGGAAGCTCTCTGGTTCCGGCTCTGCTATTGCTATCAGCGTTCATGTTGGAATTTTTATTTAATTTGCTTTTGCTGTCGTGGGGCTTTAGCTTCTTTTTCTTCCGAGCTCCTGTTTTGTTGTCTTCACAGCTTACTGCATTGTTTGAAATTAATTTCACTTGTCGTACATTGAACCATCACAAGGGTCTTCTCGAACCCCGCCGAGCCGTGCTTCTCCTTTGTCAAACGATGTGTGCGTGCCGTTGTCAATGCCGCTTAGCACTGCATACATATCTATGTATGTCTGAAGAGACAAAAGGACTAAAGGGAGGTGCTTTCGATCTGAGAGAGTTGGCAAGTCAAACGCTGTTGAGGAAGCACAAATTCTAGCTTGGAGCTCCAATCGCCTGGCAATCAACGCGCTAATCATTTTGGCAGCCGACAGTGCACTTCCCGAACTGGCTAACTGACGGACTGAGTGACATTCCGGGATGCCAACAACTCGTCGTCCGGTCCCAGGCTGGAGCTGGGGCTAGGGCCTGTGGCATTTCTGCCTACTGCACTTTTCTCCGTTTTTACTCCCAGCTACCGGCGAAGGCAGTTTGGGCCAACTGACAGCAACAGCTAACTTATGTGGCCAGAGCTCGTTTCAGAGCTAGGGATGGCAAAGAAGACGCCGATATTCAGCAGGATACGATGGACAGGATTTCTGTGAACAGACCAGGACCACGAACACATACATATGTACATGAAAATTGTATCCAGTCAAGAGAGTTTTCAAGAAAATGCACTGTTTCCAACGATCAATGTCGTTTCCACTCCATATCAGTTTTTTTTACAGATAATACACGAGTTTTCAGTCGTACTTCTTTACTTGAAGACACTTTAGAGAGCCGCTGATCGCCATGTCTCAGGAACAACCACAATCTTAATTGAGGATAGTTTTAACATGTTTATTGATGTAGACTTTGTGAGCGACATCGGTATCTGATGAATTTTAAAATGGATGTTTCATCACGGATCCCCATCATCCCTAGGCAGAGCTCGTGCCGGGTTGCATCCATCTGCGCCTCTCGCGCATTAATCACTGACAATAATGAACTTCCTGGAACTGCTGTTGTCATTAGCGCAATGTTGCAGAATTTATCGTGTGACTTATGAGAGAAACGACGTGGAACCCGGCGTGGTCCAGGCCCGGCCCTCGTTCGTTCTGGCCCAGTCTAGAGTCTAGACTGACTGACCGCTCTCTCTGGTCGTAAGTATTTGCAGGCTGGGGCTGTTTTTGTGTTAGCTTTTCTTATTTTTTGTGATTTTTATCGCTTCGATTTACGACTCATAAAAATGTTAGAGGAGATACTTTTATATGTCGCCGCCATCCCCCATCAGCCATCCTCCATTCACATGGGATAGATATGCTGCTCCGCTCCTCAATAGTCGCCTCTCTTGCGGCCATTTAATGCTCGACTGCTCCTGCAAGCCAGTTGGCAGGGCTGTAGCTGTATGTCTCAATGTTGTTGATTTTATGGGGTTTTAGCGATGCAGAAATTATTCGTACGCTGCCGGCGGCGCAGTTGTTCCAAATAAACATAGTGAAAGCCATTATAAATGGTGAAAGAAGCTTGAACTTTGAATGGATGCCCAGAGGAGTGACCCCTAGGTTGGCTGGCGTATTGGCCCTCTATCGTCCCAGCTTCACTATCACTGTATTTTCAGTACAATACATCTTTGACTTTGAGCTGTATATGATTATAATTACAATTGCAATTAGCAACAAATCTCTATCTAAAGTAGCATCTAAGTCATGTTAAAGCCCATGCATATGGGATTTATGAATGTGACAAGCTTTGAAAAACTAAATAATGGAAATATAAGCAGATGTGCCCCAAGCCCTTTAGCTGAGCCCCACAGAGTGCTGATCACATCTGAATACAATTTGTTATTCCCTGCACACGAGTTAGTTAGTTAGCAGCAATTTCCCTACCAACATCCTGCATTTGACAGTTATTAGATTAACACCTATCTGCCATAGGGCGGCCACGGAAAGGACTCTTCTCCTCTCTCTTCAGCGTGCGACAGACAACGGATACTCGATTACTCTCTCTCAGGCTGGGCCAGGCCTGGGCCTGGGCCTGGGCTTGGGCACAGGCGATGTTGCACGAAATTGGACAAACAATAAAGCGCTCAAAATGTATGCGAACATAAAATCTCGGCCCGACTCCGACCCCGGTCCGGGGTCCATCCATCCCATGAGTCGATGGCCGATGAGGAGGAGCAGGTCGAAACAAAAGGCAACTCTGTCGGCCATGTTCAATGATAAAGACCAAAATGGGAGCTCCTGCATGGGATGTCAATTTCAGACAAACAACCCAACTAAGGCGCATCTACATATATACATACATATGTATGTATGTATGTAGTACATATTGATAGATGAGCAGGATATTGATATATACAATATATGTATATGTATATGTATATGTATATGTATATGTGTATGGCTTATATGGCATTCAAGATGGTGGGCCCTGTTCCCGACTGTCGTCTGCCGACTGTCCATTTTGAGCAGCACATAAAAAGCTGTTGCCGGTCGGAGTGACTCTGGATGTGGGAGTGAATTTCAGTTGAAAGCTGTCAGTGGCTGTTTAGATTTACGTGCCGCACTGCAGCCATGTCAGATGAATGGACAACACCCACAGACCAGCTGCCCCCAGTCCTGATCCCAGGACCCATTCATACTCATACCCATACTCGTCCGAACTCCCAACCCACAATTGCACTTTGTAACAATGCAAAAACACAGAGACCCGGCCACAGACACAGACACACACGCACACACACACACAAAATCGCCCTGATGGCAGACGCCCGTTGTCATCGCTCTGACTTTTTGTTAATGAAAGTGTCAGCTAGACAAACGCACTCAAACCATCCACTCACCTCACCTCACATCACATCACCCCACCTCGCCTCACCTTACCTAACCCATGGAACCCTCCCCAGACCCATTATCCTGGCATGGCAAGCCTTTGTGTCGGCTTTCGGCCTATTTTGAGCTGGTGTTCTATAGGCCTTCCATTTCGGGCCAATAAATTATGATCTGGCTGATTTTCGCTGTGGCCATTGTAAGCGCTCGGAGCCCTTGTGATATTATTGTCTGGTTTGTTCAAGGAACATTTCATTTTCCCATTTTGCCCGAGCGCCTAATGGAGAAAATTTTATAATTATTTTCTACATGACATAATGCCAACTATTGGCCGATCTAAAGTTTGTCTTTAAAATTTTCCGTGCTACAAAACACTGCCAATGCATCCTAAAAGTATGCACCCAATAGCACGTTTTTCTAGCATTGCATTGCGCGTAATTATGCTGAAAAGACAGGTGTTAAAAGAGCCAAACGACAGGAGTTTTGCCTATGCTGGCCATAATAATTTTAATAATGATCCTACTACTTTATGGAGCTTCCCTCTGGCTGGTACTTAAATTAATACAAATTTTTTGCATTCGTGAAAATTAATGTTTATTCGTATTGTATGCAGCTCTCTTTTCAGTTTAAAATTAAAAATTAAAATAAATGGTATTATTGCCTTTCTATCTATTACTCTCACTAGATTTCTAACCGGCAATCAGTCCACTTTGTTTCATATTTGGCTGTTCAATAAATATTTTCTGCCTTGTGAGAGCATTTTCCAGGGTAATATTATCCGAAAACTTTTTCAGCAATTAGCGAGGGAGTTGGCAGCTCTTGACTCTTCCAGTCCTTATGCTCCATAATGCTAAATGCTCCCAACTCAATTTACATGCCAGAAAGCTCAAGAAGCTACATAAAAATGGAAATGGAAATGTGGAAAGGGGGAAATGGGGAAGGTAACAAGTCTTGACTTAGGCCAAGGCACATTATTAAAACGCGGATAAGTCGCGACTTGCAACGATGTGTTGAATGAAAGTGAAAAGCTGTGCGTGGGCAATTAGAGAGCGAAGGAGGGGGAAAAGCCGGAAAAGTCGAGGCTGAAAACTAAGTCGGATAAGGGCGGAGAGATGTAATTCGCATGCTGGATTTTAATTAATTCAGGGCACACGAAACAGAGCCGAGATGGAGGTACTGATAGCACCTCAACCCCAACCCCACTACCCCTCACCAGTTCCAAGTAGGTTAATGCTGTGATGGGAGATGCAGAGATGGAGAGATAGAGAGGGGGTGTCTGGGTCTGAGGGCTAGGGATACGATCCCCACCAGACGCCTTAATTGACGGGCGTTACAAAATATTTACCGGTACGCGTACACTTACCTCTGGCCCACCGCTGACAGGGAAATGGAAAAGATGATAAAGTGCGCAAATGTTTGCACTTTCCCTTTATGACTCTTTAGAGACGCGAACAGTTTTGGGTGTGATGTCGGTGTGTGTGGGTGGGGGTGTGGGGGAATACCCATCCCAAGTGCCCGCACAGCCCCCAACGCATTATTCTACCCAAATTGTTTGGTTTAGAGCATACCCATTCCGTATAGGTATGGGGATGCGGATTCGGATGCGAGTGGTGATGGAGGTATGGGTCGCACCCTCGGCGTGTCGACGTCTTGATAAGAAGGTGTCGCTACATAAATATTTTCATATTTATACGAATAATTTATTTACATTTTCCGGCATGTGTGCCTGCTGCTTGAGGGTGCCCTGAATTTCGGCCCTGTTTGGGGATGCGGAGGTGTGCTTCGGGGCCCCAGAGCCATGTCGAGGCAATCCCCCACCCCACTGTCAACCCCAATTCCGATATTCGACTAGTTCGAGCCAGGCTCACTGGCATTCGTATCTAGTAGCCCATTCATATCACATCTTGGCTGTACATTTCTCATATCAAATCTAAAAAACCCAGTCCGAAAATAGTCTTCCAATAATTCAAATCTGAATTTCAGCTCCAAAAGTGTCCAGATTTTTATACTTTTCTACAAAACAAATCAGATATTTCTTTATTTTCTGCTGTTCAGAAGAAAGTGAAATGTGCTCGAATACTCAGGAACGTGCAACGCGTGCCCACGAGCCGGGGCGAGTGTGCCGAGAGTTTCTCTACTTGCGATCGAAGCGGGTGAGTATTCTGCATTAGAATAGGTTTGAACCGCAAATCCCACACAAGAAGAGCTCAGAGAAGAGGTTCGCGCCGCAATATCCTTTTTAGGGCATTCTATTTCTATAAAGTGGGGCCGAACCGGTCTCTTACGTTCCCAGCATTCCCAGATTGATTTCATCTTCTCTTCGAACAGCCCAATCGCGTGGTTCCTGCCTTCACCTATCAGGCTCTGCAGAAGAACACTGTGGTAAAGCCTCCTGCAAAGTGAGTACGAATACACAGCTGAAAGGGAAGTGGGACTATAGAACTCGATCCTCCGACTGCACCCCTTAGGATCGACATTTTCAAGCGACGACCCGTGAAGGAGACAGTCTTTAAGATCTATTTCAGTCGCGGGGACATCCCGTGCGTC